>NW_027507748.1:35015559-35368059 GCF_037356315.1 Lithobates pipiens
GGGTCCAACTAGGCACTAGTACCTGATAAAGTGGCCAGTGAGTGTGTGTGTGTATATGCGATATATACATATATATATATATATATATATATATATATATATATATATATATATATATATATATATATATATATATGTATATATTGCAGTAAAGAAGTATTAAACCTATGAACAGGCATTTATTTTATTGCAGCCTACCAATTTATAGACATGATCTCTGCATTAGTTTCTTATAGGTTTTTATCTGGTGAGCCAGCCAGTAAGTCTGTTGTTTTCTTAAAAACATTCCCTCACCCCTCATCCTAACTATCCTGACCAACCTGTATAAAAAAAAAAAAAAGAAGACCTTTATACTTATCTATTTTTAATCCCATCCGGTCATGTGATCCTGCAGCTCCCGCTTCCCTGTGTCAGCGAGCAAAAGGGGCTGACAATGGCTGGGCAATGGGAGCCAATGGGTGACGTCAAAGCTCCCAGAATTCCCAGAGGTTGTTGAGCCCTCCCTGAACCTGAGCTGCAGGATCATGTGACCAGGCTGGAACGGTTTAAAATAGGTAAGTACAAACATGCTTTTTATACAGGGTAGGCAGGATATAACAGCTTCAGCTCTTCTGGGAAGGCGGTCCACAAGGTTTAGGAGTGTGTCTATGGGAGTGTTTGACCAATCATTTGGTGGTGGGTGGATTATGGTGGAGGGGGGGGTTGTTTTTCAGGGGTTGGGCTTGGCCCCTTAGTTCCAGTGAAGGGAACTCTCAAGGCTTCAGCATACCAAGACATTTTGGACATTTTGATGCTCCCAACTTTGTGGGAACAGTTTGGGGATGGCACCTTCCTGTTCCAACATGACTGCACACCAGTGTACAAAACAAGGTTCATAAAGACACAGATGAGCGAGTTTGGGGTGGAGGAAATTGACTGGCCTGCACAGAGTCCTGACCTCAACCCCATAGAACACCTTTGAGATGAATTAAAGTGGAGGCTGCGAGCCAGGCCTTCTCGTCCAACGTCAGTGCCTGACCTCACAAATGTGTTTCTGGAAGAATGGTCAAATATTCCCATAGACACACTCCTAAACCTTGTAGACGGCCTTCCCAGTAGAGTTGAAGCTGTTATAGCTGCAAAGGGTGGACCAACTCAATATTGAACTCTACGGACTAAAGCATCGTACACACAATCGGATTTTCCGATGACAGGCTGTTGGCGGAAAATCTGACCGTTTGTATGCTTCATCGGACAATTGTTGTCGGTTTTTCCGCGGGAAAATGTTGGATGGCAGGCTTTAAAATTTTCAACGGACAAATGTCTGTTGTCGGATTTTGTCCAGCGGACAAAAGTACAAACACGCATGCTCGGAAGCAAGGACGCGCCGGGAAGCGGTCGGTCTTGTAAACCAGCGTTTGTAATGGAGAATTAACATTGGTGACGCGGCAAATTATGAAATCTCGAGATACAGCGCACAATTCTCTTCTTCTTTATTGGGATAATAATGAAGCTGCTTTGCTGGTCATACTGATGGAGTTATTGCAAACAAATTTTAAAAGACTTTTTTTTCTAGTGATATCAAGAATAATATTATTATGCTTTTTTTTTTGGGTAAGTTGCCACAACACCATTATCCTGTTGTTTTTGTTGGTGTCCCTTGTTAATTTTACATTGTATTTTTTTTTAAATGTAACTGCCGACTCCCAAACTGTCATTTGCAGTAAAACACATAGCCAAGTATTATTCTACACAATTTTTTTAATGTGCATTAAAAAAAGGAAACAAATAAATGTAGACTAGACATGTGTAGCACTGACCCCCGAAGGAGCTGCTGGTTTTATTGGGCTTACCGTTACCTTCTTGACCTCGTCTCCGTCTAGGGTTTGCCGTGGTTAAAGCGGGATTCCGCTGACCTATCGTTTTTTTTTTTCCTGTGTCATTGTAATTTGTTTGTCATGTAATTCTAGTACTCACTACTTGTAGTTTTATTCTCCCCGGCTTGCCGATTTCTTGCACAAATGTAAGTTATAAAACTTCCTCCCGGCTGTTTCCATTTTGCTTTTGGGCATTTGAAGCCCACAAGCATTTAGTTCCGGGATGCGGTGAATGCTGTGCTCCCAGCATTCACCGCTCGATCCTGCGCATGCTCATTGACACCAGCGAGCAGCGCCGTAAGATTTCGGGTTGCCATCGCAACGGGCGGCGGCGTCGGAAGTTCCCGCCCTGTTGTGATGGCAACCAAATAAATACTTGCCTGCCCACTTCTAAAATGGCTTTTTCGGATACGCCCTCGTCATGTAACCGGCGTCTTGGTTCCGAAATCTCACGAGATTTCGGCATGACGCCGTTCCCCACTGATTCCTGGGAAGACTCTAACAAAGCTCCCAGGGGGCTTTGCGAGGCCGGGGAAAGGCGATAAACACGCCTACTCCCACGGGAGGAGAGCCTGGAAGTCAGGAAATTCATTACTACTAAAAGGTAATTACGGCATTTCATTTTTTTTAAAGGTCATTTGAGCATCTATGGTCCTAAGGGAATTAAATTATATCAACTTGAAAAATTGAGTACAAGACCGCTTTAATGGCCTAAAGAAATGCAGAAACTGACACTGGATCTTCTTTTGGGTTATTTATTTAGAAGATAAAACAGTCTCTTAGACCCCTTTCACACCGGGGCGCTTTTTTAAGGCGTTTTTCATGCGCTTTAGCATTAAAAAAAGCGCCTGAAAGAAGCCGCAACTGCAATCCCAATGTAAAAGCCCGAGTGCTTTCACACTGAGATTCCTTTCACACTGGGGTGTTTTTCAGGCGCTTTAGCGTTAAAAAAAGCGCCTGAAAGAAGCTGCAACTGCAATCCCAATGTAAAAGCCCGAGTGCTTTCACACCAAGGTGCTGCGCTGGCAGGGCATCAAAAAAGTCCTGCAAGCAGCTTCTTTGCAGCGCTTTTGGAGCGGTGAATACAACGCTCCTAAAGCGCCCCTTCCCATTAAAATCAATGGGAAGCGCCTGTAAAACGCTATTGGCAGCAGCGTTTTGTGGGCGCTTTTAACCCTTTATTTGGTCACTAGCAGGGGTTAAAAGTACCCCAATAACGCTCGAAAAATGCTGGTAAAGCGCTGTTAGTTTAAGCGGCGCTTTACAAGCGTTTTTCGGGCGCTGACATTGTGAAAGGGCTCTTAAAGCACTTGGGCTTTCACATTGGGACTGCAGATGAGGCTTCTTTCAAGCGTTTTACAGGCGCTTTTTTTAACGCTAAAGCGCCTGAAAAACGCCCCAGTGTGAAAGGGGTCTTATAGAAGAAATCCAGAGAATTACTGTTTCACAGCTGGATTCTCACAACCCCCGGATAGACCTCCTCTCACCAGGCTTAGCAGCCAGTAGGGTGTTAAGTAAAACAAAGTCTCTGCCACAGACTTGTATGGGAAATAATAAAGAAAAGTCTCTGCCACAGACTTGAACATAACCCAGGGTCATAGACAAGTTTAAAGAACTATCATACGGTACCAATATCTCTCAGTCGGTCCGGCGATACCGTATGAATGTGAGTCCATGAAGTGTCCTTCAACTGAGCCTCCAGACTCCTTCAGAGAAACCAGCCTTGTGCATGAACTCCTCCTCAAGAGTCCTCCCCTGGATGCTTCTCCAGTTGCTGGGCCTCTCCTTAGATGAGACGGCACCGGACAACCTTTGAATCCTCAGGCCTCGATATCCAGTCAGGCCTGTCCCTGCAGTTACTTTGCCTCAAGCTATCCAGCCCCGAGACTTGGAATTGTGTAGATCCGCACCCCAGGCCAGGAGGGCCATGAGGGCTGGTCAGGAGGACCAGGACCAAGCAGACATAAAATATCTTCTGGACCGGAACCCTGAAGCACGTGATGTCAGTACCTTAAATACCACCGTCTGGAGTGCACAGCAGGAGAACACTCCCACTGGGCTGGTGCCGAGAAAACGTGGCGCTCAATACACCCAGATAGACTGCGTTCTACCACTTGACGGTGGTGACAGCGACACCTGCAACCAAGGAGAACTCAGTACAATCCAGCCAGACTGGTACTGAAACCATAATTTAGCAAAATTAGCCCTAAAACCCAACTGTGGTTTCAGGAATTTTAATTTTCAAAAACATATAAAGCATGCTCGACAGGAGCCGGCGCTGCACATGCTATCTGCCAATACAACTTAACCAAAAAGTGCATTCTCTGCATCCAAAAATATAGAAAATATACCAAATGAAATCATTATTATTCAATCAAAAAATAAAACAAAAACCTCATGCATGTGTCCTGCTTCTTAATATAGGGGGTCAACAATGCCAAGAGTTGGTGAAAGCAGGGGTCCATCATCCAGAGATAATTCCGAAAATCATCCGGATTATTCTCCTGGAGCTCCTGCAGCAAAGGCATATGAAATATGGTCACGATTAATGAAGCAACCAATTTTTGGTCCAAGAAATCCTCCTCCTCCTGTTCCTGGACTGGATTTGGGTCAAAGCAATAACTCCAAGGCCAATAATAAATGACACGTTATCTCCTCCGATTCCACAGCATGGCTGGTTGACGAACAGCCGTTCAGAAACAAACTGAAAAGCACGAAATGAAACACATGAAATGAAAAGCGCAAAATGAAAAATGCGAGTCAACCCTCGCCAAACTTCTACTAACATGAAATTAGCAGAAGGAGCCCAAAGGGTGGCTCTAAAGAGCTGAAAAATCACGTAGTACGTCTAGTACGTCCCCACATTTGTGTTTCTTGGCCGACAATTCCTTGCCGTTTGAATGCAAGACAAGTTCCTGGCCAACGCCCTTCGGACAAAAGTTAGAGGTTTTGTCTGCGTAAAATCCGATCGTGTGTATGAGGCGCAAGATTGGGATGCCATTACAGCTCTTGTACGTGTAAAGGCAGGCATCACAATACTTTTGACAATATAGTGTAGGTCTATTTTAAACAGAGCTTGCCTTTAAAAACAACATGAAAGCAGCATAAATCGCTAAGCACAAACAACTCACGGTGCCTGATTATTGTTTTTAGTTGCAATGAAAGCCGGGTCAGAGTTCTGGCACACCCAAGTGGTCCCCTACATTGAAATTCATGCATCTCTCTCTGTTGGCTCCTGAAGACCATGGAGTGTGCTGCCACACACTGTGGATAGGGGGCGTACCACAATTACCACTTCACCATCAACTGCGCTTTCACAATTTTTTCCAATGACAGTCTTCCATTAGAGCCAGCACCCAGGAACACGCAGTGAAATAAGACTTCTAAGATAATTTGCCGTACTTGTGTCTGTCTCCATTCTGAAATGCCCATCGCCAGCCATCTATTCTTGGTGGTGGGGGGGGCGGGGGGGGGATTGATGCTTTACACAAATGTATCCGCAAATTCCCGCCTCGTAAATACATCAAATTCTGAGACAAAGCTGACTGCAGGGCCTTCATAATTCAGCCGTATTACAGAAATTTTTACCAACCCAAGATAATGTATGTACTAATAATGTGCACTGTGACCCGCCATAAGCACACAACAAGATGATGCATGGGTTTAATACACAGTAATTACACAACACACGCTCTCTGAAAGGAAAAAGAACAGAGAGGATTCTGGGATGGAGGGGATGATGCAAGCAAGGCTTGCTATCACACTCAGGCAACTGAAAGATCAATATACCCAGAACGCCAGGAACAAAATGCTGATTCCCTTTCCCAGTTGGGGGAATGAGGTGGGTACGGGGGTGAAGGATCCTTTCCTTTCTGGGTTGATTCTGGTCTGATTAACCAGGCTTGTCCCCAGTTGAAGATAGGACTGTACCTAGAGTACTAATGTCCTTCTGGTACAGTAGGGGATACATTTGTCTGTCCAAGGTGTAAACAAGGGGTTAGCACCCCCTTATAGGGAAATCCCTCCCATAGGTGGGCATGGTAGTGGGGCTAGTGTATATCTTTATAATCAACAGCAGGGGGTCTCCAAACTTTCTAAACAAAGGGCCAGTTTACTGTCCATCAGACGTAAGGGGTCAGACTTTGGCCAATGGGAGTAGAAAAGGTCCCAACATCAGTGGGAATGAACAATGCCTCATATTTGGTGTCGGTGGGAACAACTGTGCCCCATCTTTGTTGTCATTGGGCACCATTGTTGGTGTCATTGGCAGGAATAGTGCCCCATCTTTGGTGTCAGTGGGGGGAATTGTACCGCCATGTTGGTATCAGAGGATGAACATAGTGTTCCAAAGGCTGTATAAAAGCAAGTAAAGGGCTGCATCTGGCCCATGGCCGCAGTTTGAAGACCACTGATCTAGAGCAAAAAGACCCTGGGCAGAGGGTGATGGGAGAAGGCTACCCCTAGTATTCTGTCATGTAAGCTTGTAGGCTTAGGAAATGAACCCTTTGCAGTAGGCCTGGTGTTGGCTTTGTTGGAGAACCCACCTATACTGTAGGAACCTACAGTGAGGACACTGGAAGAGTTGGGCGCCCATCTTATGTTAAGGTTGAACTGGAACTGTGCAAAGTTCATGTCAGGATTAAAGAGGCAGAGGTGAAGGTATTTTGGCTAAGAAGTGTACATTTTGTTTCTGCTAGAGAAAAATGGTTAAAAAGGCTGCATGTTTGTACATTCCTTATTTATGGAGGTGGACCTCAGGCCTGGAGAATTTAAGTAACCAAAGATATAGTAAGTAACCAAAGATACTCCTCCATGTTACGAGTGTGTGTGCAGTCTAGGAGTTCCAGAATAATTCACTGTAGGGTATTTTAGTATGGCACCATGGTCACAACACTCTTGCATGCTTTTTTTTTTTTTTACCTGTTTCCTAAGGTGGGCTGTTTGGCCGGGACTGGAGAAATGTTATACCAGCCAGAAGGCCTGCCATTGTCTTGCACTTATTTATTTTGCACTTTTTTGCACAAACTGTATGCATTTTACTCACTCCTGATTAGTAGAGTGTAGGCTCTCTGACTTCCCCTAAAGTCTTGGGAGGAGGGCACATGGCCTTATAGTCAGGGTCTCCTTCCAACAAGAGCCCCAACTAGTACTTGTACTACTGGTACGATCTTGGCTCGGCAGGTCCTCTGAAAAATGGGATGTGTTTACTTTTGGCTGGTGGACCACGAGCACCTCAGTCCCCATCAGGAGTCTTGTGCCCCAGGGAAAGAAGGCCAGGGTCCTGTCTCTTGAGAGGTGGACCATGTGTTCTATATTGTGCACTTTTTTTGTCTGCTCACTTTTTTTATTTTTTTTTCAAATAACTGTTTTATTTATATAGTACATTGAATTACACTTTATGCACATCAATTCAGAATCGCGAGGATGCAGCATATATTCAGAGCGTAATGGCCTACAGGTTACAGTCACCTACATCAGGTATGAACCGGATCAGGTAACCTTGTCCGCAGACGGTGGGGCCTCCACTGGAGACAGCTACCTGAATCCTCGTTCAACTATTTCCAGCAGGAGAGCCCGTGCTGAGGCAGCTTATATTAGCTTACCGTTCTGTATGCATGTACGGAAAATTATCAAAAGTACTCTCAGGAAAAGTAATAAAAAATAAAAAATAAAAAAAAAGGAAAGCAGAGGAAAATAAAGGAAAGAAGGGAAGAAAAGGGAAGAAAGAGATAGGGATGGGTGGTCATCAGTTCTGCATGTCTGTTCAGGTCCGGTCCTCCCGGAGGTTCCAGGGGTTCCACTCCACATCATGCGCTTCCAGCCTATCCTGCATCCTAGTGGTCATCTTCTCCATCAGCTCCACGTCCCTGATTCTAGCATGGAGAGCACCAGGGGTAGGAGGTTATGTCTTTTTCCAATGCAGGGCAATAAGGCACAGTACGGCCGTCAGGACATGTCGGGAAAGTTTATTTTGGGCCCTTGAGAGTTTAGGGTAAGGGATAGCTAGCAGGAAGGTTTTGGGGGTCAGGGTCAGTTGCTGATCTAGGATACGGGCTAGAAGTTGCTGGACCTCTTTCCAAAAAGGAGCTATGCGGGGGCACTGCCATAAAATGTGGAAGAGGCTGCCCTTGGACTCCAAACACCACCAACATCTGTCAGGTGTGGAGGGGTAGATGGCGTGGAGGACGTTCGGGGTCATATACCAAAAAAAAAAGGATTTTGTATGCATTTTCCCTGTAAACTGTACACATGGAGCTTTTGGATGCCTGTGACCATATCACCTGCCATTGTTCCCCAGTGATTTCCTCACCAAGAGCTTCTTCCCACTTGAGCATATATGCATGTCTGCCTTTATATTCCATAGGGAATGCATTGATTATTTTATAGATATCAGAGATCATTCCTCTTTGGGCCGTGCCCGCTAAAATGATATTTTTTAAAAGAAGAAGGTGGAGAGAATTGTAGGTCGAGTGATATGGTCTGAGCAAAATATCGTATTTGCAAGTAACTGTAGTATCTCTGGCGAGGGAGGTCGAATTTGGATTGGAGGTCAGCGTAGGACAGCAATTTCCGTGATCTGGGGCCCACCAGGGTCCCCAGATGAAAGAGGTTCCGCGAGGACCAGAGGTGTGACATCTGGTAAGTTAAACTATCTGGCAACCTAGGATTGCAGATGAAAGAGGTCAGGAGCGACTTATCCAAAGACAATTTATGTGTCTGGGAGAGCTTGCGCCAGAGGCGTTGCAAGTGAGACATAGATCCCAGTAAGCGGGTGTGGGGGACCAATGACGCCACACTCCAGGGCATGCTATTAGGGTGAGTCGGGCCATCTGCTCACTTTTTTATTGCACCTGGTGTTTCATTTTGAGTGAGTGCACTGCACCACAGAGCTTTAAAAATAAAAAAGTACTAATATGGGCAGAGCTCAGTCACCTGCCACCGCTAACGGTAGATCTGCCAGATACAGCCATTATGCACTTGAAATCTGAGCTCTGAAGAACAATGCAGTAATTATTCACATAGATTGTAAGTGAGCTTCTAATTAACCAACTGTTGTCGCCAATTGCCACCCAACTTCTTAGTGGATAGAACAACCCACTGCTGGTAGTTAGTAGCCTTCACCATCTTGTGCCCAACTCCTTTAAAAAGGACTACCCATGACAGCGAATAAGCTGTTCAGCTAATTTATCAATTAACCAATTCAATGTGTGTTTAACTATGAATTATATTTATTTGTCATATGTTTCCATGTTTGTTAGCTAGGAGTAAGCGTTCTTGGTATTGTGAAACGCGTTAGCTATTGTGCTTTGCTGTGACCAACTTTTGTGTGATTCTACTTCACGAATAAAAGGCATTTGAATTTATCTTGGAGTGCGGCCTTCCAGAGTTCTTCAATTATTTGCAACAAGTATATGCCGTGCTTGCACCCGGGTTTTGCCATTCCTGGAGGGGCTGTTTTCTTGGATTTGTGGACTTACCTGGAGCGGTGGTTCTCTCACACTACCCATGACATCCCCAGCCATTAGCCTATATTCATAAGAAAGGAAAGTCCACACATGAAATCCATTTTACGCACTTTACTGATGTTCTTCAAAGATAGCATTGACACAACATATCACGTAGACATAGGCATACTGACAGATGTCTTCAAAATACACAAAAGTGTGCAATATGCAGCAGTTGTGAAGAACATTGCACATCACAAATAAGCAAGGGTGGACTGACAACTCATGGGGCCCCCGGGCAATAGGAGATTATGGGGCCCCCAGGCAATCAGAGATTATGGGGCCACACAGTATACACAAACACACACACACACAGTATACAATCACACAGTATACACACACGTTTCTATTGGCTGAGAAGGCACTGGAGAGGTGGTGCAGCTATAATCTCAGGATTTTTAGACCAAAAGGATGCTGGTAAGGGATATTTCAGAGACAGATGTAAAAAAAACAACACACATTTTTACATACTGTCCCTAGTTTTACTGAGGCTGGCAACCCTCATGGGGCCCCCTAGTGGCATGGGGCCCTCGGGCAGTGCCCGAGTGGCCCAATGGTCAGTCCACCCCTGCAAATAAGCCATCTTCCCTTAGCATCTCCTCTCTCCTCTCCTTGGAAGCACAACATTGTTGGGACCTATCTCCCTGTGTACTATATCTGTAACATTCTGCTTCATTCAAACTGAGATTCACAAGGTGAAGCATCTTTCTCTGTCAGCTGAGATTAACAAGGTGCCTTCTGTAGTATACCAGTCTCTCTTTCCATGTCCAACGCCAAAAGGTCTACCCAGCCATGTATGCTCCCAAATGTTACTCTCTTTCTCCCAGGGTCACGGAAACCTGCGTTACATCAGAGGGGACGGGGTCACCCACACGTCATTGGGGAAGCCAGGCTTTCCCACATGCGTCAGGGGGGGGGCGGGGTCAGGAGACGGGTGGCCCCGCCCTCCTCATATAAGAAATGTCAGGCTGCTGGAATCCCCGCAGTGTCTCCTCCAGTGGAGACACAGGATGGATGGATTCGCTGTGCTGGAGGGAGAGATCTCCCGTCGCTGGATCAGATCAGCCATCGCTGGACCCTGGAGAGATGATCATCCGTCGCTGGATAGCAAGAGTGGATTACCACCACTGGAATCTTTTTTTATTTTTAATAAAGGACTTTTTCAATGGTGTGTGTGTCTTTTTTAACATTCTTTTACACTTTCTTTGTGAAATGGTAGGGGTACTTTTGTACCCCCTTACGATTTCAAACAGGGGGGGGGCTGGGATCTGGGGGTCCCCTTGTTAAAGGGGGCTTCCAGATTCTGATAAGCCCCCCACCCGCAGACCCTCACAACCACCGGCCAGGGTTGTGGGGATGAGGCCCTTGTCCTCATCAACATGGGGACAAGGTGCTTTGAGGGGTCACAGACCCCCAAAGCATCCTCCCAATGTTGAGGGCATGTGGCCTGGTACGGTTCAGGAGGGGGGGTGCTCTCTCTCGTCCCCCACTCTTTTCCTGCAGCCTGCCAGGTTGCGTGCTCGGATAAAGGGTCTGGTATGGATATTTAGGGGGAGCCTCACGTCATTTTTTTTTTTTTTGACGCGGGGTTCCCCTTAATATCCATACCAGACCTGAAGGGCCTGGTAATTGCATTTGGGGGAACCCCACGCTTTTTTTTTTTGTCAATGACTTTCAATGACTGTTCTCTGTATTACGGGGAGCCGACAATTCATTATAGCCACGAGTGATTTTAAATTACTTTTTTTCCTGCAGAAATTACACTTTGTGCAGGGACAGTTCTAAGCACGGGAAACATGCACCCCTTCACAGGCATACTATAGACACCCCCCCAGGTACGAAATTTAAAGGAATATTACACTTTTATTGTTTCACTTTAAGCATTATTAAAATCACTGCTCCCGAAAAAAATTCTTTTGCATTGATACATGTCCCCTGGGGCAGGACCCAGGTCCCCAAACACTTTTTAGGACAATAACTTGCATATTAGCCTTTAAAATTAGCACTTTAGATTTCTCCCATAGACTTGTACAGGGTGTTTTCCGCGGCTTTTCGAAATTTGCCGCGAACACCCCAAATTGTTCACTGTTCGCCGAACAGGCAATGTTCGAGTCGAACATGAGTTTGACTCGAACTCGAAGCTTATCCCTATTAGAGATGAAGACATGTCTTGGATTACCTATGAAACATTCTCAACATTACAGAACAGGTCCAATTGAATGTGACTAACTACCACTAGATATACCATAACCCGGTTAAATGAGAACCTTCTTATGTAAGTCTACAATAACTCCAGGCTAGCCCTGATCAGTTTTTATTCCCACCTGCCTCTGTTTTTATTCCCACCTGCCTATTCCAGTGCATAGGGCAGGGAGATTCAAACGATCCCTTGAATATTTATCATGCCCAAGCCAAGTCCTGGAAGGAGGCATTCAGAAGGTGGCTGGGTGCAGGAAGACTGAGCAGAGTGTTCATTCCTCTCCAGGTGGGCTCCAGTTCTCCTGGGGGGCTGCTGCACTTGGGAGAGAGTTAATAAGACAGAGATTGCAGTCTGGGCCTAAGCAGGAGCTGGACTGAGAGCCTGGAGAAGATTTCTAAATTATTATTTGCTGGAGAGTACTGCACTGAAAGGAGACGTACAGCCAAAGCTTGTTTGGCTGTACTTCTCCTATGGATCACAGGAGTGCAATTCGTTCTGCACTCCTGTGACCTGTTTTCAGCAGACAGCGGGCGGAAGTTTGCTGTCGGCTGACGCACAGAGCTGGTCCAGGCTCGAGAAAGATCACGACCATATGGTCGGGATCTGCCCACATGCCTGGAATGACACTCAGCTCAGCCTCTCAGTGCTCTGAGAACCAAGCGATAGGCGGTGTTTGATCGATTGGCTCTCAGTCTTAGAGCCGGCGGGGGGGAAAGATGCTTCTCTTTGCAGTCCTGGTCTGGGGAAGGATCTTTTCATCTCCTTCCCTGAGGATCTACCTGTGGATGCTGGGTGGCAGACAGCTCCTGGGACGCTGTGAGTAAAGACCTTGTTGGGGACTGTGCAGGTGCAATAAGGGAACTAAGGCCAAAAGTGGTTGTATGGACTGCTGCTCTAGGATTCTAGACCTACTGGTCATTCCCTGCTACCTACAGAAAAGCTGCTATTAGATTAGTGAGAGGTTTGTCCTCCCATTATTGCTATTGATTGTTTGGAGTATCCCGTGACCCTATTTTGTTAAAGTTCTTCTGCAATAAATACTAAAAAGACATCCCCTTGACTGAGCCTGAATTGCTGGTGTGCGTGGGACTGAGCTTATGTGACTGGCAGTCTCTGTACTATTCTGGGAGTCCTGGGTACATTCTCAGCGGCTTCTCCGGGGGTGAGCTCTACATGGGCAACGGCTGATGATGAGGATCTTGTGGAGAGTATATTGATAAATATGTATGGGAGAGGGCAGGAGAGGCTTATGTAAATGAATATAAAGGTCAGAGCATCTGTAGGATCCGTTGGCACCCTCATATTACTAAAACCTTGCAATGTACATAACAGGCCTAGAAAGATTTTCTGTCCTCACAACAAAAGTCGGAGTTTGCTTTAAGTACAAAGCAATGGTGCTTGCAGTATGCATATTTCAGGTCCTCATTAGGACAGCCGTCTCGTACCCTCCCCAGCGTAGACTGCGAGAGCCCAAGCTCCTCATTATATCACTGCTAGGAGTAAATTAGATGAGGAATATATTAAAGTCGATATTTCCCACCTTTCTCTCCTCTTATCAGGCAGAAAGTAATCAAGGATGAGAGTGGTCTTCTGCAGCCATCAGTGATTATGTGAGATAGCCCCAGGGGGATGCTTGGATAACACGTGCTTTACCTAATTTGGCCGAACCTGCTGAGAAACGCATAAACCGCGCTCCCATTTATCCGTTATTTTCCACCCAGGATGATAGAGAGACAAAGCAAAGTGATGCTTGAAAAAAAGAATCCAGACAAGAGACAGCACTCAATAATAAACACATGAAGTGGAATGGCTTGTGCTTGCTTTTTTTTTATTTATTTTTCATTTTTTTTTTCTTTAAAAAAAACCAACAAAAAAAAAAAAATAACCCTGTCACCAAATTAAAAATGTGCAGGTAAATGCACATAAAAATCAAGTATTATAAATGCTTACTCACAGCATTCTTCTTTATTTCCATTTTTTTAGTTTACTTGAAACAGGCCTCTAAACTTACTTACAAAGTTGACCAATCTGGGAAGAGTCACTTCCTTAGCATGGCCCTCTCCCTCTTCGCATGTCATAGCCCTCTCCTCTTTTGGGGATGGATATATGTTTTCTTCTCTGTGCTGGCCCAGCTTTAGCACAAATACAGCTAGAATGGTTCACAGCTGGGGACCATGCAGTAGTTTAGAACAAATACAACTAGATAGGTTCACAGCTGGGGACCATGCAATAGCTTAGAACAAATAGAGCTAGATAGGTTCACGGCTGGGGACCATGCAGTAGCTTAGAACAAATACAGCTAGATAGGTTCACAGCTGAGGACCATGCAGTAGCTTAGAACAAATAGAGCTAGATAAGTTCACAGCTGGGGACCATGCAGTAGCTTAGAACAAATAGAGCTAGATAGGTTCACGGCTGGGGACCATGCAGTAGTTTAGAACAAATACAACTAGATAGGTTCACAGCTGGGGACCATACAGTAGATTAGAACAAATAGAGCTAGATAGGTTCACAGCTGGGGACCATGCAGTAGCTTAGAACAAATAGAGCTAGATAGGTTCACGGCTGGGGACCATGCAGTAGCTTAGAACAAATAGAGCTAGATAGGTTCACAGCTGAGGACCATGCAGTAGCTTAGAACAAATAGAGCTAGATAGGTTCACAGCTGGGGACCATGCAGTAGCTTATAACAAATAGAGCTAGATAGGTTCACGGCTGGGGACCATGCAGTAGCTTAGAATCGGACCATGCAGTAGCTTAGATCGGTTCACTGATCTATTCCCTGAGGAGGATAAAGACCATCTCTTCAGAGCTCCAGACTATTTAACAGCATCCTAGCCACCAACTGGGCAGGGATTAGCTAGGCCCTGCTCAATATTCAGCCTGGCCATTTGAATTCCTCTTCCCTAAACTCTAGAAACTTCTTCTAGAGACAGGGGGAAGCAATTCAATTCCCAACCTGTGAAGCCTTGAACATACCAGACCAAACAATCACCGCTCCTGTTAGTACAGCAGGAGCCAAAGAACTACATTTACCTAGCAGCCCTTGAGGAGGGTGCAACAGATTGAACAAGGTTTGCAAATACTCTTGTACCGGGAAAATGTCCCCAATCCAAGTTACATCTTGCTTCAATTAAATAGATTCAATTCTCCTGAATTAAAAACTTCTAGCTTTGGCAATTTTGTAAGGTTTGAAAATAACAAGCCATATGTTGGAATGTGACTGTAGAGGAATCAAAAGGTTTTCTTCTGCATATTTTCATGCTTTATTTTTTACGTTCACTACAAATATGATTTTCAAACAGAGCGGAAGCCTCCCACGGGTTCAGAAAACATCTACTTTGTAAAACTGTCATAAACATCTTCAGACTACAGATTATAGAATTACACATCCACGCCCTCTCCACTAGAAGAGGCTGGACTATACACTAAATTACCACAATTATTGGGACGCCTGCCTTTACACGCATATTAACTTGTTTAATGGCACCCCAGCCTTAGTCCGTATGGTGCAATATTGAGTTGGCCCACCCTTTGCAGCTATAACAGCTTCAACTCTTCTGGGAAGGCTGTCCACAAGGTTTAGGAGTGTGTCTATGGGAATGTTTGACCATTCTTCCAGAAGCGCATTTGTGAGGTCAGGCTCTGATGTTGACGAGAAGGCCTGGTTTGCAGTCTCCGCTTGAATTCATCCCAAAGGTGTTCTATCGGATTGAGGTCAGGACTCAGCCCACCACCCCAAATCTCATCCAGGTCTTTATGGACCTTGCTTTGTGCACTGGTCCAAATTATTTGGTGGAGGGGGGATTATGGTGTGGGGTTGTTTTGCAGGGGTTGGGTTTGGCCCCCTATGTCCAATGAAGGGAACTCTTAAGGCATCAGCATACCAAGAGTTTTTAGACAATTTCATGCTCCCAACTTTGTGGGAACAACTTGGGGATGGTCCTTTCCTGTTCCAACATGACTGCCCACCAGTGCACAAAGCAAGGTCCATGAAGACATGGATGAGCGAGTTTGGGGTGGAGGAACTTGACTGGCCTGCACAGAGTCCTGACCTCAATCCGATAGAACACCTTTGGGATGAATTTGAGCCAAGACTGTGAGCCAGGCCTTCTCAACCAACATCAGTCCCTTATAGGGCTGCCACACCATCCCTTTAATCCAGGACACACATTAATTACACAGCTTCTGTGGCTGATTAAGGCGGTAATTAAACTCACTTGGTTCCTTATCTGCATTAAATCAGCCTCAGAACCTGTGTAATAAATATGTGCCCTGGATGATGTGGCAACCTTAGTGCCTGACCTCACCAACGCATTTCTGGGAGAATGGTCAAACAATCAGTGTGTATGGGGCTTTAGACTGGGATGCCATTAAAGTTCATGAGTGTGTAAAGGCGAGTATCCCAATACTTTTGGTAATATAGCATATGTCAAAGTCAGTTGAGCACAAACTGCCATTAATCATGCAGAAAGTTCGATTTCATATTAATTTTGATGACTCTCATTGATTTGACCACTCACCAGGACACAAAATTTTGTAAGCTCTCTATAGTGAATGGTTCTGTGTCTTATGCCCCGCACACACGGTCGGAATTTCCGACGGAAAAGGTCCGATCAGATTTTCTTGTCGGAAAATCCGCACACACGGTCGGAATTTCGGACGGAAAAGGTCCGATCAGATTATCTTGTCGGAAAATCTGATCGTGTGTGGGCTCTATATGACTTTTTCCGTCGGAAATTCAGACGGAAAATATTTGAGAGCAGGATCTCAAATTTTCAAAAATTGTCCGATCGTTTGTAGAGAATTCCGATCGGACAAAGTGCCATGCATGCTCAGATCAAATTACGAGACCAAAGCTATTGGCTACTAGCCTGAACGTAGTCCCGTCGTAACGAACGGAAGTCATCACGATCGGATTTTCCGACAACTTTGTCCAACCGTGTGAATGCAACACCAGTTTCGGACAAAATCCTTTGGAAAAAATCAGACGGATTTTGTGGTTGGAATGTCTGACCGTGTGTATGGGGGCTTACTGGTTTGTTGGGATGTTTCCTCGAGCATCACCTTTAACCACTTCCCCTCCGGTCAATAGCAGAATGACGCCCGGGAAGTGGTTCTGTTATCCTGACTGGGCGTCATATGAAGTCCTTCAGGATAACAGCCGCCACTCGCCCGTGGGAGCGCGCATCGCGGCGATCGGTGGCGCGGTGTTTCAGTCTGACACACCGTTACACTGATCTTGGTAAAGAGCCTGCGGCGGAGGCTCTTTACCACGTGATCAGCCCTGTCCAATCACGGCTGATCACGATGTAAACAGGAAAAGCCGTTGATCGGCTTTTCCTCACTCGCGTCTGACAGACGCGAGTAGAGGAGAGCCGATCGGCGGCTCTCCTGACAGGGGGGTCTGCGCTGATTGTTTATCAGCACAGCCCCCCCTCGGATGCCCACACTAGACCACCAGGGAAGCCCCCAGGACCACCAGGGAAGTGGGCAACATGTGGATGGCCAGGTATATACCCCATGGCCATCCACATGTGCAAATGACAGCCCAATCTGTGCCAAACAGTGCCCACAAATGGGCACTGACTGGCACCATCATGTACCAAATAAAATCAGGGATGCTCAGCAATGCCACCCATCAGTGTCATCAGTGCAACCCATCAGTGTCCAGCAGTGCCACCTATCAGTGCCCACCTATCAGTGCCCATCAGTGCCGCCTATGAGTGCCCATCAGTGCCGCCTATGAGTGCCCATCAGTGCTACATACCAGTGCCACCTATCAGTGCCCATCATCAGTGCCTGTCAGTGCCACCTCATCAGTAACCCCTCATTGGTGCCACCTCATTGGTGCCAATCAGTGCCGTCATATCAGTGCCCCTCATTGAAGAAGAAGACGTACTTATTTACAAAAAAATGTAACAGAAACAAAGAAAAACTTGTTTTTTTTTTCAACATTTTTGGTCTTTTTTTATTTGTTGCGCAAAAAATAAAAATCGTAGAGGTGATCAAATACCACCAAAAGAAAGCTCTATTTGTGGGAACAAAATGATAAAAAATTTGTTTGGGTACAGTGTAGCATGACCGCGCAATTGTCATTCAAAATGTGACAGCGCTGAAAGCTGAAAATTGGCCTGGGCAGGAAGGTGTATAAGTGCCCGGTATTGAAGTGGTTAAAGAATCCTCTCCATTGTGTTTACATAGAATGGAGGGAGATGTTTGTTCCCCAAGGAAATCCCTTAATGACAAATGAACTTAACCAGCTACAGAGTTTATTCGATTTCAAGTGGCCGGATCCCTAATTAATCTGATGGCTTTGACTGCCACTAAGCCAGCATGGATGGACACTTCAATAAGCATTGATTGCCAAGGCAGCTTGATAGGGATTTGCAGACTGCTGACTATGCAGATCTTTGGTGACCTTGGGGTAAAACAGAGCCTGTGGTCAATTACAGACCAGTGGTAGACTCTGATTGATCACACACCAACTCAATTTATACAGCGATTACCGAGAAGTCTGTTTATCAAGTGCTACAGCTTATACCAGTCCATCATCACTCATTAAGGCCACTCTCTATGTGTATTGGGGCTGTATTTAGACACCACGCCAGCTTAGCTACTTATACAGTAAATGCACCACACATGTGATTTATTATTTTGAAAATGAAACCAACAGTTGTCATTGGAGGCAACGTGCAATCTGTACCTGCAGCGCTACATTCCACCAATCAACTGCCTGCTGAGGTATAAGTATGGTGGATCTGAGCTGCAGAGAGTTTGTGAACAGCTCCCCGTAATTTCTGCCCTTCAAAAAAAAAAAAAAAGGAAAGGGCTGCACATTCACATGCTGAGCATTGAAGGGTTTAGAGAAATGTAATCCCGTCACACCTAAGGGTAAAACAAATCTTAATGCCTAAGCACAATTTTGCAATTTTGACATGTGTTAGTAAAACCGTACATATCACCACAAATACTTTGTGGTGATATGTACGGAGATATGGAGGAAGGATAAAAAGTAGGAGAGGAGAGGAAAGGAAGAACGTAATAAAGTAGGAGAGGAGAGGAAGAAAGTAGAAGAGGAAAGGAAGAAAGTAGGAGAGGAAAGGAAGAAAGTAGGAGAGGAGAGGAAAGGAAGAAAGTAGGAGAGGAGAGGAAGAAAGTAGGAGAGGAAGGAAGTAAGGAGAGGAATAGAAGAGCGTAGATGAGGAGAAGAAAGGAAGAAAGTAGCAGAGGAGAAGAAAGGAAGACAGTAGGAGAGGAATAATAAAAAGTAGGAGAGGAGAGGAAAGGAAGAACGTAATAAAGTAGGAGAGGAAAGAAAGTAGGAGAGGAAAGGAAGAAATTAGGAGAAGGGAGGAAAGGAAGAAAGTAAGAGAGGAGAGGAAAGAAAGAAGGTAGGCGAGGAAAGAAAGAAAGTAGGAGAGGAAAGAAAGACATGAGAGGAGAGGAGAGGAAATAAATGAAGTAGGAGAGGAGAGGAAAGGAAGAACGTAGGAGAGGAGAAGAAAGGAAGAAAGTAGGAGAGGAATGATAAAAAGTAGGAGAGGAAAGGAAGAACGTAATAAAGGAGGAAAGGAAGAAAGTAGGACAGGAGAGGAAGTAGGAGAGGAGAGGAAGAAAGTACAAGAGGCGAGGAAAGAAAGAAAGTAGGAGAGGAAAGGAAGAAAGTAGGAGAGGAATAATAGGAAGTAGGAGAGAAGAGCAAAGGAAAAACATAGGAGAGGAATGATAGAAAGTAGGAGAGGAAAGGAAAGGAAAAACATAGGAGAGGAGAAGAAGTGAAGAAAGTAGGAGAGGAGAGGAAAAATGTAGGAGAGGAGAAGGGCTGCACATTCACATGCTGAGCATTGAAGGGTTTAGAGAAATGTAATCCCGTCACACCTAAGGGTAAAACAAATCTTAATGCCTAAGCACAATTTTGCAATTTTGACATGTGTTAGTAAAACCGTACATATCACCACAAATACTTTGTGGTGATATGTACGGAGATATGGAGGAAGGATAAAAAGTAGGAGAGGAGAGGAAAGGAAGAACGTTATAAAGTAGGAGAGGAGAGGAAGAAAGTAGAAGAGTAAAGGAAGAAAGTAGGAGAGGAAAGGAAGAAAGTAGGAGAGGAAAGGAAGAAAGTAGGAGAGGAGAGGAAGAAAGTAGGAGAGGAAAGGAAGAAAGTAGGAGAGGAAAGGAAGAAAGTAGGAGAGGAAAGGAAGAAAGTAGGAGAGGAGAGGAAGAAAGTAGGAGAGGAAAGGAAAAAAGTAGGAGAGGAGAGGAAGAAAGTAGGAGAGGAAAGGAAGAAAGTAGGAGAGGATAGGAAGAATGTAGGAGAGGCGATGAAGTAAGTAGGAAAGGAGAGGAAGAAAGTAAGAAAGGAGAGGAGAAGGAGTTAAAAAAGTAGGAGAGGAAAGAAACAAAGTAGGAGAGGATAGTAGAGGAAAAAAGAAGGGGAGAGGAAAGAAAGAAAGAAAGTAGAAGATGAGAAGAAAGGAAGGAAGTAGGAGATGAATGATAGAAAGTTGGAGATGAGAACAAAGGAAGAAAGTAGGAGAGGAATGATAGAAAGGAGGAGAAGAAAGGAAGAAAGTTGGAGAGGAAAGGAAGAAAGTAGGAGAGGAGAGGAAGAAAGTAGGAAAGGAGAATAAAAAAAGAAAGAAAGAAGGAGAGGAGAAGATTAGAGGAAAAAAGAGGAGAGGAAGAAAGTAGGAGAGGAAAGAAAGAATGAGGGAGAGGAGAGGAAACGTGAATATAGAAAAGAGAAAAGGAGAGAAGAGAATAGGAAGAAGGAGAGGAGAGAAGAGTAAAGAATAGAGGAAAGGAGAGGAAGAAGGATAGGAGAGGAGAGGAAGAAAGAAGGCTGTGCAGCCAGCCTCCTGTGTTCAGAATGCAGAAGGACAGCCACTCATCGCAGGGCCAAGAAGTAAGTGGAGATGACTGGACTAGCAAAGTCTATTTCAGTGCTTTGCAGCTTCCAGCGGCATTGGCCAGGTATGGTATATACATAGATACATTAGTCCAAGCTGTATCAATGCAACTGTATATAAAACATTCATACCCGGAATTCTCCTTTAAATTCTCCTCCACCCCGGGTTAGAGGGCTGCTTCATAAACGAATGTGACCATTCCGGTGCAGGCACTGCGCTTATCCAAATGGTTTAGTTTACTTTCACCTCTACTGAATTATTGTACGCAGCCCGAGGCCTTCAGAAGCGAGAGTCAATGGTCCATTTGATTGAAAAAAAGACACTTGAATTAAGAAATGTATCCAGGCTGCAAGGAAGTTCCTGGCCACGGGACAGTCTTTTTCCCATTAGTTATTGCAGTAGAGGCAGGTCAGAAGCAATCTTCCTCTCCATTACCACAGATGAGCGAATCCTTTAAATTTCACCACTCTAGCAATTTGGACTGGTATTAAGTGGAGCAAAGTGAACTGGTATGGGGGTTTATCAGACTCCTTACTAGATCACTTCCAACAAAGGAAAGCATACACCCTTCGCTCGGTCACCTTTGATTGCCTACTAAAAACAGGGATCTTGACAGTTAAAGGTCCTTGCACATTGGTTCACCATCAATGCCAACATCTTGACTCCGCTATCCTAAACACGAGTATAGTGTACAGACACGTGCAAAAAATAAAATGTACTTTCTTAACCACTTTAAGGCCAGGCCTATTCTGATACTTTTCACCTATATGTAAACTTCTGCTTTTTTTTTTTTTTGATAGAAAATTACTGAGAACCCCCAAACATTATATATTTTTTAAGCAGAGGCCTATGAGAATAAAATGGTGGTTGTTGCAATTTTTTTTTACATTTAAAATTCTCCAGCTTCAGTCCCGGGCTTCCCGGTGGGACAGGCAAGACTGAGTATGTGGTGGGATAAGGGGGGGACCCCATTCCACTGTCTATAAAAGCGATCCAGCAGCTAATTAGACCGCTAGGATCACTCACAAAAAAAAAGTCAATCACCGGCTAAAGAGAAAGATACTGGGATGAGACATTATTTCAGTATAATCACTTCAACCCTTACGAATACCATGAATCAGAAAAGTGCTGCATTATGGCCTCTAGATGGAGCTGGCGATCATTGTATATTAATATTTCCTGTGATCAAGAGAGAGGAGCGGTGCCACTCTGAGTGCAGTATGTCAGTTAAAATTCAATGTTTAATCAAAGTAAGACTCACATTTTGGTGAGGTATAATGTGCATGGCATAAGTAGCTTGGGCTCCTGTATTCCAGCTGGGCATCAGTGGTGGTCAGCAGTTCCCGGCGGCTCCGGTGGTTCCTGAGGCTCCTAGGCTGAAGACGGTCACACAACAAGAATGCGTTTGGAGCATGCGTGCTCCTTCATCAGACATATATGCCTGATGAAGGAGCATGCATGCTCCGAACACAGCTCGACCAGGCCTCCCGTCTATCACCGCTGATGTGCTTGTTGGGGGACCGTCTTCAGCCTCGGAGCCTCAGGAACCACCGGAGCCTCCAGGAACTACAGGAGCCCAAGCTACTTATGCCATGCACATTATATCTCACCAAAATGTGAGTTGATCTTACTTTTATTATACATTGAATTTTAACTGACGCTCCTCTTTCTCTCTCTCTCTCACCCATATCCACAGAGTGGCTTCTGCTCTCTAGAGCTGGCTGTCCACACTGATACACACCAGAACCCCTAAACCCCGGTCTGGTCTCAGCAGTAAATGAACTATACCTACTGGCACACCTGGACCTTCAAACAACTTCCTTATCGCACTAGCTGTGTTTCTAGTGCTCCATCTTTTTTAGCCACTTGCTTGCCAGGCACTTTCACCCCCTTCCTGCCCCAGGCCATTTTTCAGCTTTCAGCGCTGTCGCACTTTGAATGACAATTGCACGGTCGTGCTACACTGTACCCCAACTAATTTTTTATTTTCTTCCCATAAATAGAGCTTTCTTTTGGTGGTATTTAATCACTGCTGGGTTTTTTGTTTTTGACAAAAAAAAAAAAGACCAAATATTTTGGAAAAAAAATATGTTTTTTTTACTTTTTTCTGTCAGTAAATTTTGTAGCTTAGTCATTTTTCGCCTTCTCTGATGTGCGCTGATGAGATGGCACCGATGGGCACTGATAGGCTGAACTGGTGGGTATTGATGACGTGGCACTTATGGGCACTGATGAGGTGGCACTTATGGGCACTGATGAGGTGGCACTGATGAGGAGGCACTAATATGCCTCACTTATGGGCACTGATATGTGGCACTGATGAACACTGATAGGCGGCACTGATGGGCACTGTTAGGTGGCACTGATGGGCACTAATAGGCGGCACTGGTGGGCACTGATAGGCAGCAGTGACAGGCATTGATAGGTGGCACTGGTGGGCACGGATAGGCGGCATAGATAGGCGGTACAGATGGGCACTGATGGACATTGATGGGTGACACTGATAGGCAGCACTGATTGCCAGCAATGACTGGCATGGCTAATGGCCACTGATTTGTGGCACTTGTGGGCAGTGGTGGGCACTGATTGCTGCCACTGGTGGGCACTGTATGCTGGCATTGGTGGGCACTGTATTGTTATACTTTATTTCTTTATTGTAATCAATACGCGTGCACGGCTCTTTACAGAGATCGGGGTCGTGCCGTGTCCTATCGAAACGGTGCGGCTGTGATCGGCGCGCGAGAGCGGCCATTCTGGCCCGCTGTCATATGACGGCATCCCAGAACAAGAGCTGCACCGCCCCGCCGTCAATTGACAGTTCATTTTAATCTCATTTCCTATGATCATCAGCTCCATCTAGTGGTTATAACGCAGTATTTTTCTGATTCACTTTATGTATGAATGTATATAACATTTGGCATGGAGAGAAAATAGCCCCAAAACATTTGTTTTTGCCCCCATTCACACAGAACAAATGTAAATGCAACTTCACAGGATGAAAAGCTCTGCTTTTTTTTTTTTTTTTTTTTTTAAATAAATACACCTATTAATGAAAATTCACTAAAACTTCCCAATTGTTTTCCTTTTAAAATGACAAATTTCTGTTTGAATTTCTATACAGTTTCAGCCATAACACAACAATAATAAGTTACGCCAGTGTACGAGGAGGCCTCTTCCATAGGGGAAATCTGCCAAGCGCTGTGTAATTGCTAATAAAACAGTAATTATCTTGAGTAATTAATTGCATGACACTAGTCTCAGGCGCTATTTGTGTAACAGAAGATAAATCTGATGTCTTTTTTAATATATCACACCGTGGACCGGAAACATCAGGCAGCGGCAACAGTCTGCAGAAAGCTAAAGATGTTGGGGTTCAGATGTAGATTTAGGACTGGAGCCCCTCTTTATGGCCCCCCTTTTTAATGACATCCTGTCCTTGAATGTGCCAGAAGTCAGAGCTGATAACCAGTGCATTGACACTGCTGCATGTCTTGTCTAAGCTGGGTCATTTGATGACGCTGCAAGTTCAGTTCAGTGGCCTGTGTTCATATCCCATGGCGGCGGTAGACAAGTAAACCACCACATCCTACTTATTAAGAAGATCGAGGATTCAACTGTAGCAAATTCTGTTCATTTTGTTACAGCGCAATCTGCTAATGTGCTATTTTAGGAAAAGTGGATGTATTATGCATTGCCATGGAGAAGTTCATTGCTGTGAATTACTGCACTCCAAGGCACTATCCCATAGGCACTCCAAGGCACTGTCCTATATATGCTCCAAGGCATTGTCCCATAGGCACTCCAAGGCACTGTCCTATATACGCTCCAAGGCAATGTCCCATAGGCACTCCAAGGCATTATCCCATAGGCACTCCAAGGCATTGTCCCATAGGCACTCCAAGGCACTGTCCTATAGACGCTCCAAGGCATTGTCCCATAGGCACTCCAAGGCATTGTCCCATAGGCACTCCAAGGCATTGTCCCATAGGCACTCCAAGGCATTGTCCCATAGGCACTTCAAGGCATTGTCCCATAGGCACTCCAAGGCACTGTCCTATAGATGCGCCAAGGCATTGTCCCATAGGCACTCCAAGGCATTGTCCAATAGGCACTCCAAGGCACTGCCCCCTAAGCACTTCAAGGCACTGTCCCATAGGTGTTTAAAGGCACTGTCCCATAGGTGCTCCAAGGCACTGTCCCATAGGTGTTTAAAGGCACTGTCCCATAGGTGCTCCAAGGCACTGTCCCATAGGTGCTCCAAGGCACTGTCCCATAGGTGCTCCAAGGCACTGTCACATAGGTGCTCCAAGGCACTGTCCTATATACGCTCCAAGGCAATGTCCCATAGGCACTCCAAGGCATTATCCCATAGGCACTCCAAGGCATTGTCCCATAGGCACTCCAAGGCACTGTCCTATAGACGCTCCAAGGCATTGTCCCATAGGCACTCCAAGGCATTGTCCCATAGGCACTCCAAGACATTGTCCCATAGGCACTTCAAGGCATTGTCCCATAGGCACTCCAAGGCACTGTCCTATAGATGCGCCAAGGCATTGTCCCATAGGCACTCCAAGGCATTGTCCCATAGGCACTCCAAGGCACTGCCCCCTAGGCACTTCAAGGCACTGTCCCATAGGTGTTTAAAGGCACTGTCCCATAGGTGCTCCAAGGCACTGTCCCATAGGTGTTTCAAGGCACTGTCCCATTGGTGCTCCAAGGCACTGTCCCATAGGTGTTCCAAGGCACTGTCCCATAGGTGTTTCAAGGCACTGTCCCATAGGTGTTCCAAGGCACTGTACCATAGGTGTTCCAAGGCACTGTCCCATAGACGCTCCAAGGTATTGTTGCATAGGCACTCCAAGGCACTGTCTCATAGGTGTTTCAAGGCACTGTCCCATAGGTGTTCCAAGGCACTGTACCATAGGTGTTCCAAGGCACTGTCCCATAGACGCTCCAAGGTATTGTTGCATAGGCACTCCAAGGCACTGTCTCATAGGTGTTTCAAGGCACTGTCCCATAGGTGTTCCAAGGCACTGTCCCATAGGTGTTCCAAGACACTGTCCCATAGGTGCTCCAAGGCACTGTCCCATAGGCACTCCAAGGCACTGTCCCATAGGTGTTCCAAGGCACCATCCCACTTAATTGATCCAGCTTGTCACTTTATAGGTATACATATCTCATACCCAATACGCCATTGGGCAAGTTGGAAATCACTGTAGTAGTTGGCACTTCTGGGTCCTCTTTAGGTTCTGTGCGAGTAGCTTTCTCTATGTACATTGACCACAATGGGTCACTCACTTGGCAATGCTGCCATTCATAAAACGCCTCAGATTTTTATTCAGTGAATACAAGACATTTCCTGATGGGACAAGGTGGAGAGGGGGATCAGTGACTTCACCATCTTAAGCTTGCTCAATCAATGAATTCAATGAATTGGCGGTGGTGCCAAGTGAGCAAACCCCTGTAGTCATTTCCCCCTCTAGTTTGTGGCTGCCAGACACTCTGGGTTTCACTCAGCACACTAGCGTCATGGCCAGTCTGGAGACAGTTCTCTTTACTGATGCTACATTGCTTTTTACACATTACTGCGCTTCACCCGAGCCCCATGTTACAGTACTCTGAGTGCACCCCAGAGCATCTTGTGTCTTCTCTGACCTCTGGGAATCCCGTAGCTTCAGTTTACCCCAGATCATCCTGTGTGATCTAATAACCACAGTGCACCACATGACTCCAGTGCACTCCAAAGCATCATGTGTCATCTTGTGGCCCCAGTGTACCCCATGACTCCTGTGCACCCCAGAGCCTCCAGTGTCATCTAGTAATCCCAGAGTACCCCATGTCATTCAGCAACCCCTGTGCAACCTAGAGCACCCTGTGTCATCCTGTAACCCCAGTGCACCCAAAGATTCCAGTGTACCCCAAAGCATCCTGTGTCATCTTGTGACCCCAGTGCACCACATGACTCCAGTGCACTCCAGAGCATCCTGCGTCATTTAGAAACCCCAGTGTATCCCATGATTGCAGTACACTCCAAAGCATCCCAAGTCATCTAGTAACCAAAGTGCACCCCATGGTTACAGTGCACCCCAGAACATCCCGTGTCATCTAGTAACCCCAGTGCACCCCAAGATTACATTGCACCCCAGACCATCCTGTGTCATCTAGTAACCCCAGTGCACCCCATGGTTACAGTGCACCCCAGAGCATCCTGCGTCATCTAGTAACCCCAGTGCACCCCATGGTTACAGTGCACCCCAGAGCATCCTGCGTCATCTAGTAACCCCAGTGCACCACAAGATTCAAGAGCACCCCAGAGCATCCTGTGTCATCTAGTGACCCCAGTGCATCCCAGAGCATGCTGCATCATCTAGTAACCCCAGTGCACTCCAGATCATCAATTGTCTTCTAGTAACCCCATGACTCCAGTGTACCCCAGAGCATCCTGTGTCATCTAGGGACCTCAATGCACCACATGAATCCAGTGCTCCCCAGAGCATCCCTTACCATCAGCCTGTGATTGACAGACTCAGCTCTGTTCCTGTGTGCTGTGTGAAAGGGGGGTGTCCCTTCCCTCCAATCAGCTCTCAGAGCTCTTCTCACTGATGTAACTTCAGCTCTCCGCCCTTTGTTTTTCAGAGATGAGAGATCCCATGTGAATTCTGCACTTTGAGTGAAGGGAAAAAATTCTTATAGATAAACAGGTACAACTTATGTAGGATGATTTGTTTCTTCTGTGTGTCACCTGAGGCCTGTCGCATCACTGGTTATATGTGAGGGATTATATTCCATTCAATTCAACCAGCTGTACCATTAAGATTTGACAAGGCTGACATCCAGGCACCCACTGGTGTCCATTATACAGAACAGGTGACAGATCGAAATCCCTTTTATACCCACAGGTACACTTAAAAGTATTTATTCGTATCAGTCATTTACAACCCTACAGTGCATGGGCGGCATTTTGTACTTAATATTTTGCATTTGAATCCCAACTTTCTACTTTCTTCCACAAAGAAAATAACGCAGCCAGCGGGGAAAAAGCACCATTCTGGCAGGTTGTCGGTGGGAGAACACTACATACCACCTCCTTCACATCACAGCGGCCTGCGATTTAGCTGTAATTTTCTCTTAATGAAGACAAAAGTCTCTGTAAAGGGTTTGGAAAATGAATCAATAGGTATCCCAGGGAATAAGACTTTTCTGAGTGCCGCTGACATGAATCTGATTAAGGCTCCTGTCTTGGGTACAGTACAGCGTGTGCAATTAACTGAAGCCTTTGCAAAACTAGCAATCCCACACACTAAAAAAAAAAAAAAAAAAAAAATCCCTTTTCTCCATGCGAGCGAGGGGGCGTTCAGCGAGAGATTGGAATCGTAATTTCTCCCGGCGAAGGTTTCTCAAGCAAGAAATTATAGAGATCCTTTTTTTTTTTTTTTTTGGGGGCCATTATTTTTAATATCGCCATTTTCAGAAATTACAAGACTCTCACACTTCAATTTAGAAATAATTATCTTACCTCTCTCGGAGGGCAGGTGAGCAGATAATAAAGAGAACAAAGCTGTCTGCGTGGAGGTTATAAAATAATAGGGGGGGGGGGGAGATTAGGACGGTGGAGATATTAAGATTACATTAGTGCTGAGTTGGAAAATGAACAGATCGGCGTGGTATTCTACGTGCCACCTGGACAGGAATCAAGGGTAGATCTCTCCAGGGGGGACATAGACTGTAGGGGGTACTTCGCAGTTCTCTGTTCCTGTGAGTTTCAATAATGCACATGCATTAAAGCTCATTGTGTCAGAGCAATAGCAAAAACCAACATCACTGCCACCTTGTAATCCTTTTCAAAGGGGGTACAATCCCCTACTGGTGCCCCGCTCGAAAGCCTCTGCAAGCCATCAGTATAAGACCCCTTTCACACGGGCAGGCCGATTGGGTCAGTTTTTTAGGTGGACTTGATCGGACTGTCTATTATACTCTATGGTAGGGATATGCAATTAGCGGAACTCCAGCTGTTGCAAAACTACAAGTCCCATCATGCCTCTGGATGTCATGCTTGTGAATCTGTCCTCTGATCCCCGCTGATCCCCACTGAGCAAGCAGATGGCTGGTCCATGCCTGCTTTGCCTGTGCAGAGCAGTCACGGACGCAGCTCGCTGTCCGTTTACACCTGACTGCCATTCGATCCAATCCGCTAGACCAGTGGTCTCCGAACAATGGCCAAGGGACTGGACAGGGCCCTTTGCTTGCTTTTATCTGGCCCTTGGCTTTATTTCATTCACTGACGTCAACGATAGGGCACAATTCCTACCAATGAAATCATTGATGATCAACTCCCAGTGGCCTCGGTCCGGCCCCCCTAAAGTCTGAAGAACAGTAAGCTGGCCCTTTGTTTAGAAAGTTTGGAGACCCCTGCCACTAGACGGATGGGGAACGGATCCCAAATCCATCTGCTTTTAGCAGATAGGATTGGATGAAGGCACATGTCCTTTTACATCTGCTTCTCCATAGAGTAAGGATATGCAATTAGCGGACCTCCAGCTGTTCCAGAACTACAAGTCCCATCATGCCTCTGCCTCTGGGTGTCATGCTTGTGGCTGTCAGAGTCTTGCTATGCGTCATGGGATTTGTAGTTCTGGAACAGCTGGAGGTCCGCTAATTGCGAATCACAAAGTCCGATGCATTCGAACGTGATGACGCACGACCGGACTAGAATAAGGAAGTTAATAGCCAGTAGCCAATAGCTGCCCTAGCGTCGGTTTTCGTCCGTCGGACCAGCATACAGAAGAACTGATTTTTCGACCATTGGAAAGATTTAAAACATGTTTTAAATCTAAAGTCCATCTGATTTTTAGACAACAAAGGTCCGATGAAGCACACACAAGGTTGAAGTCCGTCGAAAAGTCCGGTCGTGTGTACTCGGCATTAGTCAAAATGAACAAGGAACAAAATAGTTGACATGACTAAGGCCTGCTTAGGTTGAACCATGAACAAAACAGTTGATGCATTTCAGCCTATGCAGGCCTTAGTCATTATGACTAAAACCTGCATAGGCTGAAACACGTCAACTGTTTTATTTCAATATGACTAAGGCCTACATAGGCTGAAACAAATCAACTGTTTTGTTCCTGTTTCAACCTATGCAGGCCTTAGTCATGTCAACTGTTTTGTGCAGACTGTGGACTAACCTATAAAGCTGCCATGGTGAGTGGTCCCCACAGCTTTAGAGGTGGCACCTAGGTGGGACACTAACTGACACTTTTGACACTTTGTGGGGACCATGGACACTAAGACATGGATCAGTGCTAAAAATATGCACTGTCACAGTACTAATGACACTGGCTGGGAAGGGGTGAAACATCTAGGGAAGGGGTCTCCAAACTTTCTAAAAGGGCCAGTTTACTGTGCTTCAGAGTTAAGGAGGCCGGACTGTGACCATTGGGAGTTGAAAAAGTCCTGACATCAGTGGGAATAAACAATGCTCCATCTCTGGTGTCAGTGGGAGGAATAGCGTTCCATCTTTGGTGTCAGTGGAAGGAATTGTGCCCCATCATTGGGTGTCATTGGGCCCCATCTTTGGTGTCATTGGGAGGAATTGTGCCCTATCATTGGGTGTCATTGGGCCCCATCTTTGGTGTCATTGGGAGGAATTGTGCCCTATCATTGGGTGTCATTGGGCCCCATCTTTGGTGTCATTGGGAGGAATTGTGCCCCATCTTTGGTGCCATTGGGCCCCATCTTTGATGTCATTGGGAGAAATTGTGCCCCATTTTTGGAGTCATTGGGAGGAATTGTGCCCCATCGTGGGCATCATAGGAAGGAATTCTGCCCCATCGTGGGTATCATAGGGAGGAATCCTGCCCCTTCATTCATGTCAGTGGGGGAGAATTATGTCCCATTGTTAGTATCAGTGGATGTAAATAGCGCCCCAAGGGCCAGATAAAAGTAAGCAAGTTTGGAGACCACTGATCTAGGACGATCTGTGTGCCTAACCAGTGTTTTTGTGTACTATATGTGGATCTTTCATTAAGGGAAGGGATGGATTTTATTCCCTGCTCTGCAGGGAATGAAAATCCATCCCTTCCCTGTTGACAGGTCAGAACTCTGCCTTGTTTACATAGGCAGTAGACATGTGCATTCGTTTTCGTCCGAATCGTCCGAGAACCGAAAGATCCGACATAAACAAATGCTTTATTTTTGTTTTTGTTGCGACAACAGTTGGACATAGATAGGAGATTCAACATGACACTGACAATAGAAATCTGCATCCATGGAACCTGTGGTCGAATGTGCCTAACCTATTAGTCCAAGATTATTCTACATAGAGAGAAAAGTTTCGACATTATAGTGACAATAGCAAAAAAGGTCAAATGTGCCTAATGCTGCGTACACACGGGCGGACTGTATGGCGTACTTAGTCCGTCAAAACACATTTCAGCGGACAGTCCGCTCGTGTGTGGGCTTCAGCGGACTTTTTCAGCGTGCAGTCTGGCGTACTAAGTATTTCGGATTTTTCGAAATTCTGTCCGTCGTACTTTGGTTTCAGCGGACAATCCACTCGTCAGTAGGCTAGTTCGACGGACTAAGAATGGCGCATGCCCAGAAAGGATTTACACGGCGGAAGGGTGCTTTGCTGTGTATTGGACTTCCTATTTCTAGTCCCGTCGTACGTGCTGTACACGTCATCACGCAAGCTTTCGACGGACTGTTTGGGTATCCGTGTGTGGTCAAGTCCGTTCAGTCGAAAGTACGACGGACTGTCCGTCGGATTGTATGACGAACTAAGTACGCCATACAGTCCACCCGTGTGTACGCGGCATAATTTAACTCTATTAGTCCAAGATTATTTGACATAGAGAGAAAAGATTCGACATGAAGATTCGACGCAGCAGTCGCCGCGAGCGGACATTTATGGTCAAATGCTCCACCCATAGGCTATAGAAGACTTCTAATGTTGGTTGACTAGTAATAATAATTAATAAATATAATTATTACTAGTGTCATACAACATTAGAATTCTACTATAGCTTGTAGGCGGAACATTCGACCGGAAATGTACGATTGCGGCGGCGTACAGTTTAGTTGCTGCGTCTAATCTTCTAAGAACATTCGACAGACACCATGGGGGTTATTTACGAAAGGCAAATCCACTTTGCACTGCAAGCGCGCTTGAAAATGCACTGAAGGTGCACTTGGAAGTGCAGTCGCTCTAAATCTGAGGGGTAGATCTGAAATGAAGGGAAGCTCTGCTGATTTTATCATCCAATCATGTGCAAGCTAAAATGCTGTTTTTTATTTTCCTTGCATGTCTCCCTCGGATCTACAGCAACTGAACAGTGACTAAAATTCCAAGCGCACTTGCAGCGCAAAGTGGATTTTCCTTTAGTAAATAACCCCCCATAAGCCTTCAATGACAGATTCGACCTTAAAGCGGGAGTCCGCTGGGAGTCCGCGTTTTTTTTTTTTTTTAAAAGCCAGCAGCTACAAATACTGCAGCTGCTGACTTTTAAAATAGTGACACTTACCTGTCCAGCGCGCCCGCGATGTCGGCACCCGAAGCCGATCTCTAGATCGTCTCTCGGGTCCTGCCGCCGCCATCTTGGGTATGGGAATCAGGAAATAGAGCCTTTCGGCTTCATTTCCCGGTTCCCTACTGCGCATGCACGAGTTGCGCTGCGCAATAAGGACGGTCCCCGCTGCCTCTGGGATCTGTGTGTTTCCCAGCAGGCAGCGGGGCACTTGCGGAAAGGGGCGTAATGTACGCCCCTTTCCGCAGAGAGCTATCCCGGAAGTGGGTACAGATACCTGTACTGTACAGGTATCTGCACCCCCCTCCCCCCTGAAAGGTGCCAATTGTGGCGCCGGAGGGGGGGAGGGTTCCGATGAGCGGAAGGTCCACTTTAAGGTGGACCTCCGCTTTAATTATTTCGGATTTTCGGACGAATGCATTTTTTAACGAAACAAAATAAATAAAACCGAATTTCGGGAGTAACTAAATAAATTTATTTTTTCGGACAAAAACAAAATTCCTCAAACAAAATATTTCAGTGTGCACATGTCTAATAGGCAGAGATCTGTCCTGTCTCTCTCCTCGTCGATCAGCGGGTGCCGGTGGACATCCATTGGCCAGCACCCACTGATCGGCTTGTGCTGTGTCCACCCACAGCTGAGGCTCCAGGGGGGTGCACATGCCACCCCCAACCCCCCCCCCCCCCCCCGCCAGATCATGTATTAGGTATGCTGCTCTGCCACCATACATAAGTGATGAGGGCACCAAGCAATCAACGTTGGGGGGGTTTTATCTAATCTTCAGGCCTAAAATTATTTTTCTTTAACCTGTTTGCAAAAAACGTAAAAACAGGTCTGGCAGCGAAAGGGTTTTAAAAAAAAGACATTTAATGTTCCGTTCATGAATATGGAGTAAAATAAATTTGTGTCTTCAATATCTGCCTGGAGTTCGTTTTTTTATTTTTTATTTTGTCAGATCTTCTCTGTTGCATTATGCTATTTAATGCAGTTTTCAAAAAAAATAAAAAACCGAACACAGACACATAAGCCTGAATGACTGCGTTGGGGGTTTTATATCTAACAGCGATTCATAGCCTGAGAGCTTGCGCTTTAATCTCCGGTAAGATTAGGGCGCAGGAAGTAGAGCCTTTTACTCCTCTAATATAATTGGTATTTTCTTCCTTCTTGAACAGCGAGACTGACTGGCTGCAGCTCACTTACTCTATCTAATATTCCCTTTGATGCTGTAACAGCGTGATCAATAACCTCGCGCGGTGACCGAGATTACCACATCCTGTCACAGCGGGAGGACGAGCGTGGCGAGGAGTCTCGCTGAAAATGAGCGCAGAGATCAGTTATCCAGGGATTGTTTAAAATCGCAAAAAAAAAAACTTGTTTCAGCGCCGAGAAAGTAATTAAGATCGCACATCTGAAGAAAAAAAAATGGCGTATCATTTAAAATTCAGCGTTAAAGATTTTTTTCCCGTCAACATTAAAAATTATAACAGGAAATGCGCAATGAGGATACGGCCTACCTGTGTTCGTTGTACGAGGCGACCCCTCTGCTTGAGGAGAACCAATCACGATTTGTGCTGAAAATTCAGTCTTTGTTTATTCAACTAATAAAATGTAATTATCTTATCAGCGTGAGATTACTGCAAACGCTGGAGTGAGAGCAATAATTCTGGGCACATTATTTACGGTTAAGGAGTAACTCTACGTTTCCATAAAAACAAAAACTTTTTGTGCTTGAAACGGCTGTAGAGAAGAGAAGACTGCAGATAAACAGGTATAACTTATGCACGAGGATTTGTTTAATCTCTGTGTATCACCTGAGTCCTGGACAGGGCTGTTGCAAGGATTTTTGATACCCCAGGCAAAAACTCACCCCCCTTGGCTCCACCCCTGACTCCACCCCCTTTCCCTAGCCCGTGTAAACCCCACCTTTTGAATGAAGGGCCCATCAAATGTAGACCACCATCTCACATCAATGCAGCCTCACCAGCGCCCATCAATACAGCCTACGAGCGCCCATCAATGCAGCCTCACCAACATCCATCAAATGCAGCCTCACCAGCGCCCATCAATGCAGCCTCACCAGTGTTCCTACTCTCTTCTCTGGCATTGCCTTATCAGCGCCCATCAATTAATGTTTGCTTGCTTACATTAATTCGGGAGTCGGGACACAGACACAGTCCTCCGCCGCTGCTGCACCTCTGACACTATGGCTGTCTGCTAATGCTGAGTAGGAACACCAGTGACAGGGCGCCCTAGGCGGCTGCCTAATTTGCCTAGTGGTAGCACCGGCCCTGGTCCTGGATATACACTCACCGGACACTTTTTTTAGGTACACTTTGCTAGTACCGGGTTGGACCTCTTTTTGCCTTCACAGCTGTCTTCGTTCTTGGTGGCATAGATTCAACAAAGTGTTGGAAACGTTCCTCAGAGATTTTGCTCCATAGTGACATGATAACATCACACAATTGCGGCAGATTTGTCGGCTGCACATTCATGATGGGAATCTCACGTTCCACCACATCCCAAAGGTCCTCTACTGGATGAGATGTGGTGAGTGTGGAGACCATTGGATGGATATGTGGTGAGTGTGGAGACCATTGGATGAGATGTGGTGAGTGTGGAGGCCATTGGATGAGATGTGGTGAGTGTGGAGACCATTGGAGTACAGGGACCTCATTGCCCAGTGGTGAGATGATTGGAGCTTTGTGACATGGTACATTATCCTGCTGGAAGGAGACATCAGAAGATGGGGACACTGTAGTCATAAAGGGATGGACATGGTCAGCAACAATACTCAGGTAGGTCATGGCATTTATATGATACTCAGTTGGTACTAAGGGGCCCAAAGTGTGCTAAGAAAATATCCCCCACACCATTACACCACCAGCAGCCTGACCCGGTGATACAAAGCAGGATGGATCCATGCTTTCATGTTGTTTACACCAAATTCTAACCCGACCATCTGAATTTAGCAGCTGAAATCGAGACTCATCGGACCAGGCAACGTTTTTCCAATCTTCTATTGTCCAATTTTGGTGATCCTGTGAGAATTGTAGCCTCGGTTTCAGGTTCCTAACTGACAGGAGTGACCCGGTGTGGTCTTCTGCTGTTGCTTCAAGATTCGATGGGTTGTGCGTTCAGAGATGGTATTCAGCATACCTTAGTGGCAGTGGCAGCTGGTGTTTTTTCTTTGGAGGGGGCGGCAAACAACCACCCCCCCCAGTCAACCGGCACCTCCTGACATCACCCACCCTGCACAGTCCGCCAGGTCACCCACACCAAGTCCCCCCACATCCCGGGATGTCGGTCGGTAATCCAGCCCCTCATTTACCCCATCTATATTGCAGGAGGTGGGAAAGGCTCCTACGGCTGGCGGGCAGCGACTTCCACCGCGTCTCCTCCTCTACATCTCGGGGGCTATTGTCACACAAGTGGGTGTGGTCGGAGTGCAGTGCTCTGCTCCCCGAGCTCACCCTTTTTTGAAGTCTATTAGAGTTTCTGGCTCTAATCATGTGCTTAAAAAAAAAAATTGGAATCCATGTGCTTGGTACTCCGCATTAAGATTAGGGGGCGGGGGGGGGGGGGGGGGGGGCACATGGATAGAGGGGGAGGCACCCCTTATGGACGGCAGGGCCGTCTTTAATATTATTTGGACCCTGGGCAAAAATTTTCTTAGGGCCCCCATGCAATTTCTCTCTCCACCTTCTCTGAGACATACAGTAAATAGCAGCTAGACTTACAATCAGTTTACTGTATCAGATCAGGCAGCAATTGCGATTGGTTGCCAGAGGTTACAGCATATCATTACTGCTTACTGACTGGTTGTTAGAGGTTACAGCATATTTCTGCTTGTTGATTGGCTGCTAGAGATTGCTGTACAGTAATACTGCTCACTGGTTGCTATAGGTTACAGCACATCTCCACACTGCAGGGGGGCATGATATACCTATGAATGCTGCCTTTATTTACATATCAATGCAGTTGGCCTCAGCTATTTGCATATGAAAGCCAGTATTTACATGTAAACACAGGTCTGCGGGTGAGTCATCTGAACACAACAATAGGGCAGAGCTGGGCAGCATTAGTAGCAGCACAGAACTAAAACTTCAAGGGACATGGGAATGTAAACTGGGATAGTTGGCAAGTATGAGGCAGCTGCTTTGGGCCCCACAACAATGACAGGGCCCAGGGCAGCTGCCCCTTTTGCCCTGCCTTAAAGACAGCCCTGTGGACGGGCCGCCACTGCTTGTTTGCTTCAAGTGGTTATTTGAGTTACTGTTGCCTTTCTATCATCTGGAACCAGATTGCCCATTCTCCTCTGACATCAACAAGGCATTTTCCTCCACACAACTGCCGCTCACTGGATATTTTCTCTTTTTCGGACCATTCTCTGCAAACCTGGGAGACGGTTGTGTGTGAAAATCCCAGTAGATCAGCAGTTTTTGAAATACTCAGACTGGCCCATCTGGCACCAACAACCATGCCACGTTCAAAGTCTACAAGATCCCCTTTTTTCCCCATTCTGATGCTGTTTGAACTTCAGCAAGTCCTCTTCACCATGTCTAGAATAGATACCTAAAAGTGTTGCTGCCATGTAATTACTTTTGCAAGGCACTGTACCTAATAGAGTGACGAGTGAGTGTACGTAAAGGTTTGCAACCACTTTAACTCTAAATTGATGACATGTAGGGGCTTTTAACCACTTTCCGACCAGCCGCCATCATTATACTGCAGAAGGTCAGCACGATTCCGCGAGCCGTTGTAGCTCTACGTCGGCTCCATCAAGCGGGATAGCAGGTGCGCACACGCCTGCTGCACTGCGGGAGTGCCGATGCTCGTGATCGGCAGTCCTGATGACCGCCAGCCACGAGCGATCGCAGGCACGAGAGGCAGAACAGGGACGTGTGTGTGTAAACACACAAAACCCTGTTCTGTTCTGAGAGGAGATGCAGATCGTGAGTTCCTAATAGCTAGGAACCACGATCTGTCATCACTGCTAGTCAGTCACCTTCCCCCACAGTTAGAACACACACAGGGAACACAATTAACCCCTTTATCGCCCCCTAGTGTTAACCCCTTCCCTGCCAGTGACATTTACACAGTAATCAGTGCATTTTTATAGCACTGATCACCGTATAATTGTCAATGGTCCACAAAAAAGTGTCAAACGTGTCCGATGTGTCCGCCATAATGTCGCAGTCATGATAAAAAAAAAATCGCAGATCGCCTCCATTACTAGTAAAAAAAAAAAAAAGTAATAATAAAAATGCCATAAATCTTTCCCCTATTTTGTAGACGCTATAACGTTTGCGCAAACCAAACAATATACGCTTATTGCGATTTTTATTACCAAAAATATGTACAGTAGAAGAATACATATCGGCCTAAACTGAGAAAAGCAATTCATCCGAACCGAGAACTGCGCACGGGGCCGCTCACGTTCGATAATTCCAACTCTGCCCAATTATTCTTCAGACCGATCGCATCTCTAGCTGCGCTTACAAAAAAAAAAATAAGACCTCAATTGGACAGCGCTGCACAATAGCGGTTGTTTGCAATCATCGCTTCTGATTTACCGTCTATTAAAAATAAATGATTTGCAGCCTCTGTTTTATCTAATTAACACTTGTAGATAAGCCGTTTCTGCGGCTCAGGAGGTTATGCTAATGTCTAGTAATTAAATCCCAATAAAATAAACATGGCGGAGCCCGGAGAGGGTGAAGGTGGCATCATTTTCAGGAATAATCACCTGATATTTGCCAGCGCCGGAGACTTAATAAAGCCATTCTGCTTCCAAATCGTAAAACTGCCTGGCTGCTTTATTTACACTGTGAGGCTGCTGAGAGAGAGCCTTGTTTATGGCGGATTGTAAATCTCCAAGAAACTCATTCTTGTGTTACTTCTAAGATCCCGATAAATCATCCTGCCAGTTTTTCTACTATGTCTGTATGTGTCACTATCAATCCTGCTCTCGTCAGCCCTGAGTAGGGATGAGCCGGACACCCCCCAGGTTCGGTTTGCACCAGAACATGCGAACATGCAAAAAATTCGTACAAACACACGAACGCCGTTAAAGTCTAGGGGACACGAACATGAAAAATCAAAAGTGCTAATTTTAAAGGCTTATATGCAAGTTATTGTCATAAAAAGTGTTTGGTGACCCGGGTCCTGCCCCAGGGGACATGTATCAATGCAAAAAAAAAAATGTTTTAAAAACTGCCGTTTTTTCGGGAGCAGTGATTTTAATAATGCTTAAAATGAAACAATAAAAATGCAATACTCCTTTAAATATCGTGCCTGGGGGGTGTCTATAGTATGCCTGTAAAGTAGCACATTTTTCCCCTGTTTAGAACAGTACCACAGCAAAATGACATTTCTAAAGGAAAAAAAAAGTAATTTAAAACTGCTCACGGCTGTAATGTATTGTCAGGTCTCTGCAATAATGATAAAACTCATTGAAAAAAAAAACAGCATGGGCCCCCCCCCAGTCCATTACTAGGCCCTTAAGCAGAGTTAGGGGGTGGAGAAGGGGGGGTGAGCAGATTTGGGGGATGGAGAAGGGAGTGGGCAGAGTTGGGGGGATGGAGAAGGTGGGTGAGCAGAGTTGGGGGGATGGAGAAGGGGGTGAGCAGAGTTAGGGGGATGGAGAAGGGGGTGAGGAGAGTTGGGGGGATGGAGAATGGGTGTGCGGAGTTGGGGGTATGGAGAAGGTGGGTGAGCAGAGTTGGGGGGATGGAGAAGGGGGGGAGCCGAGTTGGGGGGATGGAGAAGGGGGGGAGCCGAGTTGGGGGGATGGAGAAGGGGGGTGAGCAGAGTTGGGGGGATGGAGAAGGGGGTGAGCAGAGTTGGGGGGATGGAGAAGGGGGTGAGCAGAGTTGGGGGGATGGAGAACGGGTGTGCGGAGTTGGGGGGATGGAGAAGGTGGGTGAGCAGAGTTGGGGGGATGGAGAAGGGGGGGAGCCGAGTTGGGGGGATGGAGAAGGGGGGTGAGCAGAGTTGGGGGATGGAGAACAGATGAGCGGAGTTGGGGGGATTGAGAAGGTGGGTGAGCAGAGTTGGGGGGATGGAGAAGGGGGTGAGCAGAGTTGGGGGGATGGAGAAGGGGGGTGAGCAGAATTGGGGGGATGGAGAACAGGTGAGCGGAGTTGGGGGGGATGGAGAAGGTGGGTGAGCAGAGTTGGGGGATGGAGAAGGGGGGTGAGCAGAGTTGGGGGATGGAGAAGGGGGTGAGCAGAGTTGGGGGGATGGAGAAGGGGGTGAGCAGAGTTGGGGGGATGGAGAAGGGGGTGAGCAGAGTTGGGGGGATGGAGAAGGGGGGTGAGCAGAGTTGGGGAGATGGAGAAGGGGGGTGAGCAGAGTTGGGGGGATGGAGAACGGGTGAGCGGAGTTGAGGGGATGGAGAAGGTGGGTGAGCAGAGTTGGGGGGATGGAGAAGGTGGGGGAGCAGAGTTGGGGGATGGAGAACAGGTGAGCGGAGTTGGGGGGGATGGAGAAGGTGGGTGAGCAGAGTTGGAGGATGGAGAAGGGGGGTGAGCAGAGTTGGGGGATGGAGAAGGGGGTGAGCAGAGTTGGGGGGATGGAGAAGGGGATGAGCAGAGTTGGGGGGATGGAGAAGGGGGGTAAGCAGAGTTGGAGAGATGGAGAAGGGGGGTGAGCAGAGTTGGGGGGATGGAGAACGGGTGAGCGGAGTTGGGGGGATGGAGAAGGTGGGTGAGCAGAGTTGGGGGGATGGAGAAGGGGTGAGCGGAGTTGGGGGATGGAGAAGGTGGGTGAGCAGAGTTGGGGGGATGGAGAAGAGGGGGTGAGCAGAGTTGCGGGGATGGAAAAGAGGGGGTGAACATATTTGGGGGTGATATAGAAGAGGAGGGTGAGCAGATTTTGTAGGGGTGGGTGGAGAAGAGGGGGGATAAGCAGAGTTGGGGGGGTGAAGAAGAGGGGGTGTTATGATCAGAGCTGGGCTGTTCCGGGCAGTCAGGACATGTGTATTGGGGGTTGGAGCAGAGGCTGCTGGGAGGGAAGACACCGGGACAGCACAGTGGGGGGATGGGCACCCAGAAGTTGCCGAGTACATGGCAGTGACATTGAGGAGTCAGGCTCGGCACAGGACAGTCAGCAGATAGCTTTCTATAGGAGGATTCACAACAGCTGGGACTTTTCTGGCGGCAAGTATGTCTCTCCCTGTTCACCACCGCACCGCCCTTATCTTTAATTACCCAGAGATAAACTGGGTAGAAGGGGGTGGTCCTGCGGCTACATGAGGCACAGCAGACTCTGAGCCCCTCAGTCTATCCCACCAATCACAAGCTGAGCTGGGACCAGACTGGAGATTGAAAGAAAATGTATGGTGGGCGTGAGTGAGTGTGACAGGGAGACCGCACGGGACCTCTGCAGCTACGCCATCGGCTGTTATAAATTTTCAGGATTCTGCTAGGGACAGGCTCAGACGGGGACATCAGTCTGATTTCCATAAATGTCTCGGGCAATTCGGGACTTCTGGCAACTGTGTGCATACCCGTTGCCCGGGTTAGTTGATTATAATCTGGGCTTGCCAACCCGCCATCCCAGAGCGTCAGAGTGCATTGAGCTGGCGCCGGCAGTGGAGGAAGCAGGCGGCCACAGAGAGAGCAGGTAAGCCGATGCTTCCTCTGAAGCGCCGGCTCCCGTCTCATGAAGCCTTTCGCTGCCAGGCCCATATGTGGTACAGACCTTACAGCGGGGGGTTCCACAGACATTCCTAGTGGCTACCGCCACCAGTATTGTGTGTAAATCTGACAAGCAAACTCCTGCCTGTCAGATGAAAGCCTTTGGGCAGCTGAGCTGCCGCCCAATTGCTTCCATCACCTCTGGTAACAGCATCCCCCGCAAGCGCAACACCACCATGTATGCCAGGCTCCACTTGCCCATCTACAGGCCCGGAAACCGACATAGCGGGTGCCGCCGGGTAGAGGGGAGGGAGCAGAGCGCTTTCTTCGCCTCACTGTGGCTGAGCCCGAAAAGTGACGTGTTTGACGTCACTTTGACGTCACTTCTGGCTCCGCCTCTTTGTGTCCCTGGCCAGTGAATGTAATGCAATGCAATCTACATTACATTACATTCTGTGGGGTACAGGGGAGACATGCAGAGTCTTTTAGACCCTGGATGTCTCATTAAAGAGAACCTGTCACCAAAAGAATAAGCACATATGGGACTTTTTGGCAGCCGTGTCTAGCGTTTGAGTGTTAATGCATTCCATTGGGCAGAATATTAATACTTTTTTTTTCTGCTCTACTATTATACTATACTATACTATATCTACTATATTTTTTTTTCATTCAGTCTGTAAATGCTCTTCTTCTAAGCCCTTGTACACACGGTTGGAGAATCTGTCGGAATGAGTCTTATCAGACCGTGTCGTCAGATAATCCGACTGTGTGTGGTATGCATCAGACTGATTCCGTCCGAATCTCCGTCCGACCCAATTTTCCAACATGTTGGAAATATTTCCCGACCAACTGGGCCGGACGGACCTAATCCGATCATGTGTAGAGCATTTTCATCGGACCAAGTGCCACGCATGCTCAGATCAAATTCCTACATCAAAGCTATTGGCTACTAGCCTGAACGTAGTCCCATCGTAACAAAATTACGTCATCACGTTCTGAAAGATCGGATTTTTCGCCAACTTGGCCCGACCGTGTGTATGCAACAGTTTCGGACACAATCCGTCGGACTAAATCCGACGGGCAAATTCTGACGGATTTGGTTGGCAAAATCTCCGACCGTGTGTACATGGGCTTATATGCCTGAAAAATATGTGCACAAGCTTACATAGAGGTGCTTTTATAGGTTAAAAAAATAGTTTTTTTAAGATTGGTGTGCATGAGCCCTTAGTTAGCAGTGGCAGCTTCCATGTTTCTTTTTTGTCAGTACTAAGAGCCCTTTCACACTGCCGAGCCCATAGCGTTGGTGGTAAAACGCTGCTATTTTTAGCGTCATTTTACCGTCGGATTTGCAGTGCGTTTCGGCCCGCTAGCAGGGCGGTTTTACCCCCGCTAGCAGCCGAGAAAGGGTTAAAACGGCCCGCAATATGCCGCAATAGCTGCGTTTTGCCGGCGGTAATGCAGCGCTGCCCCATTGATTTCAATGGGGAGCAGCGGTGGAGGAGCGGTAAACACACTGCTCCTTCACCGCTCCAAAGAAGCTGCTGGCAGGACTTTTCCTGACGTCCTACCAGCGCACCGCTCCGGTGTGAAAGCCCTCGGGGCTTTCATACTGGAATGAATGGAGCAGCAGTTTGAGGGCAGATTGCAGGCGCTATTTCTAATGCTATAGCACCTGCAAAACGCCCTTGATGTGAAAGGGCTCTAAGGACTGCTAATTCAGTGGAGGCTCCCATGGTCTTATGTTGTTCATACTGTATTTGAACATTATGGCAGAGGTCGAGGATCTACAGTTCCTCTGTAAAGGAGATGTATGACCAAAACTCTTTTGGCTCTTCTTCTCCTGGGGATCACAGGAATGCACTTCATTCTGCACTCCTGTGACTTGTATTTAGCCGACAGCCGGCTTTAGTCACTCAGCCGGTCCAGGTTTTGGAGAGATCCCAACTTTAGGGGTTGTAAACCTTTGAGGCTTTTCACCTCAATGCATTCTATGCATTGAGGTGAAAAACCTCCTGTAATGCTGCAGCCCCCCCCCCCGCGCCCCCATTTTACTTACCTGTACCCCATCTATCCCTTCCCGGGGACGAGCACACAAGCAAAAGCCAGTGTCTCGGGTCCTGATTGGATGGATTGATAGCAGCGCAGCCATTGGCTCCCGCTGCTGTCAATCAAATTCAATGACCCGGGCGCTGAGGAGGCGGGGCCGAGTCCTACATTCGGCTTCTATGGACCCTGAATGAATGACTTGGGAGCACACCCGCAAGGTTACCCCCCGGGTGAGTGCTTCTCCCAGGGGGTTATCTAATACGTAGAGGAGCCATGAGAGCTACAGAGGGACCCCAGAAGAGGATGTTCGGGCCACTCTGTGCAAAACGAGCTGCACAGTGGAGGTAAGTATGACATGTTTGTTATTTAAAAAAACAAAACTTTAATTTTGGCATCCACTCAGATGCCTTGCTCGGCAGCTGGCTCAGCCTCTCAGTAAACCACTGAGAGCCTGAGCCAGCCACTCCTACCCCTTGCACAGCCCAACGCTCCAGTGAGTGATCAGCTGCCTTTGATAAGCTCAGTTCTCGGAGTACAGGTAAGACAGATGCAGCATCGGATTGAATATAAATGTTTGTTTTTAAATCCCAAACTTCTCTTTTAGATGAACCTTCCGCTTTGACTGAGCATAGTCCAGGAATTTAGCACACCACTGGTTAGTTTATGTACACCAAGCTGACCACTTCCTGTGTTTAGCCGCAAAGACTAGTGAAAGACAACAAGGTCCCTTTAAGCGTTCTGAAATTTACATTTTTTTAATTTTCCTAGCATCCCCTCAGCGAGCAGAAAGTGATCTAGCAGTAAATGGAGTTAACAGCCGCCACTGATCTCTGTAACACAAGACTGTGTGTCCTGAATGCATCCACAGTCATTAAAGGTAGCAGCAATGTGATAATGGTGGAGCTTCTTCATTATACTGTCGTTTGCCGATAGAGCCTTTCTCATCAACTGTCATCTAATAACGGTTAAGGTAAAATGAAGGAGCAATATCACTGCTGTATCTCGAATAATGAAAAATACAGATGAATCGCAAGCATTAGATATATACGCTTAGGTTCTTACAAACACTGGAGACTGTATATGCGCTTAGGAACGTATCATTTTCTTTTTATGGAATGTTTATATAGACAATTATATATACATTAAGAATTAGATTTTTCTAATTTGCATGATTTGCTGACTTTTCAGGCTTCTACTTTAAGTACCTTCTGCTGTGGTCTCAAGGTCACGGGGCTATGAAGGAACTGGAGTGTTCTTCAGGCTCAGTTGTTGACCTTGTGGTTGAAATCCGCTTTTATTTTTTCCCCTTAGGAGATCTGCCAACACTATGTCATAGTAGGTCATTCCTTCACTTGCAGGCAGGTGCAGTCTGTTTTCTCCACTGTAGGTGGCACTCAACCATAGCTTTATTGCTGTTGGAGGGGAAGTCAACAGGAGCATGCTTCCTTTATGGTTTCCTGAGTCATTGAGGAAGATATCCGATTGGATGCTGCTGCCACGAGTAACTCTGGCGGCTAACTTGGGTCAGTCAGAGTCTATTTAAGACCATAGCCCCTCGGCTTGGTGTACATTTCGCATGTGGGTAGTGTAGGGACAGGTCACCCATCTGTCAGGGACAGTGAAAGCGCAGCAGGGAGAGGTTCCAGATGAGTAGGGACACGCCATCCTTCCTGGAAGCCTCCCCATTTGCGCACAGGCCAGCCAGGCCACATTCTGCCCCTCAAGACAGATGCTGTCGATACATCCGACACCTGCTGTGCTACACATGGCTCATACATCCTGTGAGTGTTCCCGGTCAGGTGCCTTACCGAATAGTGAACTTTAACGTTAATACAAGTTATGTTTCTGCAACTGGACTCTCAGTGTTTATTGCCACCGCACCATGCTGCATCTCCCACACACTTCTAAAGGGAGTAGCTTCCACAATCCCCTTAGTAGATCTGTCAGCACCATGTCATAGAAGGTTGTTCCTCCACTTCTAATGAGAGTGGGTCGATGGCATTGTTACCTAAGACAATGATGAGTGACACTATGGTGCTCGACTTTGTTGATGGTTTTGGTCTAGATAATGGTTAGGCAGCTTCCTTGTTCTATGAAGACCAACGAGGGATCAGCCCCCCCCCTACCTTGTTACTATTGTTACAGTTATCAGACTAGGTTCTTTTCCCCAGCTAAAAGCTAAGGAAGCCTACAATAATATGGGGGCTTTCCTGGCACTGGAATGCTCTCACACTGTGGTACATTATGTTCTTTTGGCTTTGTTAGCATAGAAAATATCCTTTTATTTTAATTCACAGCTTATGACCTTCTACAATCCCCTTAGTAGATATGTTAGCACCATGTCATAGAAGCAAAGAATTACCGCTCTAAGGTAATGACTTCTCCCAAAACAGCTGTCTCCACAATCCCACAGGGTGCTGGCTCTGTTTGCAACAGGAACTGAAGTAGAAAAGATGTAGCTGGATAGCCGCACTCCAAATTATTCAACTTTATTTCAAAAATGTAATTAAAATCATAGCATCTAGGCTGGCAAACAGACTAACTGCACAGCCGCTGACATGTTTCACACCGAACACGGTGCTTAGTCATAGCTGTTGTTCCTCCACTTCTAAAAGGAGTGGGACGATGGCATTGGTACCTTAAAACAATCACGAGGGACACATTGGTGTTCTCGATTTGGATAATGGTCATAGGCTAGACGATGATCAGGCAGCTTTGGTGTTAGGTAAGGACAATGAAGGATCAAACCCAACTACCTGACTACAATCTTCACAGCTATCAGACTAGGTCCTTTCCCCCAGCTAGAAGCTAAGGAAGCCTACAAAGACATAGTGAATTTCCTAGAGGAGCACTGGAGCGCTTTCACAACGTGGTACATTATGTTCTTATGGCTTTTCCAACATAGTAAACATCAGCAATGCCCCATGTTTCTTAAAATCTATAACTATCCTATATCCTAAGGCACCTAACACTTTACTTCCACATTATCTGAAAATGTAGCACCATTTCCTAAAATTTGCCCTTTAAACCCTCTAACCCTGACACGTAACCTTAACCAGTGCCCTAAAATCCAGGTTCCTCACACTAACCCCGATGCCTAACCTAACCCTTGAATTGAAGTCTTGACACGGTACTTCTGCTTAACACTTAGCTACCTCCTGTGCCCTAACTTTAGTTCTAAAAACCTAACCCTAAACCAAATCCAAACCCACAAACAAAAATAATGTTATATATTGCAGCAGAAATGTACAGCTGTAATACACACAAGCATCACAAATATGCACCCTAGTGTGTCTAATATGTTTATTTCTTATAATCAGGAAAAAACCACATTATGGCTGTAACGGCACCCCGTCGCACTCCGCTTGAGTGCTTCCATCAGTATACAGCCTCCTCCAGTCTGAACATCAGATATCAGATATTACAGCCACATATTGTAACTAAAAGCCAGGCGAGACTAGCTCAGTTACAAATTGGAACATGGAACGTTTATTAGAACAAGAATAAAGACTTTCCTTTTATACACTTGAGAAGGAGGTTCCCCCCTCCTGATCATATTACCCTAACAATACAAACTGTAACCAGAAACATAAATTACCATGAGCTAATTAACTAATCATTTTACCAGCCTAGGTGACTCAGAGGTTTGACCTCTCATGTTAGCCTTGCCGTCTTTTAGCTCAGAAGACACAATCCTCATTATCATAAGTATAAACACAGGACAGCTTATTAAACGGACAATAGCAGGAGTCCCCAGTAGCAAACTGTTCTGCTCCAGAGGCCAAGGTGACCAGCTTTTTCAATTAACATGTATAGTTCAGAATCAAACAAACCAAGAATATTCTTTGTATATTTCCTGGGAGATATTGTGGAGAAATATTACTGTTCCATTTTAAGTAATCCAAGCCACATTCCATTTCCATTATTTTCTTGGTCACCCTGTGCCCCTAATAGACACAGGGTAACTTAGACATAGGAGGTGTATGGGGAGCTGAAGCAAGGGTTTTCCAACCTCTCTCAGGAATACTGGGTTCTACTGTGACTCCCATCACAATGGCCACATAATGCATTTTTTTTTTTATAAATAGACCCCTAAGTTAGAAACAAAAAATGTAATTTTAAAGGTAATACCTACATATAAGCTTAGGATATCCAAAAGAAATCTCAGAGAGGTTGTAAGCATCTACTTGCCTTTTCAAGCTTTCATTTGATGTTTCATGCCTCATAAGAGTGAAGATCTTTTGTAATTACATTGATAAAAAAAAGGGGCTTTTATGGACTTACCACTATGTGTAACCTTTTGTAGATCCTCCAGGACATACATAAATCATTTTGACAATCAATTTTTCTGCCTGTGTGAACCTTAAAGGTATGAGGGACCTATAGAAATTCCTTTGTTTTATTTATTTATTTTTTACGTTGCTTCTATTAATACAAATAGGTATTGAAGAATGGCTTGTTTATATACTTAAATGATTTTATATTCTGAGGAGGCTTTTCTGGCTATAATAATTGTCTTTTATTTTGGATCAAGATTTTGTATATTTCTTATTTTTCTTTATACAGTGGTGTGAAAAAAAGTTTGCCCCCTTCCTCATTTCCTGTTCCTTTGCATGTTTGTCACACTTAAGTGTTTCGGAACATCAAACCAATTTAAACAATAGTCAAGGACAACACAAGTAAACACAAAATGCAATTTGTAAATGAAGGTGTTTATTATTAAAGGTGAGAAAAAATCCAAACCATCATGGCCCTGTGTGAAAAAGTGATTGCCCCCCTTGTTAAAACATACTATAACTGTGGTTGTCCACACCTGAGTTCAATTTCTCTAGCCACACCCAGGCCTGATTATTGCCACACCTGTTCACAATCAAGGCATCACTTAAATAGGAGCTGCTTGACACAGTAAGGTCCACCAGAAGATCCTTAAAAGCTACACATCATGCCGAGACCCAAAGAAATTCAGGAACAATTGAGAAAGAAAGTAATTGAGATCTATCAGTCTGGAAAGGGTTATAAAGCCATTTCCAAAGCTTTGGGAATCCAGCGAACCACAGTGAGAGCCATTATCCACAAATGGCGAAGACATGGAACAGTGGTGAACCTTCCCAGGAGTGGCCGGCCGCCCAAAATTACCCCAAGAGCGCAGCGACGACTCATCCAAGAGGTCACAAAAGACCCCACAACAACGTCCAAGGAACTGCAGGCCTCACTTGCCTCAGTTAAGGTCAGCGTTCATGCCTCCACCATCAGGAAAAGACTGGGCAAAAATGGCCTGCATGGCAGAGTTCCAAGGAGAAAACCACTGCTGAGCAAAAAGAACATCAAAGCTCGTCTCAATTTCTCCACAACACATCTTGATGATCCCCAAAACTTTTGGGACAACATTCTGTGGACCGATGAGACAAAAGTGGAACTCTTTGGAAGGTGTGTGTCCAAGTATATCTGGCGTAGAAGGAACACTGCATTTCATAAAAAGAATATTATACCAACAGTAAAATATGGTGGTGGTAGTGTGATGGTCTGGGGCTATTTTGCTGCTTCAGGACCTGGAAGACTTGCCGTGATAAAAGGAACTATGAATTCTGCTGTCTACCAAGAGATCCTGAAGGAGAATGTCCGACCATCTGTTTGTGTACTCAAGCTGAAACGAACTTGGGTTCTGCAGCAGGACAATGATCCTAAACACACCAGCAAGTCCACCACCGAATGGCTGAAGAAAAACAAAATGAAGACTTTGGAGTGGCCTAGCCAAAGTCCTGACCTGAATCCTATTGAGATGTTGTGGTATGACCTTAAAAAGGCTGTTCATGCTCGAAAACCCTCTAATGTAACTGAATTAGGACAATTCTGCAAAGATGAGTGGGCCAAAATTCCTCCAGGACGCTGTAAAAGCCTCATTGCACGTTGTCGCAAACGCTTGGTTGCAGTTGTTGCTGCTAAGGGGGCCCAACCAGTTATTAGGTTTAGGGGGGCAATCACTTTTTCACACAGGGCCATGATGGTTTGGATTTTTTTTCACCTTTAATAATAAACACCTTCATTTACAAATTGCATTTTGTGTTTACTTGTGTTGTCCTTGACTATTGTTTAAATTGGTTTGATGTTCCGAAACACTTAAGTGTGACAAACATGCAAAGGAACAGGAAATGAGGAAGGGGGCAAACACTTTTTCACACCACTGTATATTTTTAATATATTTTTGTTTAATCTTTCTTGGAGATATTCTGTATATATGCATTTATTTATTTTTTATTATTATTATTCAGGATTTATATAATGCCAACAGTTTGCACAGCACTTTACAATATAAAGGGAGATAGTACAGTGACAATACAAAAAAATACAAGAGGGTTAAGAGGGCCATGGTTAAAAGAGCTTTCAATCTAATAGATTATAAAATATTCAGATATGACTAGGGATTCTTTTGGGTTTTTTATAAATCTAGCGCTGTATATTACCTAATTCATTCTACTATATCTCATTGGTATAGATACAGCTACTTCAAGTGGTGGTTAACTCTCTGTGTACAGGTAACAGGTAAGCTTACCTGTGGGTACAATTAATATCTCAGCAATGGCCGATGACGTCTCCCATGCACGTGTAGTGACTCTCCGCATTCAAGGCCACACAGTATGTCGTGGAGCGCAGAGCACCGTGCCGTGACCATGGCTCCCTTGCATGTGTGACATCATGGAAGCCCAGTCATTCAAACGACTAGGGCCCGTGATCCCAGAAGGAAGACTGGGGGAAGATGGAAGCTTTGGCAGCGTTGACATGGAGGGACTTGTTTCTAAAGTAAGTTTGTCTTAATGTGCTAGTTTGTGGTGCATACTAGCACATTATGGCATAAACCTGAAGGGGTCCCAGATTTTTTTTTTCAAGTTTACTACCGCTTTAAGGCCCCATTCACACTATGTGAATTTGCATGTTTTTGCTCTTGTTTTGTGCGTTGTGATGTGTTTTCTACTAGCTTCTGGATCCCATGCTGCGTATCCTCTGATTCGACGAGGTGGAGAGGTATGGTGGTCTCATCACAATCTCTATCATATCTTATCATTGAACTCTTTGCCTTCATTGAGGAAATTCACAGCAGTCCCTGTACGGTGTCTTTGCCAGCTGAGCAACCCCATGAGTTAACAATGCAGCGGGGTAGTCATTCAGCACAGGACCCAGAAGCTAGCGGCGATCACTGTAGGAGAAATGTCTAGCAATTTCCATCATCCACGGGATCCCACAAGCATGTTATCTACATACTTCCTTTGGTCCAAGCTGAACCAATTGTAGCACACTCCCCTGAAGGGCAAGGAAAAATGGTCTTCAATTTTTTTTTACAAATAAATGTCTGAAAAGTGTGGCATGCATTTGTATTCAGCGCCCTCTACTCTGATACCGCTAACTAAGATCTAGTGGAACCGATGGCCTTCAGGAGTCACCTAATTAGTAAATAGAGTCCATCTGTGTGTATTTTAATCTCAGTATAAATACAGCTGTCCTTTGCTGCCCTAAGAGGTTTGTTAGAGAACCTTAGTGAACAAACAGCATTATGTAGGCCAAGGAACACACCAGACATGTCAGGGATAAAGTTGTGGAGAAGTAAAGCAGGGTTAGGTTATAACAAATTATCCCAAGCTTTGAACCTCTTACAGAGCACTGTTCAATCCATCATCCAAAAATGGAAAGAGTATGGCACAACTGCAAACCTACCAAGACATGGCCGTCCACCTAAACTGATAGAACGGTCAAGGAAAGCATTCATCAGAGAAGCAGCCAAGAGGTATCTCATGGTAACTCTGGAGGAGCTGCAGAGATCCACAGCTCAGGTGGGAGAATCTGTCCACAGGACAACTATTAGTCGTGCTCTCCACAAATCTGGCCTTTATGGAAGAGTGACAAGAAGAAAGACATTGTTGAAAGAAAGCCATAAAAAATCACATTTGCAGTTTGTGAGAAGCCATGTGGGGGACACAACAAACATGTAGAAGAAGGTTCTCTGGTCAGATGAGGCCAAAATTGAACTTTTTGGCCTAAAAGCAAAACGCTATGTGTGGCGAAAACCTAACACTGCACATCACCCTGAACACATCAGCCCCACCGTGAAACATGGTGGTGGCAGCATCGTGTTGTGGGGATGCTTTTCTTCAGCAGGGACAGGGAAGCTGATCAGAGTTGATGGGAAGATGGATAGGGCCAAATACAGGGCAATCGTAGAAGAAAACCTGTGAGAGTCTGCAAAGGACTTCCAACTGGGGCAGAGGTTCACCTTCCAGCAGGACAACGACCCTAAACATACAGCCAGAGCTACAATGGAATGGTTTAGATCAAAGTATATTCATGTGTTGGAATGGCCCAGTCACAGTCCAGACCTAAATCCAATTGAGAACTTGTGGCAAGACCTGAAAATTGGTGTTCACAGACGCTCTCCATCCAATCTGACAGAGCTTCAGCTATTTTACAAAGAAGAATGGGCACTTTCTAGATGTGCAAAGCTGGTAGAGACATCCCCAAAAAGACTTGCAGCTGTAATTGCAGTGAAAGGTGGTTCTACAAAGTATTGTGCCACTTTGTCTTGGTCTATCACAGAGGTCTCCAAACTTTTTAAGCAAGGGGCCATTTTACTGTCCTTTAGGCTTTAGGGGAGCCAGATTGTGGTCAGTAGTAGTAGAAAATGCCCCGACATCAGTGCACTATCATTGAATGGTGTCAGTAGTTGAATGGTGCCTCCGGCAGGGTTCACACTGATACAACACGACTGTTGTACGACCAACATCCTACTTTGATAAATGAATAACTAAAGTCGCGCTATGGAAAAATCAGATCTCCAATGTGATAGAAATATGTGAAATAAAATTAATAAAAAAAGTGAAGAGAGAAAAGAAAATATACTGGGTTAGAGCTGCCTGTGCCTGAAGCCCTCACTTCCTTAATAGGGAGGAGAGGGAAATGAAAAGTGTAAAATAAAAAGGTTATGGCGCTAAACCCTATCAGTGATGTGATGAGTTAACCTATCATCAAAACCTGGTGTTTATTTTTTATATAGAAAGAAAAAACTGTTGGTGGTAACGTGCATAGATTTCCTAAAATAATTTTATCCTAAAAAAATATTGTGTGTGATCAATGTGGAGTCAACATTCGTGTTCCATCATAATTAAAACCAAAGTGGGTATTGAATTATCTTATACGTATCAACCTACTATGGGTGGGTACTAAAAACATGTAAACATTCATTTAGGTATGCAAAATGGTGGAAATATTGTTAATATTCAACAATGTGCTAGTTCAGAACAGACTGTGCAAACATGTGCAAAAAAATGTGCAAAAAAGCAACTAAGGATCAGAACAACCAGGGATCAGAAATAATTCAACCAAAAAATCGCATGAAGACGCAAACTATGTGCAAAAAACAACAACTAAGGATCAAAACAACCAGGGGTCTGAAATATTTTCAACCAATAATCGCATGAAGACGCATCTATGTCCAATGTAAGTCCAAAGTTAATATTTGGCTTAATAATACTGCCTCTTCAGATTATTGTTGTAATTGATGCATAAAGTCAATAGGGAATATTTGATTCACTCGTGCAAATAGTGCGGGTTTTCAATTAGAGAACTTCATCCCCGGTGCGCCACTCAGTGCTATAGTATGTGAATGCTCTCACCAGAGTTAATGCCCCTGTGGGGCTGGATGGACCTTCACAATGTAAGCCACTGTGTCGCTCTCTGGCTGCTGCTGGTGCACTGGGTGAAGCTTTACTGCTGGCCACAATTGCAGAAGAATAAATCCTCCACTGAAATCAGGTGACCATATACGTAACAATCTGATCAAAAGACTCTTCACAGAATCGTACAATGTGATCGTATCTGGCAAGTGCTGATTTGTGTGAACACTTGGGGAACTATATCACGCTTTTTCAAGGCAGGAACTGTCAAATCTTAATAATTGAACATTAAGATATTAAGATATTATATTAAGTTATTAAGATTTGACAGTTCCTGCCTTGAAAAAGCGTGATATAGTTCCCCAAGTGTTCACACAAATCAGCACTTGCCAGATACGATCACATTGTACGATTCTGTGAAGAGTCTTTTGATCAGATTGTTACGTATATGGTCACCTGATTTCAGTGGAGGATTTATTCTTCTGCAATTGTGGCCAGCAGTAAAGCTTCACCCAGTGCACCAGCAGCAGCCAGAGAGCGACACAGTGGCTTACATTGTGAAGGTCCATCCAGCCCCACAGGGGCATTAACTCTGGTGAGAGCATTTACATACTATAGCACTGAGTGGCGCACCGGGGATGAAGTTCTCTAATTGAAAACCCGCACTATTTGCACGAGTGAATCAAATATTCCCTATTGACTTTATGCATCAATTACAACAATAATCTGAAGAGGCAGTATTATTAAGCCAAATATTAACTTTGGACTTACATTGGACATAGATGCGTCTTCATGCGATTATTGGTTGAAAATATTTCAGACCCCTGGTTGTTTTGATCCTTAGTTGTTGTTTTTTGCACATAGTTTGCGTCTTCATGCGATTTTTTGGTTGAATTTTTTCTGATCCCTGGTTGTTCTGATCCTTAGTTGCTTTTTTGCACATTTTTTTGCACATGTTTGCACAGTCTGTTCTGAACTAGCACATTGTTGAATATTAACAATATTTCCACCATTTTGCATACCTAAATGAATGTTTACATGTTTTTAGTACCCACCCATAGTAGGTTGATACGTATAAGATAATTCAATACCCACTTTGGTTTTAATTATGATGGAACACGAATGTTGACTCCACATTGATCACACACAATATTTTTTTAGGATAAAATTATTTTAGGAAATCTATGCACGTTACCACCAACAGTTTTTTCTTTCTATATAAAAAATAAACACCAGGTTTTGATGATAGGTTAACTCATCACATCACTGATAGGGTTTAGCGCCATAACCTTTTTATTTTACAACATCCTACTTTGCCCTGCTACATCTGTCCTACATCGGTCCTACTTTGATCCTACTTATATCCTACTTCCATCAGACTTGAATGAAAAAGATAAGATTTTGCTCCGAATTTGAGATAGTACGACTTGTCCTTTGACTAATCAAAACAATCCCAGAGTGACATAAATTATTTTTTACTGCTGCTGTAATCACCATGTCGGATGTCACAAGTAGGATGGTTAGGACAAGGATCCTACTTTGATCCGACTTCAATGATATTCAATGGCCTGAAGTAGGACCAAAGTTGGACCAAAGTAGTGCAGGGAGCATTTTCAAAGTAGGACCAGTTAAGACGACATAGAGAATCATTGATTTGCACACGTCATGTGACATGAGCTCCCAATGTCAGAGCGTTTGTCACATCAGTGTGAACCCGGCCTCAAGGGCCAGATAAAGGCAAGCAAAGGGCCACATCTGGCCCCCGGGCCGCAGTTTGGAGAGCCCTGCTCTATCACATAAAATCCCAACAAAATACATTTAAGTTTTTGGTTGTAACATGACAAAATGTGGAACATTTTTAGAGGTATGGATACTTTTTCAAGGCACTGTATTAACAGCTCCTCTTTTATTATTTACATTTTTTGCCCTGTTGTAGGCCTTTGGTGATAATAGAACTAATCCCCCTGCAGTGCAGCTAGTAGGAAGGAGAGGATGAAAAACTGACAGCGCTGTAGGGGGATCCACAAGAGTCACAAGTGTCAACAATACGTCAGTACAGCCAGCCCTCCTGCTCAGGAATTGCCTGGATACCCCTTTTGAACTGATGGGGCCTGGGCCCAGTACAGAAGGACTGGCTGTACTGTGTGATCAGCAGTCCTGCCCTCAAGGGCCACTGACAGCCTCCCTAGCACTCCATCCTCCACCCGACTGCTGCCACCGGTGTTCTATCAGAATACTACTACCCATCAGAAAATTCAACGGAAGTGACGTTGCAAACACAAAATGCTTACTGCGCATGCTCTATACCAGTGATGGTGAACCTTGGCACCCCAGATGTTTTGGAACTACATTTCCCATGATGCTCATGCACTGTGCATGTCGTTGAGCATCATGGGAAATGCAGTTCCAAAACATCTGGGGTGCCAAGGTTCGCCATCACTGCGCTATACTTTCCAACATGGGCGCTATGCATTTCAATAGGTTTCCTAATCTGACAGAACATGGAGGCAGCATTTATGTATATAAGGTGAATTTACTGCTAAAATAAGTGTGAAATTGAAGACTTGCCTGGGTGTAAGAAGATGTTCCCTGCTGCCTTCATGTTCTGTCAGATTAGTATACCTATTGTAACGGCATAGTGGCCATGTTGTAATGCATGGCGCATGCGCAGTAAGCATTTTTTGCTCGGAACATCACGTCCATCACATTGTCTCATGGGTAGCAGTATTCCGATAGGGCACCGGCATGGCCCATGTCTATCTAGAAGGTAGGCTCTGCCCTTTGCCGACCCAAAGCTGGGGATGGGTCAAGGCCTCATAAATATGCATGGCAGCTCCTCCTTACTCCCTCCCTCCAGCTCTGGAAGTTTCTACCAACTTTCAGACCAGGGGGAAGTGTCAGAGAGAGCCACCAGAAGAGTCATCCAGCCCCTGAGTCACTAATCGCTGACCCAGATTCACAACCCTGGCCTGGCCCTCGGCCAAACCAAATTTTCCTACACTAACAACTAAACCTATTTACATCTAGCACACTAGCTAGAGGGTGCTACACAATGTAACTATCCAAAGATATCCATACCTAAAACTCAGCTTTAAATATTATCTTTTGGACCACATAGTTAGTAGAGTGCAGAAACCAACAAGCCCATCAAAGACTACCCTGAAGGTGACAACTCAATTTCACTGCAGAACAAACAGCGTTGTCACCCTGTTAAAGATAAATAATGGAGCTACTGGAAGGATCAATAGGTAAGAGGGACTAATGTTAGAATTTATTTTTATTTTGCCCATCGTTACCCTTGAAAAAGGAACTTACTTGAACTTGGCATGGTGTCCATAGAGCCCCATAGATATCACTTTTTTTTTATCATTTGTGCAGTAACAGATGTGAGAAGGTTATTATCGGGATGGAGATTGTGTTTTGTGGAGGTGACAGATTCACAGCATTTCATATTACAGAGTTGGTTTCTGTACTGGAGCCTCTCTATAATGTACAATAACAAGGCTGCCAGCTTATCCCTTTAATTAACAGCACACTGGAATTGCAGAGCTGTAAATCCTGCTACACAACTCATACCTGTCTGTAAAGGAGAAACGCATAGGTGTGATATCACTGATGTGACATACAGCTTCTTAAAAGAAAAACAATTTGTAATTAAAAGACATTTAATTAACAAACATATATACTGTATGTATAGGGCTCGTTCACACGTGCTGTGATCTGCGTTTGGATTGCTCTTTGGAGAACATTTGACAGACGGTGAAGAGGCATTGTATTTCCTCCTCGCTGCCTGCTTTAACCCCTTGATCATTGCACTAGCATGTCGCAACCGCATGCATTGCACTTGATTGGGGGGGGATTCCAGAGTGGCCCCATTCACTTGTATGGGTCATGTTCGGTGGGTGAAGTGCCTGCCATAACAGCAGGGTATCATTTCTGCCATGGCCGAGAAGCAAAGCATCACAACCGTTGCATGCGAACACCCCCGGTCATTGTCTCTGCAGCTAAAGGGGGTAGTGGTTGAAAGGTGGTAAAGGAGTTTGTTTTTACAAATTCAAGAATGGACAGTAAGGCACTTATACAGTACATTCATTCCAGTACTTACTCATAGCAGGGTGCTCAAGGATGGCTTCTTTAAACAGGTACCCTTGTGGTAGTAGTAGTCTTCCAGAAGGAGTGCTGTGCTGGCAGAACAGTGACTGGATATCCGCCATTCCATATAGCTGGCTAAACGATGAAGGTTCTTCCTCATGTCAGGTAGCCTCCAGAGATATGTATGCAGGCAGGTGCAGTCTACTTTCTTTACTGTAGGTGGCGCTCAATTGCGACGGCATTGCAGTTGGAAGGGAAGTTGAGAGGAACGTGGTTCATCCATGGTTTCCTGGGTCACTAGGGGAGCTATCTGGTTAGATGCTGTCACCCCATGTGACTTTGGCAGCCATCTTGGGCGAGGCTTGGTGGACATTTTTTGTGCGGGTAGTGTAGTGACAGATCACCCATCTCCAGATGAGTAGGGAAAGAGCAGGGATACGCCATCCTTTTCAGAAGCCTCCCTGTTTGGCTTGGACCAGCCAGGCCACATTTCATGACTCAAAACAGATGCTGTTGGTACACCCAAGACCTTCTGTTACATTCTTCGTTGCAACATTCTGCGAGTGTGCCTGGTCAGGGAGTCTTCCCGCTGGGTAGTTATACTTTGTTGAACTTTAACACCACTACAGTTCTGTTTCTGAAACTGGACCCTGTGTATGCATTGCCGCCGTACCACGCTGCATCTCCCACTTGTAGGACGGTCTGTAAGCTCTCCCTCCTCTTCTGCAACCATTGCCTAGACTAAGACTACAATTTACTAACCATTGGATGTATGTCCCTGTCTATGTACTCGCTATACTGTGAGTGCACCAAAATGAGCCAATAGTGGTTATATATAGCCCCCCTTTGTCTAAGATGACCACCCAAACCTCAGGAGAACTCTGTGTCCAATTAGATAGCGGTTTCCCCTAAATGTTCACCCGGCGCTCAGTGAATAGGAAAAAATAAGTCCTATGCAAGTGTTGTCTAGCCCCAGAATTAACCAGTGATTGTGTGATCTCTGTTTTTTTCAATTTTGAAAGCTAACCAAGAAGGAAGTGAGCATTATGTGGTTCACCGCTTCACTAATAGCGCTGCCCCTACCAGAGCAACTATACCGTTAGTCAGACCGCACAACATGCCACCCAACTGCATGATGAAAGCACCAACATGTTGGATTCCCCCTTACTTGTGAGAGTTAATCTGCCCAAATCAAGACAGAAAAAAACTGACCAAAGGTTCTATAGCTTCCCCAAAAAAGAAAAAAAAAGTTTTGCCTGAAGTTTTGCTTTAATTCAGCAACAGTTCATTATATTTGGAGATCCAAACTAGTGGTTCTAAACCAATGGGCCGAGGCTCACTGTCTGGCCACAGCCGTCCCTCCACAAGTCCTCCTTTGGCCTCTCATAGTGTCTCCCACCAATCTTCCATTGTGGACCACAGAGCCCCCAGGCCCCATGAGAACCTTCAACTCCTCACAGTGCCTCCCAGCCTGCTGCAGAGCCTCCATCTCTCCTTATGCCCCCAACCTCTAGCTAGCATTGGGCCACTCAATCTCCCATTGTTAGTCACAGAGGCCCCAGGCCCCCTGAGGACCCTTAACCTCCCATAGTGCCCCCCAGCCTGCTGCAGAGCCTCCAGCCCTCTCTATGCCCCCAGCCTCCAATAGTGTCTCAGTGCCTCCCAGCTGGCATTGGGCCACCCAATCTCCCATTGTTACACACAGAGCCTCCAGACCCTTTGAGGATCCTTAACCTCCCACAGTGCTGCCCAGCCTCCCACAATGCCCCCAGCCTGCTGCACAGCCTCCAGTCCCACGGTGCCCCACCAATCTTCTACAGTGCTTCCCAGCTCCTTCCAAGAACCTCAGCCACCAAGTCTGCTGGTGAGTCCCTAAACCCACTTCACAATGCCCTTTTCCCCCTCAGTGGCTTCCAGTCCCATCCAGAGCCTTCTAGTTTCTCATACATTTATTGTATAAGTATAAACATTATTCTTTACTGCTGGGGCATGGAAGGTTTTGAAAGAATTTACCAAGCCCTGGTTTCAAAAAAAGATGATAACCCCTGATCTAATCAACATTTCTATTAGGAAACTGAGAAATATTTCCATCATGGGGAGAAAGTTGGGCAGACAGGAAGCAGTGGCTTCCACCCGGCAACTTTCCATCTTGTTGGGGCACACAAGTCACAGGACAAGGCAGCGTCTATTAACAAGTGATGAATGATAGTACAACACTGTATCTATCGCCACTCTGTCCCAGCTCGAACCTTGTCCTCTGCCGCTATGAATGGACCTTTTCACTCAGGAACACAATTGCATTGTCTGTGCTGACCAGATGAATGCATCCCACTGTGAAACAGAGAAATATGGTTAACAGCTGATTGGTTGGCACTTGGGTGCCATTCCAGAGCCAGGGCAAATTAATATATGAAATCATAAGGGCACTTCAGGCAAGGTCTAACTTATAAAGACTATCAAACCAATGAAAAATATGGAAGCATACAGTAGATATCATAGTCCAGCAATCCATGCTATTTATACTGGGTGTCAGGAGCCCATTTATCACATGTTGTTAGTTCCCGTACCCACCTGCCAACCTCTGAGACATCAAATTAGAGCAAAATTGCATAGCTGAGGAAAGCTAATCTGTCCTGCCACACTGGTCCCCATGATCCTCCTCTCCTGTCCATCCAGGTGCTTGTATGTGGATCAGCAAGGACCAGCATGGCAGAATAGGTAGATATGTCTTGCTGCCGCTTCCTTGCACTGTTCTGCATATTAGAAAGAGAAGGAAAGTATTTCTGATGAGGGTCACTTTGGTAGTGGTATTGCAGGGATATATTGGTGGCACTGGGAGTACATAATGCTGGGACTGGGGGGGCATAATGGTGACACTGGGGAGACAGGGTTGCAATGGGGGACATAAGGGTGGCACTAAGGTGACATAATGATGACACTGGGGTGACAAAGCATTACTTTGGGACCAATGATAAGACCATAGCCACTTTAATTTGGCCATGCCCTATCTAAAATGTGCGACCTTCCCCATTGATCTTTAGTATCTTCCATGTTTTTTTTCCCAAGTAGATCTCTATCTGTCTGGGGTTGCCTACCCCTGGTTTATATTGTAGCACCTCGCATGACACCCTGGAGGCATGGTGGCACCTCCAGAGACAGGTGGAGGGCCAGCATTTCACCCCAGTTCATTACTAAATTAGGGAGAGAGAGAAGAGGATATTAGATGCCAGTTACTTTTGTCTTTTTAAAGTTTTATTACAGAACAGTTACGGAGGTGAAGGTTAGGGATCCCAGATGCAAAGCAGATGTCTTACAGACTCTCCAGATTCAGATCCTTACCCAGCTTTACAGTGCCAGAACCTGTAAGCTGACCCGACGATACCGTAGACAGTAACTGGATCACAGACTTCTCTTTCTGTTTCCTAGGCTCAATGTGTCCTCCAAGCAAGTCACCAGGCCCTTCTGAGAAACCTTCTTTGACCAGCAAGGGTCCTCCCCTGAGTCTCCTCCTTGGTGCAGCCACAGTGACATGTCCACCCACATCGACTGTGTTCAGTTGCCAGCAGACAGGGTGCCCCCTGAGCTTCTGATGCAACATTTACATGGCTGATTGCAGCAGCTTAGCTGATAGGACAGCAGGGGAAAAGGTTAGGTTATTTATTTATGGTACTTATGTAGCGTACCCCCTGAAGAGCCCCAGGTTGGGCATCCCCCACCCTGCATAGCCAGGCACACCAAATTTTTAGTCACCCAGAGTCAGAAAACATACCTTCCAACTTTTTGAGATGTCAATGAGGGACACCTATCAGCAAAAGTATGCAGACTTTGGACACACCCCTTGCCACACCCCTTTAAAGGATTGGTTAAACCCACAAGTGTTTTTTTTACCATTGCTATTCCTTTATATTGGCTTTTGGAATTTACAAATGCAGAAATTTAGAAATCAGATTAAAAGTTTAGCGCTGGAAAACACTTTTTGATAGATAAAAAGTGCATTTTTTATATAACTATGTAGCGGGTGACATTTTGGCTAAAGTGTCACACAGGCGTAAATTTAGTTTTTGCCTCAGAACAGTAGGGGTTCTGAGGGTTAATTATGTAGGTTGACTTTGACATCAGTTTGGCTGGGCTATGTTAGAAGTTCTGCTTGGTCATGTGTGTGGTGAGGTGTACATGACAGGCCAGAAACAGGGAGTAGGGAGAGGAGTTTGTGAGGTCCATGTGGTCTGTTCTTTTTCCAGGACCGGAGTAGCCCCGTGAGGGGTCCCGGTCACAGGGTGTCCGACATACCGCAACATGTTCCTGTTAATTACCCCCGATAGACCCGTCTGGTCTGGGGTAGGGATCTGTCCATTCCAGAGTCTCGGAACCGGCTGGTCCAAGGCGCAGTAACTGAGGGAGGATTTAAGATGTCCGGGTGTGCTCTCGGCTTGGAGGGGCACCACAGCTCATGGAAGTGACCGGGGGAGAACTCTTCGGAGGAGGGCCAACAAGCGGCATCCTGAGAAGTGCCTGGTTACTGAGTTGGGAAGGACATTGACGAATCCACGCTTTTTCCAGTACTATTAAGGAGACAGAGAATGTTTCAGGTACTGAGGAAAAAGGTTCCTGTTCACTCTTGGTTACAACCTGTATACGTTCGGATTGCTCCAAGTTTTGAATCAACGTGCTGAGTGCCATGGTCTCTGGCTAGAGATCTGTTCAGCCTTGAAGTACCCAGTTGTGAGTGGCTACTCTATGGGTGGGATTAGAGACTTTGTTAGACCTGCAATTCAAGGTACCTGAGTTCTTCACCCGTGCCCTCTGTTCCCACAAGAGACTGTGTTATTGGATGTTATCACTGCAAAATAAAACCTTTCAAAAAGGATTTTATTTGTGTCAGCGATCAAGTTGTTGGGTATCAACTCTGGGAACCCCTAGACGTGGAAAAACAAGCCAAGCGGAGGTAACCGGTAAGCCTAGTAAGTCAAGGCTGCCCTACAAAGGGTATTGGCCGCTACAACTATATAGATCAGACCAAAATGAGAGACAATTGAGGAGCAATGAGGGACAGAAGGACATTATTCCAAATCAGGGACAGTCCCTCAAAATCAGGGACAGTTGGGAGCTATGAGAAAACAGTCCAGTACTTTGTTTACTTTTACTAATGGCTACTGATCCCAGCATCACATCTTCATGCATTGCCAGCCTGCCTGGCTGCAGCTGCCTCTTTCACTAGTCCTCCTGGCTACTTCTCCACAGTCCTCCTAGACTAACACCACCTACCGCCAAAGTCTTCCCAGACTACTCACTCCCCAGCACAGCTGACTTCTCTGGAGACCACCTGGATGTGCTGACCTTCTCCTGATGTCCTTTCCTTGCTCCCATGCTTCCAGGAAGGATTTCCTGTGTGTTGTAGAGGTTCCTTCCAGCCCTAGGCCCAAAGTTACCCCCCCTAGACTAGAGGCACCCTCATGGGCCACCAACAGCCTCCTCAGAATTCCTTCTCCATCTACCACCCAACTGCCCCTGCTGGTATGACCCATGAGTATTTATGAGGTGCCTACCCCTGCCAGTCCATTTTACTGGGGATTGGCTGGAGCCCTCATCAACAGTTCAAGCAGCTCCTCCTAGACCCCACCCTCTACTTCTGGCAGCTTTTCCGAGGTTCCAGAGAGCAGGGAAAGTTACCAGAGATGCTGCTTGCTGGGTCATTTATCCAGCCTCCCTGAGTCACTCAGCCCTGACCCAGATTCAACCCAGGCTAAGCCAGGCCAAATTTTCTTACACTACAACTATACACACTAGCAGACACTAGAGGGCATCGCTTTACATATATATTATACTATTACATCAATTCCTGCCCCCAAGGAACTTACAATCTAAGGTCCCTAACTCACATTCATACGCTTACTAGGGCCAATATAGACAGGAGCCAATTAACCTGCCAGCATGTCTTTGGAGTGTGGGAGGAAACCCAAGCAGGCACTGGGAGAATATGCAAACTCCAGGCAGGTAGTGTTGTGGTTGGGCTTCCAACCAACGACCCCAGTGCTGCTAGGCAGACGTGTTTTGTTTTAACTTCAAAGTGGACCTATCATCAGATTTATCATCAGGAACCTATGATCAAGAACACAGATTTGTTACCATATTCTGGAAGTACTTTAACAAGGACCCTTATGAGAAGGTCACTAGGTAATTTAAAAAAATTTATTTAAAATGAAAAAATTTGAACATTTGAAATTTAAATTTGAAGCTTATAAGAGAGGTCAGTGGGTTTACATCTACTTTAATTTTTTTTCTTTTTTCCATTTCTCCTAAATTTTATTTTAACCACCTAAGAATAACAGACCGGTGCTCTTTCCAAACCTGAGGCTGCTCCAGGGACAGCTTGGGAAGAGACAGTTGTGCATCCGACCCGGTTTGCGCACAGATGGTGCGGGTTTGGTAAAATGGAAATTTTTCTGCAGCTAAACAATAGTCGGTGTAAGAGAGGTGTCGGTCTAGGGCTGCCTGCTGGGAAGGAAGTGAATCATTATTTTTCTGTAAACAGCACGCTCTGTTTCTGTAATATATATCTATCACTGTAAACAGCAGAGGTATCCTTTGTACAGCAATGGAGATGCTTACTGTGTAATACCAACACCAGATCTATAGAGATTGTGTTACATTACAGCAATGCAGAGATTTATAGGACAGAGTCTGAGATTACATTAATATAAACATTTCTGAGAATGCAACTGCACAATAAATATACAAATTTATATACAGTACCTTGAAAAAGTATTCATACCCCTTGAAATGTTATTATTTTTGTCACGTTACAGACAAAAACGTAAATGTATCGTATGTAGATTTGATGTGATAGACCAACACAAAGTGGCACATAATTGTGAAGTGAAAGGAAAATGATAAATGGTTTTCAATTTTTTTTTTTACAAATAAATATGTGACCTGCAATTGTATTCAGCCCCCCAGAGTCAAGACTTTGTAGAACCACCTTTCCCTGCAATTACAGCTGCAAATCTTTTTGGGGATGTCTCTAACAGCTTTGCACATCTAGAGAGTGAATTTTTTCCCCATTCTTCTTCGCCAAATAAGCAATTTTCAAGTCTTGCCACAGATTCTCAACTGGATTTAGGTCTGGACTTTGACTGGTCCATTCTAACACATGAATATGCTTTGATCTAAACCATTCCATTGTAGCTCTGGCTATATGTTTAGGGTTGTTGCCCTGCTGGAAGGTGAACTTTCACCACAATCTCAAGTCTCTTGCAGACTCTAACATGTTTTCCTCTAAATTTGCCCTTTATTTCAGTTCTGTCCATCTTCCCAATTCTGACCAACTTCCCTGTCCCTGCTGAAGAAAAGCATCCCCACACCATGATGCTGCCACCACCATGTTTCACAGTAGGGAAGGGGGGGTTCAGGGTGATGTGCAGTGTTAGTTTTCAACCGCACATAGTGTTTTACTTTTAGGTCAAAAAGTTAAATTTTGGTCTCATGTGACCAAATCACCTTCTTTCACATGTTTGGAATGGGGCATCCATCTGTCCTTGGGCCTTGTGAGTACTGACATTACTGGATCTTGAGGATCTTGTGCTCTAGCTACTCCTCTGGTGCCAGCTTATAGTCAGCTGTGGGTCTGTTAAAGGGGACGTTGCCTGTTGTCCTTAAGAGCTCTGTCCAGCTATTGTATCACTTAAAGGGATTTTGCTCTACCAGCTCTACTACTACTACTTAAGATACAGGAAGATTAAGTCCTCAGTGTACATAGTTCTTATTCTTGGAGTATCCCACCATGTCCCTCATCCCTATCCAAGTTCTACAAAAATAAAAACAACAAAAACAACAACCCCTAGACTAGTCTTTGGAGCAACAGTGAATGAGCCTGTTATGTGTTTGGCTGCGGGGCTGAAGTTGGGAAGACCTGGAAAAGTAATTTCTGTGGCTCCTACGGGAGTAACAGTACATTTAGACATCCTTTAAATGTATTTGTTATGCTTGATATGTCTTTTTGAAAACATTCTATAAAATTTTAGATTCCTTCAAGATTCATCTTAGATAGTGGTCTCCTGTTGAGACCCTTGGCACATTTTCATCACATTCCTTACGAATTCAAAAAAATCGAACCAAGGTTTTAATTTCCATTCAACCTCTGCTAAATTTAAGGAGAGCTAAAGGATGCTGGGCAATGTGCTTGACCTTGGCCTTCTTCTATAAACTGACCTCCTATTGTCTACGTTGCCACCACCCTAAGACGATAACCCGCAAACCCTTTGCATTTTCAACACAGTAGATCTTACAGCTGATGCTCTTGATAATTGCATGATATTCCTGCTTCAGATATTACAAAGAATATCTCTTGTTTTCTCGAACATGGCTGGAGCGAGAAGTGGTTTAGTAATTGGCAAATAAAAAACAAGTGGGAGAGACAGGGAGAGACAGATGGAGCTATTCCGTTATCTTGATTTAAATTGGAGGAGAGTTGTGTCTGCCGAGTGGATGTGATACCAGGGGAACAAACAAGCATGAATAATACATGGGGCATCAAGGCAGAGGTCATTCTCATGAATAATTGAGACCTTGTCTACAATCCTTCACAGGTCTTTATTGGGTTCCATGTCTGGCTAGGGGAATTTGCATGGCTTAGGTAATTTGGTTTTCTGATGATTGCGGTACAACAGCAATGTGCCCCTAAGCAGCCCTCAGCACAAAATCGAAAGAAAATTAATAAAAAAAAGAAACATACCTTCATAGAGCTGTTTGCCTTGTTTAAATATTCAAAGGACAAACTAATCTCTTGTTTCTTTTTTTGTCCATTGACCTGGGGCCAAATATACTGGTCAAGGGAAGGTCTTGCTAAAGCAAAGTGAAGAATGGACCTACTAGGACTCAGCCAAGGGCAGTACTGTTGCTAAGGAAACAGTTTTGACTTTTACCTGTAGACAAAATAGCCAGAAGCCATTTTGTGAAGTGCAAACTTATTCATGGGAAGCCTACTAGATTTTCTCAAGTGGGTAGTGAGGAGCATAAATTCAGAGGTCATTCTCATGTATAATTGAGGCCTTGTCTACAATCCTTCACAGGTCTTTATTGGGTTCCTTCTCAGGCTGGAGGAATTTGCATGGCTTAGGTAACTTGGTTATGAATGTGATACAACAGCAACGTGCCCCCGAACAGCCCTCAGCACAAAACCAAAGAAAATAATTAAAAAGGAAACACACCTTCGGATAGCTGTTTGCCTTCCTTAAATATTAAGAGGACAAACTAATCTTGTTTCTTTTTTGTCCATTGACCTGGGGCCAAGAATACCAGTCAAGGGAATGTCTTGCTAACGCAAAGTGAAGAATGGACCTACTAGGACTCAGCCAAGGTCAGTGCTGTTGCTAAGGAAACAGATTTGACTGTTACCTATAGACAAAATGGCTGAAAGGGGAAGCCTAGGTTTTCTCAAGTGGGTAGTGAGAAACATAAATTCAGAGGTTATTCTCATAGATAATTGAGGCCTTGTCAGGTTTTTATTGGGCTTCTTCTTGGGCTGGGGGAACTTACATATGGCTTAGGTAGCTTAGATGAAAGTGGTACAACAGCAACGTGCCTCTGAGCAGCCCTCAGCACAAAATTGAAAGAAAATGAATAAAAAAGAAACACAGCTTCAGTGAGCTGTGAGCCTTTCTTACATTTTTAAAGGACAAACAAATCTCTTGTTTATTTTTTGCCCATTGACCTGGGGCCAAGGATAACGGTCAAGGGAAGGGCTTGGCAACGCAAACTGAAGAATGAATGTTTCGAAGACTCAGCTAGGGTCAGGCTGTTGCTAAGGCAACAGGTTCAACGGTTACCTGTCCACAAAATGGCCGGCAGGCATTTTGTAAAGTGCAACATTATTCATGGTAAGCCTACTAGATTGTCTGGGGGTGGGGGTGGGGGGGGGTAGGGAGATCAGATATTCAGAGGTCTTTTTCATGAGTAACTGAGGCCTTGTCTGCAGTCCTTCACAGGTCTCTAATGGGTTCCCCAATGGACTTGGGAAACTTGAATCCTCCCTATTCAAAGGATATGGAAGCTTGAACCTCTATATTTCCTGTTCCGGGTTCAAGGAACGCAGTAGGCAAGGCTTGTTAAGCTCATTAAGTAGTAGCACACCCTGCAACCATGTTATAACCCTACAAGTGGCTGTCTGTGTAAATGTTAGCCATTCTGTGAACGTTTTTAAAAGAGACACATCAGACTCCACACCTTTTTGCCGAAACTCTACCCCAATTTGTCCTGTGTTCAAACATGTTGTCAGGAACCATGAAATCAGACCGAGACAGAAGTTCTGTTAAATCACACTTGTTTAATAATAAAAGTAAATAGAACAAACGTAGTCAAAACATAGCCAAAGTTTAGTAACCGGAACGGATAGTCAGCCAAGCCAGAGAGTCAGGGATCAGTGTAGTGGAATAGTAAGCAGGATCTGGAGCCAGAAGGAATGTCAGCCAAGCAAGTCTTTAAACAGGAACGCAGGAGATAAATCTCAGTGATGTTGACCAAGGCAAAGGCAGAGATCCTCTGGGCTGGATGGCTAAAGTAGGCAGGTCTGACGAGCAGGATATCATCAACAGGTGAGTAGCTGTGGAGAGCTAGGTCCTGGCAATTAGCTGATAGTTGAGCCCAGCCCTGACACATGTCAAATCAATTTATACAAGCAACAATTCTACCAAGACCATATTTTAGGATACTTTGGAGCTATGCTTCCAGCCATATAAGTGAAGGTCTTACTTTCAATTGACTAATCACAAATTACATTGTTCATAACGTTTAGGTGGCTATTTGTGGACTTCAATCATGGTAAGGGAAAAGCCTTTCTATTAACTCAGAATTAAATACCATCATTCAGGCCCATTTTATGCATATTTATGCAGCAAAGGTGGTCAACCTGTTAAGGCAATGCCATATTCAACCCTAGACCCCAGTAGCTGTGACTGCTGTAATCTAAATACAAAGCAGGTTATGTATTGTCCCATGACTAAACTGAATGAGAATAAAGCCATGATGGTTCCTTCTTCTGCCCCTTGCCTCTTTCCCACAATCACTGCTATTCTTAACATGGATCTTGCGATTCTCTAATATTAAACATTCAGTTCTGATGGACCCCAGCTATTTTGTCTCTCTCTATATCCCTCACATTTTGCCATGAGGATTGTTCAAGATAAAATCAGATTTGGCTTAGGAAAGCCAAGATATAATCATCACTAGAGGAAGTGCCAGGATAGGTTTGTAAATATCATGGTAATCTGAGCAAGATGTCTAAAAGGAGCTGCAGGGAAGAATGTTCCAAGAAAGAACTGTTTATGTAAAAGAAAGGAAGCTTTGGGAACATTAGAAAGGGCAAGAAATAGAAATGTTTGGCCAGCTATAAATCAAAGGGGAAATGCTATTCTTTTTCTGCTTCTGAATGGAAAATCAAACTTATTCCATTCTCAAATAGGAATATGTCTTATTGCTTATGGCCACCAGGGCCCCTTCCATTTAAAACCCTACTGAGTGAACAATGATGGCATCAAGCAGGTGCAAAGCTACTGGTGCTCATAACTGCTGGTCTTCCTTTGCTATCACACGACCCGCCATAGGAATAATAAAAGGCAGTTGGCTTTCAGGAGCTGGACTTTAACTTTGCTAAAGAAAGTTTAGCAGCTCCAGTTGGTGGAAGCTTCAGAGTGGCTTGGAAGCACCATTCAAGCGTCTGACTGGTCATCTGCTGAGCCTTTCAGTTCTAGGGCAAGAAGGCATGTGTTTGAGACAGGTGTTGGAGCTCATTCTGAAGGTACTAATATGTATACGTGCTTGGAGAATGAAAAAGTCACTTTAAAGCCGCGTACACACGGGCGGACTGTCTGGCCAACTTAGTCCGTTGAAACACATTTCAGCGGACAGTCCGCTCGTGTGTGGGCTTCAGCGGACTTTTTCAGCGTGCAGTCTGGCGCACTAAGTATTTCGGAAATTTCCGTAATATTGTCCGTCGTACTTTGGTTTCAGCGGACAATCCGCTCGTGAGTAGGCTAGTTCGACGGACTAAGGCCGCGTACACACGGGCGGATTGTCTGCCCAACTAAGTTCGTCAGACAATCCGACAGACAGTCCGTTCAACTTTTGAATGAACGGACTTGACCACACATGATGAGCAGACAGTCCGCTGAAAACTTGCGCGATGACGTGTACAGCACGTACGACGGGACTAGAAAAACGACGTCCAATACACTGCAATGCAACCTTCGGCCGTGTAAATCCTTTCTGAGCATGCGCCATACTTAGTCCGTCCAACTTGCCTACACACGAGCGGACTGTCCGCTGAAACCAAGTTTGGACGGACAAAACCAAGTTTGGACAGACAAAATTACGGAAATTCCGAAAGACTAAGTCCGTCAGATTGTCCGCTGAAAAAGACTAAGTTGGGCAGACAATCCGCCCGTGTGTACGCGGCCTAAGTATGGCGCATGCTCAGAAAGGATTTACACGGTGAAAGGTTGCATTGCTGTGTATTGGACTTCCTATTTCTAGTCCCGTCGTACGTCTGTACACGTCATCGCGCAAGCTTTCGACAGACTGTTTGTGTATCCGTGTGTGGTCAAGTCCGTTCATTCGAAAGTAGGACGGACTGTCCGTCGGATTGTCTGACGGACTAAGTTGGCCATACAGTCCGCCCGTGTGTACGCGGCTTAAGTCTTTTGTTGTAAACCAAGGTTTTTTTTTCTCTCCATTTTTCACATCCATAATAAGAAACTCTCTATGGAGTTGAAAAGTCACCAAAGACCCCTATGTAAACATACTGTATATTTTCTGAAAACACTGAATATTTGGAATAATTTTTTTTTTTTTTTGGTGTTGCAATTTTTTTGCAAGCAATGATCAAAGCCACATTTTCATAAAATAGAGAAATATAGGGACTACTATTGCTAAAGCGAACCTATGGCTAGGCTATGAACAATTAAGTATTCACATATTATTAACAAGCAGTGAGTGAGTTTTATAACAAGAACTCACTGACCTGTAAAGCCTCTGGTACTGTAGAGAAATTCATCATCAAATTTCACAGCTCAAATACCAAGACTTCTAATTAGCCCCTGGATTGATTTTACAGGCGGCGGTGCCTCTCCGGGATATCCCATCCCGATGACAAGCCTGGAATGAAAGCTGTTGATTCCACCAGCTTTTACCAAAGAGACCAAGGAGGATCAGAAGGTCCCTCATGTTCTCTGTGGTATAGGAAGATGGGCGCTACGTCACCTCCGGTTTCCTGGATGTAAACAGCGGCATTCTTAAGTAGGTAAAGCATCTGAACACACCAATCTTAGCCCTTGTACACACGGTCGGAGATTCCAAAAGGAATGTGTCCGATCGGACCGTTTTGTCAGATATTCCGACTGTGTGTGGTCTACATCGGACTGTTTCCGTCGGAATATCCGACGGACCAAGTTTTCCAACTTGTTGGTAAAATTTTCCGACAAAATGCTCTGATCGGACATACTCCGATCATGTGTAGAGAATTCCGATCGGACAAAGTGCCACGCATGCTCAGATCAATTTCCTACACCAAAGCTATTGGCTACTAGCGTGAACGTAGTCCCGTCGTAACGGAATAACGTCATCACGTCGGATTTTCCGACAACTTTGTCCGACCGTGTGTATACAACAGTTTCAGACAAAATCCGTTGGACAAAATACGACGGACAAAATCTGACGGATTTGGTTGTCGGAATCTCCGACTGTGTGTACAAGGGCTTAGACTCCAGATGTCTCCTCCATTTTAAAAGATCCTTTTAGGGCAGAGGAGACATCTGGAGTCTAATAGACCCGAGATATGTCCACAAAGAGTACCTGTCACTGCCTATTGCTGTCACAAGGGATGTTTACATTCCCTGTAACAGCAATAATAGTGATTAAAAAAAAAGTTAAAGTATAACTAAAGGCAAAACTTTTTTTTTAGTTTTGGATAGAGGGGAGAAGGATTAGAACACCTGTCAGGTTTTATTGCTGTCTGTATCCCTAAAAGGGAGACTTACCTTCTCTATTTGTCCAGTTTACCATGTTCATTGAAAGTGAAAATAAAATAAAATTCAATATTTTTGGTTGTCCCCAGAAAAGTAATAGGGGGGAAATTTTACAATGGGGACATTAGTTCTGGTGGCATGGGGTCCCCAAGAGATTGCCTTAATTTGCAGAGATTTTCTCTCACTTCCTGTTTGGCTATTTGACAGGAAGTGAAGGGAAAGCTCCCCAACGGGACAAAGATGGTAAAAATAAACCTTACTCTATCCAAAATATAAAAAGAAAACATGTTTTGCCTATAGTTCTACTTTAAAGAAACAGTGTAAAAAAATAACCAAATAAAATAATAAGATTGCATTTTTTTTGAACCACTTCCCGACCAGCGCACGACGATGTACGTCGACAGAATGGCACGGGCAGGCATATTGGCGTACATGTACGTCCAATCTTCAATGTCGCCCTGACTTTGGGAGCGTGCCACCGGCGGCGCGCTCCCGCGCTGGTCGGGATCCCCGTGAGTCTGGTCGCGGGACCCGCGGACTCGATCGCCGCGCGCATACCCGCGATCGTCTCACGGGAAGGCTGAATGGAGGAAATGCTGTGTAAACAGCATTTTTCCATTCTGCCTAGCAACTAGTGATGCTGATCTCTGCTCCATGTGATTGGAGCAGAGATCAGTGTTCACTAAATGAAAGCCCAACCCCCCCCCCACAGTTAGTAACACACCCCTAGGAACACTTAACCCCTACACTGACACCCACTGGTTAACCCTTTCACTGCCAGTGTCATTTACACAGGAATCACTGCATTTATATAGCAGTGATTACTGTATAAATGACAATGGTCCCAAAAATGTGTCAAAAATGTCCGTTGGGTCCCCCACAATGTCGCAGTCACAATAAAAATCGCTGATCGCCGCCATTAATAGTAAAAAAAATAATAATAAAAAATTATTAATAAAAATGCTATAAAACTATCCCTATTTTGTAAAAGCTATAACTTTTGCGCAAACCAATCAATAATCGCTTATTACGTTTTTTTTTACCAAAAATATGTAGAAGAATACGTATCGGCCTAAACTGAGGGGAAAAAAAGTTATTTTATATATTTTTGGGGGATATTTATTATAACAAAAAGTAAAAAATAATGCATTTTTTTCAAAATTGTCGCTCTATTTTTGTTTATAGCGCAAAAAATAAAAACCGCAGGGGTGATCAAATACCACCAAAAGAAAGCTCTATTTGTGGGAAAAAAAGGACGTCAATTTTGTTTGGGAGCCACGTCGCACAACCGCGCAATTGTCAGTTAAATCGACGCAGTGCCGAATCTCAAAAAGTGGTCTGGTCTTTGACCAGCAAATTGGTCCGGTCTGAAAGTGGTTAAAGAAACAGTGTAAAAAAATAAACAAATAAAATAATAAGATTGCATTTTTTTTTTTAAGTGCCCCCACCCCCCTGTGCTTGTGCACTTATGCATTGGTCCCACACATACGTAAACAGTGATTGCAGCACGCATGTGAGGTATTGCCGCAAACATCAGAGCACCAGAACTCCTCTGTAACTCTCAATGGGTAACAGGTAAAGGCTTTTAAATTGTCGCCTATGGTGACGTATTTTGACGCCATTCCATGAGCGTGCGCAATTTGAAAGCATGACATGTTAGGTATCTATTTACTCGGCAGATAAATAAATAGAGGCATGTGAAGTAATTAAAACATACAGTACTAATCACAATAACCATAAATATAAAGTCCATAATTTATAAACCCATAGTATATAGATGATTGTAGGCAGCACCTACGGCAGCACTCTTATGCCCTGTATACACGGTCGGACATTCCGACCACAAAATCCGTCAGATTTTTTCAGATGGATTTTGGCCCAAACTTGTCTTGCAAACACACGGTCTCACAAAGTTGTCGCAAAATCCTATCGTTCAGAACGAGGTGACGTACAACACGTACGACGGGACTATAAAGAGGCCAGCAGCCAATGGCTTTCTTCTCGTAATTTATTCTGAGCATGCGTGGCACTTTGCCCCGCAGAAATGTCTACACGCGATCGGAATTTAAACGATCGGGGTTTTGTTGTCGGAAAAATGTTATATCCAGATCTCAAACTTTGTGTGTCGGAAATTCCGACGGAAAAAGTCTGATGGAGCCCACACACGATCGGAAATTTCCAACAACACAATCCGATCGCACATTTTCGATCGGAAAGTCCGACCATGTGTACAGGGCATTCGGGTGAAGCAGGTAGCTCTGTAGGTATAAAAGAAAAGCACAGAGAGACTCCAGACTAAGTGCAGCAAATGCCCTTTGTCTTTCCTTTAATAAACTGGAGTATTATTAATGCTGGACGCAGTCTGGTGCCCCTCTGTGCTCTCCATCTATTTACTCGGCATAACACCGTCTTTTATATTTTATCCAAAAATTGGTTATTATATTGTGTTTGCGTACATTAAAATTCATTCAAGTGTATTTTCTCCCAAAAAATTTGTGTTCGAAAAACCACCGCGCAAATACCATGTGACATAAAAAAATTGCAAAACCCACCATTTTATTCTCTAGGGACTCTGCTAAAAAAATATATATATAATGTTTTGGGTTTCTAAGTAATTTTCTTATAAGATCTTATAGAATAGAGAAGAGGGGGGTGGGGGGGGAGTATTCAGCTCGCGATATCATTGGATCCAAAGTTATAAGCTGTAGCGGACCGCTGAGCTGTACGTATCTGCGGTGATTTAAATATTTCCATAATTTGAAATATCCTTGAGTGCGACAGGTAATTACAGGTTAGCCATCCTTACAGCCCATGCCGCAGTGAGCAAGTTAAACTCTTCCTACACTCCTGTCGTGTCGGATTTGGACTAATTATGAAGATGAGTCTGAACTAATCAGATTACTACTGCACCACTGCCGTTAATCTGCGGAAAGCTGCTGAAAGACATGAGCAATCAGATCTGCGCTTGCGGGATTACAGAGGGAGTTGCAGATGATCAAAACCTTTATTAAAGACTGCTCATAACTATCTTCCAGGGTTGCTTCCACACAGACACGTTTAGGAGGCTTTCAGCATAAAGAGATAATAAAACACTGATATCCAAAGATGCCCGTTTCATAAAGATCTTTTATTGGTCCATTGCAGGAATTATGCCAATAAGCAGTCTGAGCCTTTTGTTTTTTTTGCTTCCTTCCTCCAACTATATATTGTAGAGCAGGGGTAGGCAGCCTTCGAGAGAGGGAGATCTACTTGAACAATGATGAAATCAAAGATCACCGGGCACAGTGTCCGCCCCCCCAAAAAGAGACAGTAAGACCAACCTTTTTTTTATTGATAAAATATTTTTACGCGGAACAAAAATAAGTATTACAAGAGATTACAGGGTTTAGGAGTGTGTTATGCTGTTATGCAGAGAATGCAGGGTTCACCAGTCAATTATGCTCAGAATGCAGGGATCAGGAGTGGACTGTGCTCAGAATGCAGGGTTCAGCAGTGCGTTGTGCTCAGAATTCAGGGTTCAGTAGTGGGTTGCGCTCAGAATGCAGTGTTCAGGAGTGCGTTGTGCTCAGAATGCAGGGTGCAGGAGTGGGTTGCGCTCAGAATGCAGTGTTCAGGAGTGCGTTGCGCTCAGAATGCAGGGTACAGGAGTGTGTTATGCTCAAAATGCAGGCATTAGGAGTGTGTTGCGCTCAAAATGCAGGGTTCTGGAATGCATTGCACTCAGAATGCAGGGTTCAGGAGTGTATTGCACTCAGATTTCAGGGTTCAGGAGTGCGTTACTCTCAGAATGCAGGGTTCAGGAGTGCGTTACGCTCAGAATTCAGGGTTCAGGAGTGCGTTACGCTCAGAATTCAGGGTTCAGGAGTGCGTTATTCTCAGAATGCAGGGTTCAGGAGTGCGTTACGCTCAGAATCCAGGGTTTAGGAGTGTATTACACTCAGAATGCAGGGTTCAGGAATGTGTTGTGGTCAGAATGCAGGGTTCAGGAGTGTGTTGTGGTCAAAATGCAGGGTTCAGGAGTGTGTTGTGGTCAGAATGCAGGGTTCAGGAGTGCGTTGCGGTCAGAATGCAGGGATCAGGAGTGCATTGCGGTCAGCATGCAGGAACCAGAAGTGCGTTGCAGTCAGAATGCAGGGTTCAGAAGTGCGTTGCAGGGATCAGGAGTGTGTTGCGCTCATAATGCAGGGTTTGGGGGGGAGGTGGGGGGTGATGCGAAGGAAGGTAGAGGACACTGTTATGGGAGTGACCCTGTCATGACAGTGTCCTCTGCCCCCTTCACATAGCCTCCACCCCCCCTACACACAGTGGTATCTTCTGCCCCCCCCCCCATTTCCCCTATAGCAGTAAACCCCCTTCCCATAGCATAGTGTCCTACCTGTTTCCACAGCGGAGACTGGGAGGCAACACAGTTCTGAACACATCGGGAGGACTCCACTGCTGCCATTTTTATGTGAAAGCGCTTAATCAACTGCTTGAATGTAAGTTTGATAACCCTTTTAATAAATGTAATTGTTTTACGGAATTACGCTATTTGGCCCCATTCCTTTATCCCGTATGTTCTTCCTGGGGAGTGTGACCTGCTCTTTGATCGAAGGATATTGGTTTCATGTGATTCGGCTTTGGAAGAGTTTTTTCATCATTCAGTTCCAAGCTCCAGTGTCTGTCGGCTTGAGTATTCTACAGTCGTCTTGAATCAAAAGCCTATTTGACCCTTCGGGCGTATGTTCGCTTGGGTCAGAGGCGTTCGGTAAGCCTACATCTATCTTAGGTGGTGGTGTTCACACAAGGGTGTCTACACTAGATATCGGAGGATTGGAGGATATTCTCATCTTTTCATTACACTAAGGGGGACTTCTGATTGTCCTTTTTAGAAAGACTGTACTAATATTCACCAAGGGACTCTAATTTTTGCATATTTTCTTCTTTTATGTATATATGCACAATGGAAACGGTTAAATTATTATCTGGGTTGTATGTTGTTAATTCCATACTTACACAGGTTATACACGCGACAGATACCACTCTGGATCTGTACACATTTATTTTCATTTTTCTCCTTCCCTGATGTGCGCTGCTGAGGCTGCACTGATGGCTCTGTTCTCCAGCTTGGATCGCTTTTCACTTGAAATATAGGCATATGCTTTACATCCAAACACTATGCTGTGCCCTATGCTAGGCTTTGATCCATGCCACATTTCAAATGGAGTATTTTTTAATGGCTCTTGAGGGTAATCTGTTCTGTAGGTAGGTTGCAGTCATGGCTGCTTCTCCCCAGTACTTGTAATGTAGGTTGGCATCTGACAGCATGCCTCTGGTCATTTCTATAAGAGTGCAATTTTTCCTTTCTGCTGCACCGTTTTGGTCAGGATGTCTGGTGTACTATTGCTTGTCTCTTCAGGTATGAGGCCACTTCTTTGTTTATGTAGACTCCCCTACTGTCAGTACACGTTATTCCTGGTTTCCATTGGAATTTGTTGCTAGACATGGCAACAAACTCTTGCAGTTTCTCTGATGTTTCATTCTTGTGGTTCATCAGATAAGTTATTGAGCGAAGCACGGAATGCAGACTGAAAGGGTTAATGGAGTGGTGGACATGACAGGGATGACTGAGGATCCATAGGGTTAAAAGAGGAGCTAGGGGTGGAGCAGAGCAGAAAAGGAGGTATGGTATTGGAATTAACTTGAGGAGGAAGGGGAGGAGTCTTATAAAGAGGGTGGGAGGAACAGAGAGAGGCACTCGAAAGAGGAAGTGGACAGAGGAGGTAGTTTTTCTCACTGATCCTCAGAAAATGGCAGACGTTGAGAGGATCCTGGAGAAGCTGCGGCAGACGGCCACGGTGAAAGGCATGGACTGGTTGCGGGAGCGAGTGGCGGACCTGGCAGACGACGAGGCGGCTGGCTCTGGACCAGGTGAGGCGCCACAGTGCGCGCGGAGGTCTTGGCCTCTGGCGCGATTTTGCGCCAGGGCCTGCACCTCGGCCACCTCGTTTGCTAAGGAGCCCTGGGGAGGATCGATCGCAGCACGACAGGCCGGTTCCTGGGTGGTCCGCATGCCGCCGACCGACATCAGCGTGCGGGGCCACAGGCCATCATGGCACAGGCTCCCTGCCTGGCAGGAGACACATAGCGGACGGGATGGCAACATCAGCAGGCCTCGAGTACCCCGGAGGGTTGGCGCCAGCTGACAGAAATCGAAGAGGAGGGACAGAGCCTGTGGACGGTTGGGATACAGAGCCAGCGGGGGGGGCGGACCTGTCCGGGAGACGATCAGTGGGTAAAGATGGCGGCAACAGGACAGCTGGAATCGCAGCATGGCGCTACGGCCTTTGGGAGCGCTTCACCCGGGAGGCTGGCCTCGTCGCCCTCAGACGTGCGTGAGGACAGATTGGAGGGCGAATTATCGGAGGAAGAGGATCCACAAGCTCCAGCGAGGGAGAGCAGCAGAGCGGCTGTTGGGAGAGCTCCTGGGCGGCCAGGTGAGTCACAGGATACTTTGTCCTTATCTAGTGCCTTACGGGACTTGCTTGGGGTGGTGCATGCCGGCACAGGGGGGACGGAGCCGCAGGGGGGGCAAGAAAAGGGGGGGTGCTGGAGCAGTCCATGGTGAGTGTAGGGCTTGTCTTCACGGGGCCCGTGGGGCAGATGAAAGACCTCTTGGAGGGCCTGCGGGCCCTGGTAGGTAGATTTGAGGGGGGTCAGGGTTTGTCACCACAGGTGGGGCCTTGGACAGCTCCGGGGACTGGGGCCACTGGCAAGCGAATAGGGGGGTGCCGGGGCGGGTGGCCACCCAGTGACCCCGGCCACGGAGGGGTCAGGGGAGGCCGGGCACACGGGTCCGGCAGGGGACACCGTGGCCAAGGAGTCACTGGTGAGGACTGATGTGGTCAGGATTGCGGACGCAGCGCGGTGTGAAGTTTACGCATGCTTCGAGGGCCCTCTTGGTGCACACTTAAAACAGGACGTGCGCCAAGATTGGTAAGGGTGAGTATGTGGAGATCTTTTCGTTGCTCCCCTTGGAAAAGTTTAATCTGGATACAGTGAAACCCGACAGCTCCAAGAAAGAAGATGAGGAAAAGCAACGGTATCGGCTGATCCCGTGCACTTTCTCCAATTGGCTGCAGGCATTCGCCATTCTGGCTAGCGTGATAGGGGAGAAGAACCCCCGAGCATTGCTCAGCGTTATTCTGCTATATGGATGCCATATAGCAGAATGCGGGTACAGTTCCCGGACACCGTTCTGGTTTGGTCAGACATAGTGGCCAGAACAGTGTGGAGATGGGCTAGGTCTGTTGACAGTATCAACAAAACCAGGATTAGGATTAATAAGGCGGTGGGTAGGTTTGTGGTGCAGAATGGCGGGATCGTCGTTCGGCATCAGGAGTTGGAAGTTAACTTTGGGCTCTACTCGTGGAGAGATGGCATGCATCTCTCTGATGTGGGCATAGACTTGTGGTCCTTGGGTCTGCAGGAGGGTATTCAGAAGGCTCTGTGGGTGTGGGGTTGCCCTCAAGGTTGAGGTAGTCCCCCTTTTGGGCTTTGGCATGTGTTTCTGGTGGTTTCTGACGGTAGACGTTTAATCAGAAGTGATCTGAAGGTGTGGGGGGCTCATCGAAAGATCGGCCCCTCTGGTGTATTCCACAACGGTGGATGGAATACTGTTATGTTCACTGCCGACCGGTCACAGGTGGAGGCCTGGGGAAAGTTATGCATGTGTACCACAGTGCTTTTTGGGGTTTTTGGTATAAGCATGGGTCACCGTCAGAGATCATCAGACTGGGCATGTTATGTTGTTTATATTACGGGTTGTTTATATATATTTATTGATATATATATTTTGTTGGAGTGAGTTTAAGTTGTGTTAATAAAGGCTGTTGTGGCCAGTTTACTCCAAAAATAAAAGGTGTGGTCTCACCCTTAAGAGGGAAGGTAAAAGGGGAAGGGCAATGTATTGGCGATATGGGTATAAGAGGGAGGAGAACATTCAGGCTACACTGGTCATATCCCTGGAATAATCATCAATGAAAGTCAGTAGATATCTGTTCTGGCCTGACGTGGGAGTTTTCATTGGACTGCATACGTCACTAAGTATGAACTGCAGGGGGTGGGTAATTTTTCTTTGAGATGCCTGTGGAAAGGGAAGCACGTGTGGCTTTTGCTTCAATACAGCACTTGCATTTCATGTGTACTTTGCACATGATTGTCCAAACTTCTGCTAAACCTCTCTGTATGTCCTGTATAGCTTCTGTGCCCCAGCCACCTATGCCGTAAGTGAATACATTTGCAGGTCATTAGAGACTATATTGGCTTGCTGGTCTGTGGTAATGAGGCTGTATAGGTGATCATCCAGTTTTTCTTTTGTGAGGAATTATTATTTTGAATTGTGCATTCATCACCTTGAAACTTAACTATTGTTTACAAGACTTTTCACTGATAGAAGGCTGCCTTCTAGTTCTGGAACATAGAGCACTTTCTTTAGAAGGATACTGTGGTGTATTGTAGTTCAAGAAGCCCTAGCCTTTACCTTCGGATGTGATGCTTTTCCCGTTTGCTAGGAAAACATTGTCTTTTGCACTGTAATCAATGTTTGTGAAGAAGGTCTCATCGATAGCAATGAGGCTTGTCGCTCCTAATTCTATGCACCAGCCACGTTGCTTTTACGCCTATGTACATCTTAAGAGCTTTGTCATCACAGTGCATATTTTCTTTCCTTCTGTCATATTCATAAATTCATTTGCCTTTGACATATGCTAGTGTGAGCTCCTGCTAAGGTCTGGTTTCTAAAGCGTTAATGAGAGCAGTATATGTCACTGGAAGGCTGCAGTGGAGCAGGGCAACAATATGGTTATCTTCAATGTCCTCTCCGATAGCATGCAGTTGCACTATGATCTCTAGCATAGCATTCACGTGGTCGCACATATGTTGGCCTTCTTCTAGTCTCATCTTATAAAGCTTTCTTAGTAGAAAGAGCTTTCTGTTTAGACTTGAACGCTCATACAGTTTCTGTAATGAAGTCCACATACCTTTGGCCATTTCCTCTGTTCTTATGTGGATAAGCTGTTCCTCTTCCACTAGTAAGCTTATAGTTGCTTTTGCATTACCATTTTTCCTGTCTCAGTCCTCCATCTGTGGGTCTGTTTGTATTCAGCACTTGCCACAAGTCATCCTTGGTTAGAATCATTTCTAGTGTAAACTTCCACCGTTGGTTATTGCCATTGTTCAGCTTTGCAATTGTAAACTTGACATCTGAACCCCTTGTCATCTTTTAGCTGCTTGCATACAGTATTCATGGACTTAAGCCCCATACACACTATCAATTTTTCTGCTGAGTTTTTGCTTCAGGTTTACCAAAACCACGTAGTGCAAGGGCCTGCCTGATTGCATACAGATTGAAACTCCTAAGGCTTGACCTCATATTATATGGTTTTGCTAAATCTGATGGGAAAAACTCAGCAGAAAAACTGATAGTGTGTATGGGGCTTAACTGTACTCGCTGAATTGCAGAATTGTCTTTCCAGTGCCTGCTGGGTGTGCCTGGGCCCTTAACCTATTAGCAGGTTATTGAATCATGCGCTTGGAAGCTTGTTGTATGCAGAGAATATTTTACTTTCACGAAGGATTAGCAATGCATGTTTTACAGCATGGAAAAGGAACAAGGAGGATACAAAGTGCATGCTTAGATACAGATGGTACATCCTGTGATTACATCACCACAGAGAATACACACTATAATATTGCAGTGCCACCTACTGGTATAGATAGGTATAATGTATATATATATATATATATATATATATATATATATAGTTAAGTTTATATAACTTGCTGTTGCTTTTCCAACAAGTTCATGTGCGTGTAAAGGCAGGTGTCCAAATACTTTTGATAATATAGTGTATTTCTATGCACTACCCCCCTGGGGATATTACAGTTTTTAAAAATAATAAGTGCGTACCAAGGTAAGAATTATTAAATTTAGAGAGCTTATTGCATTATATTACTACAGGCTGTAACGTTGCTATTAATCTCTAGGGGTGGCCAATGGTATTGCAAGCTGTGATAAATTTCCCAGCCCTGTTTTCCTTCCCCAAGGAAGTTTCTCATAATTTCCCTTTGGGATTAATAAAGTATTCTGAATCATTCCTCCTTTATCAAACAAGGTTCCTGTTTCGGTTAGCAAGGCGCCGTGCATGTGATACTTTGACACCTTTTACTATTTAAATTTTAAATGTCAGGGAAGGACCTATCCAATTTAGAAACCTACAGTCAGTGAAGGTGAGCCAGAAGACAACCTGGAGTGGTATTTTGAATCCGCATTAAAAATTTGGCTGGAGTTCTACTTTATTATTGGGAAAAAAAGAGCTCTTTGGTACCATAGTAAATTAATCTGCAGACCATGTTGGCACTATGCTGATTAATAAAATATATAAAATGAAAGTTGTGATAAACCCTTCCACAGTTCTCAATGGGTTCCATTCAGTCCAACAACTCAACAGAAAACTTCATTTCAAAACTTGAAAAGGATGCATAGATCTGTTATCAGACAGCTGATGTAGCAGTTTATATTCCATTATGATGGTCTCATTGTTAAGCCAGACCCAAGCTCTGAGAGCGGAGTGGCCGCTTAACTGAGCTGGAATCTAATTATTATTAAACAGAGCACAACGGCGCTGAATGGAAATCTGGGAACGTGTCTACAGATGACTGCTTCTCGCCACTGACCTCTAATTCCAGGGAGAACACCAGATGATTTCTACAACATTCATCTTCAGTACCTTATTATCTCACTCGCGGAATCCTTATTTTGCTGCTGACTTTTAAATGGCCCTGAAACTGAGCCTGAAGGCAGAGTGTTCGCTGGTTCTGCACCAATATCTCTCTGTCCCTTACCCCTCCCTTACCCCTCTCTCTCCCTTTCTCTCTCCTCCTTTTGTGGGTTACCCTCCCGACTTTCTCTCCCCTCTCTCCATTGCGGGTTTGAAGTGGTTTACCAGGGATATGGCTGAAGCTATCAGCCATACCCCCGGTATTTGTTTTTCAGCTGGAGATTCTCTTTCTCACAAAAGCAATCCGAGTGGCTGATTAGCCACTGGATCGCTTTTAGAAGCACCCGGAAAGCAAGCCCCCCCTGTTTTTACCGGCGAGCCCGGGAAACAATCTGACACTTTGTGCAGCTGTTTATAGAGGTGAAGAAAGACCAAATCATCTCTGATCACCTCTATGATTTAGGACAGTGGTCTCCAAATTGAGGCCCAGGGGGCCGGATGTGGCCCTTTGCTTGCCTTTATCTGGCCCTTGGGGCACTATTCCACCAACTGACACCAATGATGGGGCACTATTCCCCCTACTAAACCCAACAATGGGGCATTATTCTTCTCATTAATATCAACAATAGGGCACTATTTCTCCCATTAGAACCAATGATGGAGTACTAATGCCAGGCAATATCTACTCCCACTGGCTACAGTCTGACCCCCCTAAAGCCTGCAGGACACTAAACTGACCCTTTGCTTAGAAAGTTTGGAGACCCCTGATCTAGAAGGACCGGAGCGACGTCATGGTGTCACTTCCGGTCTAGGGCAGAAGTAAACTTTATTTTTCTTTTTTTTAAGCATAAAATCAAAGGTTTACTTTTATTTTTTTATCTTTTGCTTTCAAAGGTAGAGGAGAGATTTGGGTTCTTAAAGACCCCAGATCTCTTCATAAGGCTACTTTCACACTGAGGCGCTTTTCAGGCATTTTAGCAATAAAAATAGCGCCCGTAAAGCGCCTTTCAAGCGCCTCTCAAGCCACCTCAGTGTGAAAATCGGAGTACTTTCACACTGGGGCGGTACGCTTGCAGGATGGGAAAAAAAGTCCTGCAAGCAGCGTCTTGGGAACGGTGCGGGAGCTGTGTATACACCGCTCCTATACCTCCCCTGGCATTGAAATCAATGGGCAGAGCTGCTGAAGCACCTGCAAAGTGCTTTTAACCCTTTCCTCGACCACTAGCGGGGATTAATAGCGCCCCCGCTATTGGCCGAAAAGTACCACTATAACAGCGGTAAAGTGCCACTAAAACTAGTGCCGCTTTACCGATAACGCTGCCCAGGCCCCAGTGGGAAAGGGGTCTAAAGCGGACCTGTCAGCCCTTATTTCTATTACAAGGGATATTTACATTCCTTGTAATAGGAATAAAAGTAATAACATTTTAAAGCATAACATTAGGTATCAATCTACTCGGTGTAACATCTTTTTTTATACTTTACCACAAAAATTTACCACACGGCCCCCCACCCCAAAGCACCTTGTCCCCATGTTGATGAGGACAAGGGCCTCTTCCCGACAACCCTGGCTGTTGGTTGTTGGGGTCTGCGGGCGGTGGACTAGCACACAGACGTCTGGTCCGGCTGACAATTTTGAGTCAAAACTTCTTTCTAAGTCCGCCGGACTTTTGGGAAGAAAAAGTCCGCCGGAGCCCACACACGGGCGGATTGTCTGGCGGACTCTGGTCCGCCGGACCAAGTCCACCGGATAGTCTGATCGTGTGTACGCGGCATTACAGTAAAGAACCCTCTACGTAGTTTAAGGTTAAACCTATTTTCTTCTAATTTTAATGAGTAGCCACATGTCTTGCTAAACTCCCTTCTGCGAAAAAGTTTTCTCTCTATTGTGGGGTTACCAGTACGGTATTTGTGAATTAAAATCATATCCCCTCTCAAGTGTCTCTTCTCCAGAGAGAATAAGTTCAGTGCTCACAACCTTTCCTCATAACTAATGCCTTCCAGGCCCTTTACTAGTTTTGTTGCCCTTCTTTGTACTCGCTCCATTTCCAGTACATCCTTCCTGAGGACTGGTGGCCAGAACTGGACAGAATAATCCAGGTGCGGCCGGACCAGAGTCTTGTAGAGCAGTAAAATTATAATTTTATCTCTGGAGTTAATCCCTTTTTTATTGCATGCTTGTTTTGTTAGCAGTAGTTTGGCATTGCATCGTCTACTAGGACCCCCAGGTCCTTTTCCATCCTAAATTCCCCCAGAGGTTCTCCCCCCAGTGTATAGATTGCATTCATATTTTTTTCACCCAAATACATTATTTTACATTTTTCTACATTAGACCTAATTTGCCATGTAGTTGCCCACCCCATTAATATGTTCAGATCTTCTTGCAAGGTTTCCACATCCTGCGGAGAAGTTTTTGCCCTGCTTAGCTTAGTATCGTCCGCAAATACAGAGATTGAACTGTTTACCCCATCCTTCAGGTCGTTTATGAACAAATTAAATAGGATTGGTCCCAGGACACAACCCTGTGGGACCCCACTACCCACCCCTGACCATTCCGAGTACTCCCCATTTATCACCACCCTCTGAACTCGCCCTTGTAGCCAGTTTTCAATCCATGTACTCACCCTATGGTCCATGCCAACGGACCTTATTTTGTACAGTTTATGTGGAACTGTGTCAAATGCTTTTGCAAAATCCAGATACACCACATCTACGGGCCTTCCTTTATCTAGGTGGTAGCTCTCCTCCTAGAAGGTTAATAGATTGGTTTGGCAAGAACGAATTCTTCATGAATCCATGCCGATTATTGCTAATGATACCGCTTTCATTACTAAAATCTTGTATATAGTCCCTTATCAGCCCCTCCAAGAGCTTGCATACTATTGATGTTAGGCAAACTGGCCTGTAATTGCCAGGGATGTATTTTGGGCCCTTTTTAAATATTGGTGCTACATTGGCTTTCCTCCAATCTGCTGGTACCATTCCAGTCAGTATACTGTCAGTAAAAATTAGGAACAATGGTCTGGCAATTACTTGACTGAGTTCCCTAAGTACCCTCAGATGCAAGCCATCCGGTCCCGGTGATTTATTAATGTTAAGTTTCCCAAGTCTAATTCTAATTCTGTCCTCTGTTAACCATGGAGGTGCTTCCTGTGCTATGTCACGAGGATGAACACTGCAGCTTTGGTTACTGAAGCCACCCGATTCCCTCATGAAGACTGAGGAGAAGAATAAATTCAAGACCTTCACCATCTCCCCATCCTTTGTAACCAGATGTGCGTCCTCATTTTTTTATGGGGCCAATACGGTCTGTCCTCCCTTTTTTTACTATTTAACCACTTGCTTACTGGGCACTTAAACCCCCCTCAGTCCCAGACCAATTTTCAGCTTTCAGCGCTGATGCACTTTGAATGACAATTGCGCGGGCATACAACACTGTACCCAAATGAAATTTTTATCATTTTTTTCCCACAAATAGAGCTTTAATTTGGTGGTATTTAATTACAGCTGGGAGTTTTATTTTTTGCTAAACAAACAAAAAAAGATGCAAAAAAAAAAAAAATCATGTTTAATAGTTTGTTATAAAATTTTGCAAACAGGTAATTTTTCTCCTTCATTGAAGTGCGCTGATGAGGCGGCACTGATAGGCTGCACTGGTGGGCACTGATAGGCTGCATTGGTGGGCACTGATAGGCTGCATTGGTGGGCACTGATAGGCTGCACTGGTGGGCACTGATAGGCATAGTTAAGGCGGCACTAATCGGCACAGATAAGGCGGCACCGATGGGCACAGATAAGGTGGCACTGATGGGCAAAGATGGGCACAGATAAGATGGCACAGATGGGTGGCACAGATGGGTGGCACTAAGGGGCACTGATAGATGGGACTTATGGGCACTGATAGGTGGCACTGATAGGTGGCTCTGATAGGTGGCACTGCTGGTCACTGATGGGCGGCACTGCTGGGCACTGGTAGATGACACTGATGGGCACGGATATGTGGCACTGGGGTGCAGCACCTTTGTTGAGGCAGATTGTGGGCACTGCGGGGTGGCACTGTGGGCACTGCTGGGTGGCACTGCTGGGTGGCACTGTGGGCACTGCTGGGTGGCACTGTGGGCACTGCTGGGTGGCACTATGGGCACTGCTGGGTGGCACTGACGGGGGGGCACTTATTTTTTAATTATGTTTAGTGATGAGGGGGCAAGTGGGCACTGGCAGGGGGCAGGTGGGCACTGGCAGGGCTGGCCGTGATCGGGACTGATGTCCCGATCACGGCCGCCGGTGATCGGCTCTTTTTTTTTCTCCTCGCGCTGACAGCTTACCGGCTCCGTTATATCACATGATCAGCTGTCATTGGCTGACAGCTGATCACGTGATAAGGGGTCGGGATCGACCCCTAGCTCGGATCGGTGATCAGGCGAGTCTCATAGACTCGCCGATCACAGAGCGAGCCGCGCGCGCCCCTCAGACTCGCCTGATCACCGATCCGAGCAAGGGGTCGATCCCGACCCCTTATCACGTGATCAGCTGTCAGCCAATGACAGCTGATCATGTGATATAACTGCCGCCGGTGATCGGCTCTTTTTTTTCTCCTCGCGCTGTCAGCTTACCGGCTCCGTTATATCACATGATCAGCTGTCATTGGCTGACAGCTGATCACGTGATAAGGGGTCGGGATCGACCCCTTGCTCGGATCGGTGATCAGGCGAGTCTCATAGACTCGCCGATCACAGAGCGAGCCGTGCGCGCCCCTCAGGGGGCGTGCAGGCCGCTCGTGCATGGGACGACGTCAATAGACGTAGTCCCGGCAAAGGAGATCCGCGCTGTAGCCATCATTCGGCTATAGCGCGGGTCTCAAGTGATTAAAGAATTTCTTGCTCTCCTCCACTATGTGTCTTTCATGTTCTATCTAAGCAGCCCTGATTGCACCCTTATATTTCTTGTTGCATTCTTTAAAAAGTTTGAATGCTGATAACATATAATTTTGCACATAAAAGATAAAGCTTTTTTTTCTGTTTAGTCAATTAGATATGACATTTTGCATTTGAATATCTCATATTTACCCTTTTTACCCAGCCGGTGGAGCGCTTACTTATGCTGTACAACTATTTAGCAGTGTTAATTTTGACATTAAATTTCGATTTAGTTATAGTCATTTGACTAATGCATTATTTAGGTATTTCTGTAGAATTTCCAAACTCATTATATAATCCTGGAGTAAAGAAAAAAATCGAATAATGTGTTATTATTTATGGTATTGAGGTTTGAACAAACTACGCAGACACAGATTTAGCCGTTATATAATGTCTTTATAAGTAGAACATCCCACCTTCACATTTTTGTTCCATTTTCGTTCATTGACGAAAATTGGAATGGATTTTCTTCATAGTTTTTGCCAATTGACGAAAATTTTGAGTAATTTTTCGTTTCGTATTCTTCACTGGAAAAATGCCACTGATGAAAATTATGATGAAAATATTTTCGTCGATGAAATTAACACTCCTATTTAGATAAAAACAGATGTAAGATTCATTGGAGGGACCACCCACCAATTTACATCTCCAGTTCACACAACTCAAGCTTTGGGAAACAGTTACAGAAAAACTGTCCTAAATTGAGCAGCTGCTGCCGGACCGTCTTATTAGAAAGTCCAGAATGTTCAGCAAACACAGTTCCATGGGAGCGCCTTAAATATAAAATTAGGCATTTATACAAATAAAGTGTCAAAAGACCAAATTATAAAGAGTCAAAATGTTCAATTTTGGATGTTTTCTTGGCCATTTCTAGTAAAGAAAACACGGTTTCTATCAAAAAACGGGTGATATCAGGAATCATAACTATCCAATTACAACGCCAACAATTGTGAATTAATTTAAATATATGGTTGTTAACCCTCTGGATCTTTCTTTTCCATCTAGGTAAAGAGATGACCTGGCACGGAAAGTCTCAACAGCATGCTGAGGAGACGAAACCTTCTCACTACACTGCTCATCGTCCTACCATGGGCCCTACTCCTAACACTGTGGCATCAGCACCCCACCAGCCGATACCTCACCCTGCTAAGAAGTAAGGAACCCAACAAATACAATTCCATATTCTACAGTATGCAAGAACTGAGGGAGAATGCCTGAAAGAGAAGGGGGAAAGAGAGAGGAAGTGAGAGCCAGAAAAAGTAGGAAGAAAGGGAGGAGGAGAAAAGGTGAAAAGAGAGAAATAGTGTGAGATGGTGGTGAGCGAGAGAAGGGGAGAAAGAGGAAGGGGACAAAATGGAAAAGAGAAAGATGGTATATATACACTATATTACCAAAAGTATTAAGACACCTGTCTTTACACAAACATGAACTTTAATGGCATCCCAATCTAACTCCGTAGGGTTCAATATTGAGTTGGCCCACCCTTGGCAGCTATAACAGCTTCAACTCTTCTGGGAAGACCGTCCACAAGGTTTAGGAGTGCGTCTATGGGAATGTTTGACATTTGAGTGTAAAGGCAGGTATCCCAATACTTTTGGTAATATAGTGTACATGGACATTGCAGCATTGGTCAAAAGATTGGAGTGCCACAATAAAATGTTGAAATCCAAACAGGAGGTTTTATTTCAAATTTGTAGTAAACTTAATAGTAACACAATTCCCGGGGCCTCATTCCACCCCCTTCATCAGGGCTTAAGAAAACGACAGTTATGGGAATTGAGCTGTAGGTAAAATCAGGATAATTGTACATTTAAAAAAAATCTTTCCTTCAGCAGCAGGATTTCAGCACTTGGATGTGAAAGCAGTACTATATTTCAGTGGGGAGCTCCAATCATTTGATCCAACCATTCATTACTTCTCAAGGATTTTCAGGGAGGTCCTTACGTGAGTGAAAGCAGCCCGTACATCACCTAGATGCCCTATCGGGATAATACTAGTTTTTTTTTTTTATATCACCAATCATAGGTACCAGCTAACATCCACCTAGGGTTCCAGCGACATCAAAATCCCTATCTTAAGTATTGTAGCATTGATAGCAGTGAAGGAAGTACAATTACAACAAAAAGCACCAATTATTTGGTCACCTTACATTAAATATGGTTAAGTGGTTTTGTACATCATGCCTTTCTTTATTATGCTATAGACCAGGGGCTCCAAACTTTATAAACAAAGGGCCACATTACTGTTCTTCAGGCTTGGGGGGAGGGGGTAAACTGCGGCCTGTGGGAGTAGAAAATGCCCTGGTGTCAATGGGAGTAAGCAGTGCCCCATTCTTGATAACAGTAGGAAGAATAGTGCTCCATCGATGGTATCGGGAGGAGGAATAGTGTCCCATTGTTGGTAACAGGGGGAGGAATAGTGCCCCATTGATGGTGTCAGTGGGAGGAATAGCACCCATTGTTGGTGTCAGTGGGAGGAATAGCTCCCATTGTTGGTGTCATTGGGAGGAATAGTGCCCCATTGATGGTGTCAGTTGGTGGAATAATGCCTCATCCATGGTGTAAGTGGGAGAAATGATGCACCATCATTGGTGTGGAGCAACAGTGCCCCAAGGGTTGGATAAAGGCAAGCAAAGGTCCATATCTGACCCTGGGCCACAGCTTGGAGACCACTGCTATAGACCAAAGAATACAATTTTCTTGTTGTTGTTTTATTTAGTCAACTAAATATGATATTTAGTCTTTACAGCCCAAAGACGCATCAGCAGTGACTCATTTCTTATCAGAAGGTTCAGTCCAAGGTTTCAATTAGCCAAATTATGTAATAAGTGTTAATTTGTAATATATATAAACTATATTGTCCAAAGTATTGGGAAGCCTGCCTTTACACGCAAATTAACTTTAATGGCATTTCAGTCTTAGTTCGTAGAGTTCAATATTGAGTTGGCCGACCCTTTGCAGCTATTACAGCTTCAACTCTTCTGGGAAGGCCGTCCACAAGGTTTAGGAGTGTGTCTATGAGAATGTTTGACCATTCTTCTAATAGCACGTTTGTGAGGTCAGGCACTGATGTGGATGAGAAGGCCTGGCTTGCAGTCTCTGCTCTAATTCATCCCAGAACAATCTTTTATTTGTCATGTGTTCAGATCTAAACAGCAACAATACAATCTTGCAAGTAGGATGGCAACAGTTTCGAGCGTCCCCACTCTTTTTTCAACATCAACATTAGTTTCAACTATATATATATATATATATATATATATATATATATATATATACTGTGTTTCCCAGAAAATAAGACCTACCCCGATAATAAGACCTAGTGCTATTTTCCAGGAGGGCTGCAACATAAGCCCTACCCCGAAAAGAAGCCCTAGTTTGGTGCGGCGCCGCTTGGTGCTCAGCTGATCTCCTCTTCTCTCAGCAGGGAATCTCGGCCCCCCTCTCAGCATTGCTCAGAGCGGGGAAGACAGCTCGGGCGGGCCATGGAAGCGCCAATCAGGGCTCAGCTGATTTCCTCTTCTCTCAGCTGGGAATCTCAGCCCCCCCTCCCAGCATTGCTCAGAGTGGGGAAGACAGCTCGGGCGGACCATGGAAGCACCAATCAGGGCTCAGCTGATTTCCTCTTCTCTCAACTGGGAATCTCAGCCCCCCCTCCCAGCATTGCTCAGAGTGGGGAAGACAGCTTGGGCGGACCATGGAAGCACCAAGCAAGGCTCAGCTGATCTCCTCTTCTCTTCAGTGTCAGTGGGGGATCTCAGTCCCCCTCCCTCTGCAGGAAGCAGGTATCAGCAGGGTATCTCGCCCCCCCCCCCCGCCCCCCAGCAGTGCTTGGAGTGGTGGAAGACACAGCTCAGGCAGTCTATGGAAGAAGGTATTTGCACTGTTGCATTGCAGACCTTTTGCATTATGTGATCCTGTTATGGAGGGCATTCTGTCATTTTGCAACCACTGGGAAGATAGCACATTGCATGGCAAGCCCTACCCCGAAAGTAAGCCCTAGTGTGTTTTTGACCGACAAAATGAATATAAGACCCAGGCTAATTTTCAGGGAAACACGGTATATATACAGTATATATTGGAGTTCTTCTTTAAGCTGTTAGATATGCCACTAGATAAAAGGAAAAATAGAGGTTTGAAACAGAGGGATAAAATGGTTGTCAGGGGAGAAGAGAGATGGGGAAAGGAGAGAAAAAAGGGGATGAAGAATAGGAAGGGAGAGGAAAAGGAAGGGTGATTTTTGGTATAGAGAGTTATCTAATTATTACTATTAATATACTGTAATTAATTAGTCATTAGTTCAGGTAAACAATAACTCCTTAGTTTCTGGAACATACAGCAAGTACTGTAACTTTCTTGAAAACAGTCCTGGGTTTTTTCTGTTACTGAAGCTTACAGGACATGACCTCAAGCAAAAATGATGTCCAAAGCAAACTATATATGAGGCAAATGTGTGACACTTCCGTAGCCTGCAGGAATTGTCTCTGTTCTAAGTTTTGTTAAAACTCGCAGTCTGAAATGTTGACAGTAAGGCTGCTTTCACACTGAAAGTGCTGGCCCTTAGCTCCAAAGCGCTGCTCGTTTCAGCTGCACTTTAGCTCAGCTTTTTGACCACTAGCGATGTGTTTTTAACTTAAAAAAGGGTTAAAAACTCCTGTTTTGCTGCGCTTTCAAAGCGTTTTTAAGGCATTCATTCCAATGGGCAGGGTGTTTTGGGAGCGCTAAATACAGCACAGTTTTCAGGCACTTTGCAGAGGCTATTTCTAGCGCTAAACTGCCTGAAAATTGTGCTTTAGTGTGGGAAATAGCCTCTGCTAAGCACCTGAAAACCGCCTCCCATTCATTCCAGTGCGCTTGTGGGACGTTCCGAAAGGTCCTGCAAGCAAAATCTTTGGGGTGATTTGGGAGCGTTGTATTTAGCGCTCCCAAAACGCCTTGCCCATTAGAATGAATGGGCAGCTCTTTCAAAGTGCTGCAAAACTGGACTTTTTACCCTTTATTGGATGTCAGTGGAAGGGGTCCTCTTACATTGGTAGTCAGTGGAAGAGGTCCCCTTACATCGCAGGTCATTGGAAGAGGTCCTCTTACATCAAAGGTCAGTGAAAAAAGCTCCTGTTACATTGGAGGTCAGTCATTGGAAGGGGTAATCTTATATTGGGGGTCAATGGAAGAGGTCCTCTTACATTGGAGGTCAGTGGAAGAGGTCCACTTACAGTGGAGGTCAGTTGAACAGCTCATCTTACATTGGAGGTCAGTCAAAGAGGTCATCTTCCATTGGAGGTTAGTGGAAGAGGTCATTTTGCATCAGAGGTCAGTGAAAAAAATTCCTCTCACATTGGAGGTCAATGGAAGGGGTCTTCTTACATTGGAGGTCAGTGAAAGATGTCCTCTTACATTGGAGGTAGTGGAAGAGGTCCTCTTACATTGGAGGTCAGTGAAAAAAGGACATCTTACATTGGAGGCCAATGGAAGGGGTCCTCTTACATTGGAGGTCAGTGGAAGAGGTCCCCTTACATTGGAGGTCAGTGGAAGAGGTCCTCTTACATTGGAGGTCAGTGAAAGAGGTCCGCTTACATCGGAGGTCAGTGAAAAAAAGTCCTCTTACATTGGAGGTCAATGGAAGGGGTCTTCTTACATTGGAGGCCAGTGGAAGAAGTCCTCTTACATTGGAGATTAAAGGAAGGGGTCTTCTTACATCGAAGATCAATGAAAAAAGGTCCTCTTACATTGGAGGTCAATGGAAGGGGTCTTCTTACATTGGAGGCCAGTGGAAGAAGTCCTCTTACATTGGAGATTAAAGGAAGGGGTCTTCTTACATCGAAGATCAGTGAAAAAAAGGTCCTCTTACATTGGAGGTCAATGGAAGGGGTCCTCTTACATTGGAGGACAGTGGAAGAAGTCCTCTTACATTGGAGGTCAGTGGAAGAAGTCCTCTTACATTGTTAATCAAAGGAAGGGGTCTTCTTACATTGGAGATCACTGGAAGAGGTCCTCTTACATTGGAGATCACTGGAAGAGGTCCTCTTACATTGGAGGTCAATGGAAGGGGTCCTCTTACATTGGAGGACAGTGGAAGAAGTCCTCTTACATTGGAGGTCAGTGGAAGAAGTCCTCTTACATTGGAAATCAAAGGAAGGGGTCTTCTTACATTGGAGATCACTGGAAGAGGTCCTCTTACATTGGAGATCACTGGAAGAGGTCCTCTTACATTGGAGGTCAGTGGAAGTGGGAGAGGTGCCCCCTTATATTGGCAGATGTTGAGAGAAGAATGCTCTCATGCTATAAGTTCCCACTTACATTTGTTCTTTTTCAGCATATTTCAGGTTGCCTCTACCATCAAATACACTAAGCAGGTCTTAGACCTGACCCACCCTAAACTGAAATGAGGATCCACACTAAATGTATTGATCTCTCATAACTTCCCTGTGAAAATAAATACTGCAGCCAAAATTTTTATAGATTTAGCTCTATCCTATTTTTTTAATCATACAACAATTCAATAAAGAGGTATATTTCATTACACCAGTAGTAAAATTACAGTAATCTCAGCCAGGGTCGTAGCCAAAGTTAATTATTACAAACTGGGCCCTGATATTAATTGGATATATGGCACATTTTGATGTAACATAAATAGAGATGACCTTCTTTGGTCCAGCATAAAACTGACTATCGATAATTCAATAATCTACTAAAACATCTCCCTTTTCTTTTGCCTCAGAAGACACTAACTTTACATTTTGATGCTCCAATATTCTGTCCTTTACAAACAAATCCTAACTTTATAAATAATCTTACTATATATCAATGTACATGGCCAATTGGGATTAATTAGATTTTGTCTGCAGTCTTAGCCCTTGTACACACGGTCGGACATTCTGCCAACCAAATCCGTTGGATTTTGTCCGAAGGATTGTGTCCGAAACTGTTGCATACACACGGTCGGACCAAGTTGTCTGAAAATCTGATCGTTCAGAACGTGATGACGTTATTTCGTTACGACGGGACTACGTTCACGCTAGTAGCCAATAGCTTTGGTGTAGGAATTTGATCTGAGCATGCGTGCCACTTTGTCCGATCGGAATTCTCTCCACATGATCGGAGTATGTCCGATCGGACCAGTTTGTCAGAAAATATTTCCAACGAGTTGGAAAATTGGGTCCGACGGATATTCCGACGGAAACAGTCCGATGCAGATCACACACAGTCGGATTATCCGACAAAACGGTCCGACCGAGTGTACAAGGGCTTAGTCTTGCATGAGAGAGCAGTTGGAACTTCCGAACCAACCACTGTTGTTTCTTTCTTATTACCTTTCTATGAACATGCACCATAACCCAGGTGCTGAGTGCTGACCATATCTTAGGAAAATAATAGCAGTTATTCAAGAAATACCAACCTGATCAATCAATCAGAGAAGCAGAGAGTGTACGCAGAGATAATCAATGACTTCTTAGGCCTCATTTACACAGGGCATATGAATCCATGTCTCATGTGGCAGCCATGTTTTTCTTTCCTCGTTGGCTCACTGGCTCTGATGGACAGCAGTGGGAGCCAATGGCTCCCACTGCTGTGTCTCAGCCAATTAGGAGAGAGAGACCTGGGACATCCGAGGTTCCCGTGCATATCGCTGGATTGAGATGGGGCTCAGGTGAGTATTAGGGGGCCTGTGGGTGGGGGAGCAGCCCACAGAAGGTTTTTTTACCTTCATGCATAGCCTTTACAACCACTTTAAAGAACATGAATTGTTATCAAGCTGTTATAGGTGAAGTTCCACTTTAATGGAGTTACAGGGAGTACTAAAAATCATCTCTAATCCCTTCTTTGCCCCAGTTATTACTGAAAAAAAAATCTGGGTTGAGCTTTAAGCTGTCCATTAAAAAACTGACTAATATTCATAAATATGTATTCAAACAATTGACTCTCCATTTTGATTTATGTAATATTTCTATGCTTCTTCAATTTTATTTAATTTAAGTGCCTTACTTCTCTAAAAACTCAATATATTTCTATATATATATATTCTCTGTACAGAGGACACAGGTGACAATTCTACAGTCAGACCCCTTTTCAACAATGTGACCCAGAGTAAAGAGGACTCTCTACAATGTGTCCACCAGCACTCCACCCGAGCAACCCCCGTAGTTGTCCGGACATATGTTTATTCTCGACCCCCGCCTTGGAATGAGGAGCTCCCTGTCATCTATGTTATTACGCCCACCTACACCCGGCCTGTCCAGAAAGCCGAGCTGGTTCGACTGGCCAACACCTTTCTGCATGTCGTAAATTTGCACTGGATTGTGGTGGAAGATTGCCCAAGGAAGACCAAACTGGTGGCCAACTTGCTGGAGAAAGCTGGGCTCAACTTCACCCACCTGAACATTGAGAGCCCACATAATCAAAAAGTAGGCTTATCCAGAACCCCCTCCCACACCCCGAGAGGAACCATGCAGAGGAACTTGGGCCTGCGATGGCTTCGGGACAACATCAATGCTTCCAACCCTCCCGAGGGAGTGGTCTACTTTGCTGATGATGATAACACCTACAGCCTGGAACTTTTTGAAGAGGTAACTCCTTTAAACATAGAGTTCAAACGTACATGTCTTACTAATGCCAATATTAACTTGTGGTGTTGTGTGTTGCTCTGTTACATTCAATATTTGAGATGTGCACAAGAGAAATTTTTATTTTGTTTACTTTAGTGTGTTAAGTAAAAAATTTTGTTTCGTCATATTTATTATGTTACTTGACTTGTTTTCAAAATTTGTTTTGTATATTCAGATTAGTTTAATATATTTGGATTCGGTCAGTGTATTTGTTATTTTCCAATTGATTAGAATTTCAGAAGATGGCTATATTCATTCTATTTTATTCTATTCTATTCTAACTTACAGTTGAGTGAAAAAGTATTGCTCTCTTTCTGATTTTTTATTTGTTTGCATATTTTGTCACACTTAAATGACTTAGTGCCGGTTCACACAGGGGCGACTCAGATCCGACTTCAAGTCGCCCCAAGTCGCCTCAGGTCGTACAACATGTAGAAATGAATGAAAGTGAATGAGAGCTGTCTAAGGGCCGGTTCACACAGCGAGGCGATGCGAGGCGACACGCCTCGCCTCGCCTCGCCTCGCTCCCGCAAGTCGCCCCCGTTCTGTACAATGGAACCGTTCTGAGAGGAGCGACTCGAGTCGCTCCGACTCAGAAAAAAGGTTCCTGTACTACTTCTGGGCGACTTCGGGGGCGACTTGCATTGACTTCTATACAGAAGTCCTCTGCAAGTCGCCGCTGAGGTCCCCGCAGGTCGCGGCGAGGCAAGTCGGAGACGCCTCGCCGCGCCTCGCTGTGTGAACCGGCCCTTAATGCACACTACTGAAGTCGCTCCGACTTCAGAAAAGGTTCCTGTACTACTTCAATCCGACTTGTAGGTGACTGGTACCCATTGATTTCAATGGAGGTCGCCTCCAAGTCGGATCTCCGTCTATATGGAGGCGACTCTAAGAGAATTATCAGCTCTCAAAAGGAATTCCCCCCTGACAGCTTATTCTCTGATTGGCCACGGCAAGTCGCCTGGCCTGGGGCGACTTAAAGTAGTGTTTTAAGTCGTGTCCAAGTCACGTCCAAGTCACGTCCAAGTGGCATCCAAGTCACGTCCAAGTCACGTCCAAGTTGCCTCCAAAAGTCGTGTTGCCCCTGTGTGAACCGAGCCTTAGATCATCAAACTAATTTTATTATTACACAAAGATAACCCGAGTAAATAAAAATGCAGTTTTTAAATGATGGTTTCATTTATTAAAGCTGTCCAAACCTGCCTGTCTTTATGTGAAAAAGTAATTTCCCCCTAAACCTAATAACTGCTTGTGCCACCCTTGGCGGCAACAACTGCAATCAAGCATTTGCAATAACTGGCAATGAGTCTTTCACATTGCTGTGGAGCAATTTTGGCCCACTCTTCTTTGCAGAACTGTTTTAATTTGGCCACAGTGGAGGGTTTTCCAGCATGAACGGCAAGGTCATGATACAGCATCTCAATTGAATTTAAGTCCAGTCCATTTAATTTATTTCGGATTCTTTGAAATTTGCTACTGTTATAATACAGAAATTCAGATACATCCGAATCTGCAAAGAATTAATATTTCGTCCGAATTTTTATTTGTAACTAAACAAATCGCACATGTCTATTCATTATCTAGAAATACTTCACATACTGAGCCCCTCATAACATTGTATCTGTCTCTCTTTTGTCTAATGTATTCAAGTCCCCAGTTAAGCTTGACATAGTTCTTTTCTTTTTCCCCTGGATAGGCTGGCAATATTTTGTTTATGACTCCAGTAGATATTTCTTATCAACTGGAGAAGTGTGTTGTGTTTTTATGTTTTTACCACCTTACAAAATGTACTTCTGTTTAATACTGCAATTGCCAGATACTATTAGGCCGCGTACACACGCGGGGACTGTTCGCTCAACTTTGTCCGTCAAACAGTTTCAGCAAACAGTCCGCTCAAAATTAGCATGGACGGACTTGCCCACACACGACGAACGAACAGTTTGCTGAAACCGTGCGCGATGACGTGAACGGCACGTACGACGGGACGGAAAATACGACGTCCTATACACTGCATTACAACTTTCGGCGTGTAAATCCTTTCTGAGCATGCGCGGAACTTAGTTTGACGAACAAGCCTACACACAAGGGGACTGTTCGCTGAAACCAAGTTTCAGCGGACAGTTTTTCGGAATTTCCGAAAAACTTTGTTCAGCAGACTGTTCGCTGAAACTGTCCGCTGAAAGCCCACACACGGGCGGACTGTCCGCCGAAACACTGTTCAGCGGACAAAGTTGGGCGAACAGTCCCCGCGTGTGTACGCGGCCTTACAGTATTAAAGAAAAATTGCAAATGAAAAAAAAACGATGTAAATTAAATTACTGTGCATTTTTCAGCCAATAAAAAACAAAGCAGGGTTGTACGTATGTGTACATATTTCCAAAGCACTTTGTAGATAGTTTAACCCAGAGTTTGACAAACCCCAGGTGCCAGGTCGACAAAAAGTTTAGTCCTAGTGCTGCCAAATGCTCCCCATACCTCGCACGCACCCCCTGCTCTATGTATCCCTGGTTCCACTTATGACACCGTGTAGAGGGGAGGGAGGAGAGCAGATACACGTCTGCTCTCCTCCCCTTCTAGTTGTTGTTCCAGAAGTGGCGTGGAGGAGATGTTGGAAGTTCCAGGGCCCCTGTAAACCAGCTTCGGTCTCACACGTGGGTATAGGGCGGAAGTGATGTCAGCAGTGATGCCTATACATCTTCTCCAGCCCTGTGAGCACCACAAGCGGCCATGGTTTTCTATCATCAGTAGGACGGGATATTTGGATTTGGATTTGACGAGATATGCACTTTAATATGAGTTGTTATAACATTTTTTTAATAAACCGTTTGCCCATTGCTGTACTAGATGGCGCTACCCTGTCTTTCTATACTGGGTTCACACAAGAGAGGCAGGGGAAACCACATGTGATTCAAACAGGAATCACACCGCATTCCTATTCAAATTGTCTGCGATTCTTTGCAGTGCGATTTGAGTCCATTCATTTTTTGTATGGGCTCAAATCGCACCGCAAAGGTATTGGTACTTGGTATCCGTACTTGACCAAAAGTATTGGTAATCATACTAGCTGGGGAAAAAATGGTATTGGTGCAACCCTAATTTTAACCCTTCCCACCCTGTCCCTGTTAAACACATCTCTCAGAAGGCAGGAAGCAGCTGTGTGTAGCTGCTACCTATCAGACTGGACTGTCACTGAAAGCTCTGGTCCCCACTCACAATCCAGAACAAATAAAAATAGCTCCCGATCTTGTGATCACTATTTCAGCTACTACACGGTAATCAGTTGCCTTTAGTTGCACAATAAGCATCCAGCCTGCAGATGGCAGTATGCTTCTGTTTAATACTGCAATTGTCAGATACTAATATAGTATTAAAGAAAAATGATAAGTTCATTTTAAAATTATGTAAATTATTGTGAATATTTTCAGCCCTCAATAAAAAATAAAGCAGTGTAAACAAATACAAACCTCATATAAATAAATAAAAAAATGTGTGTGTGTCAATTAGACATATATTTATAGTCAAGGTAAAGCAGAACTCATTTATCACTGATAAATTGCAAGTTAAAATTGTGGATGCATACATACTATGCAGAGAATATATGGAAATGTATTCAAATCTATGCTAGTTTTTGCTTTATGTCTACTTTATATTATCCATATGCCATCTTGCAGAGTCTATGCCATTTCTTATCTCAACACTAGAGAGAGGTGAAGAAGTTGGTGCTACCATCTGAAGGATTGTAATCTGTAATCATTTCCTCACAAGTTTTCTGTAGGGACTACCTTCATTCTTTTCTATGTAACAGAGTGGTTCTGTCCTCGCCCTAATCATCCTCTCCTGCTCTTTTACCAGCCACGTGCTACTTGTTCTGCTCAATTGAGCTGTGTATCAAATGAGAAGGAACCCTACAGGGGCAGGACTGGGAAGAGCTACATAAGGCCACATTCACACTTGCAAACGGGCCCGACACCAATTATATGCTCAAACCCCAGGGGGGTTTCCTGGCAATTAGCTGCGGGAGGTAACCCTATTGAAAGCAATGCTGCTGGCTACTGCAGTTAATGGAGCCAATTGGCATGTAATTACTCAAAGGGGCAATCACCTGTGAGTGATCAGCCCTGGACATAGACTGTTTGCGATTACCTGTGAGTGCGAGCCAGCAGTCTCCAATTGATTCAATAGCGCTTAGTCCATAGGGTTCAATATTGAGTTGGCCCACCCTTTGCAGCTATAACAGCTTCAACTCTTCTTGGAAGGCTGTCCACAAGGTTTAGGAGTGTGTCTATAGGAATGTTTGCCCATTCTTCCAGAAGTGCATTTGTGAGGTCTGGCACGAATGTTGGACAAGAAGGCCTGGATCGCAGTCCCAAAGGCGTTCTATCGGGTTCAGATCAGGATTCTGTGCAGGCCAGTCAAGTTCTCTCATCCCAGACTCGCTCATCCATGTCTCTATGGACCTTGCTTTGCGCACTGGTGTGCAGTTATGTTGGAACAGGAAGGGGCCATCCCCAAACTGTTCCCACAAAGTTGGGAGCATAAAATTGTCCAAAATATCTTGGTATGTTGATGCCTTAAGAGTTCTCTTCACTGGAACTAAAGGACAAGCCCAACCCCTGAAAAACAACTCCACACCATAATCCCCCCTCCACCAAATGATTTGGACCAGTGCACAAAGCAAGGTCCATAAATACACGGATGAGCAAGTTTGGGGTGGAGGAACTTGACTGGCCAGCGTAGGTGTCAAGCAGTATCTGGTAGCAAAACAAAACACTGAAGCAAAATGTAATAGTAGAGGAAGGACTAAATACCCTACCAGCAGCCAGCAACAGGTAAAGACTCATTATTGGAATCTACTGGGGGCAGGATGACACTGGAACTACAGCCTTCTACTCTGCTTTAAATTTAGCTTGGGCAATTTGTTACTTTTAAGTGATCACTGCAAACCATCTGTGCAGGGAATGTTATTACATCCTCTAAGGCTAGCCACACGTTGTCTGATTTTTGGAAGAGTCAACACTGTTTAGAGGAATCCTCAAAGAATATTTATTGAACACAGACAAGGTCACAATGGAACCAGGTACAGGACCAATCACTAAAGACAAATTAAATGGGAGATGTCAATCAAAATGTTTTTTTATCCTCAATGCATCAAGCATACAGTGATTTTTTAAGAACATTATCAGTAAAAAACAGTTGTTAAAGTGGAACTTCAGTCATTTTTCATCTTTCTATCTATTAAATCTTCTGCCCTTGTCGTTTTAACTTTGGATAGTAAAACTTTTTTTCTGCCAGTAAATCCCTCATACAGCCCACTTCCTGTTTCTTGTCTGGTCATTAGCCTAGGCTTATGACATCATGCACAGCTCTCTCTTTCACTCTAGGGAGAGTTTGCCAGGAAGGGAGGGAGGATGAGTCATAAGAGGGCCAATGAGAGCTGCAGTGCTGGAGGTGTGTGTTTGTGTAAATCCAGGAAGTGAACAGGCAGCAGCTTCAGCTGCCCACAGTTAAAATTATTGCAAGCCAGACTCAGTGGAGGGATAGCATATTTGGCAAGTACAGAATCACAATATATATAAAATAATATGCAAAGTGATTGGAGGGAAGCTTCAGAATGGCAAAGATGTTTTTATTACAAATTATGTTAGCAGATTGCAGTTCCTCTTTAAGCATACAGGGCATTTAGTCCAAAAGATATCGGCTGCTGTTCAAAACAATAAGGCCAAATGCCCTAACATTGTTTAATTTAATAGAATAATGTTCTTTTTTGTTCCTTTACTAGTATTTATTGAACATTCGTAGGTTACTGGATCAATATTCCAATTACAATTGCCAAATATGGAGTAAATGTTCCCAAATATCACCCTGCATAAGGACAGCTTTATTCTCTTTCACTGCCTGTACTAAAGCATTTATGTGGTTTGGCTAGGGATGGCTTTTAGCACTAGGAATTATGAAGTATTGCTTGTTATGAACAAGCATAGTTTTTTGCAAATAGATTAAAATTTTTATATTCTTCACTTGCACTCTAATAGATTGCAAGCTCTCCCCATTCTGTATGTACCCTAATAAATTGCAAAATCCTCACCATATATACACTATATTGCCAAAAGTATTGGGACACCCACATTTACACGCTCATGAACTTTAATGGCACACCAGTCTTAAGCCTTGTGCATACACACGATCCGATTGTTGGCAGGGGATTGTCTGTTGACAGACTGTTGTCCTAAAATCAGACTGTTAGTACGCTCCTTCAGACAATTGTTGTCCAACTTTTGGCCAACAAATATTGGATGGCAGGCTAGTAAATTTTTGGCGGACAACGGTCTGTTGTCTGATTTTCGTATCGTCTGTAAACATGTCCATCACACCAACGTCGAAAGTACAAACACGCATGCTCGGAAGCAAGGAACGAGCCTGAATCGGTCGGTCTTGTAAACTAGCTTTCGTAATGGAGAATTAACATTCATGACGCGGCAAATTATGAAATGTCAAAATGCAGCGCACATTCTCTTCTTCTTTAATGGGATAATATTGAAGCGGCTTTGCTGATACTGATGGAGTTATGGTAAACTTATTTTAAAACTAATTTGTATTCTAGGGATAGCAAGAATAATATTATTACCGTATATACTCGAGTATAGGCCGACCCAAATATAAGCTGAGGCCCCCAATTTACCACAAAAAAACTGGGAAACTTATTGACTCGTGTATAAGCCGAGGGTGAGACATGCCTGTCCATCCCTGTGTGTCCATCCATCCCTGTGTGTCCGTCCATCCCTGTGTGTCCGTGCAGCCTTGTGTGTCCAGCCTACCTGTGTCCCGAGCCTGTGTCCCGAGCCTGCGTCCCGAGCCTGCGTCCCGAGCCTGTGTGCTTCTGGCATGCCAGGATCGCCGCTCTTCTCGTCTGACAGACGGCGTTGGCGCCTCGGCGGCCATTCCACTGTTCAAAAGCCGCGCCTCCGTCTGTGATAGGCGGAACACTCAATTTCCCAGCAGTCTGTGTTCCGCCTATCACTGACATCCTCTCATCCTCGTCCGTAGTATGAGGATGAGCGGATGTCCGTGATAGGTGGACCACTGACTGCTGGGAAATTGAGTGTTCCGCCTATCACAGACAGGGAGGCGCGGCTTTTGAATAGTAGAATGGCCGCCGTCTGTCTGCTCGACACGCTGATCGGGCAGGCAGACGGCGATGACTCGAGTATAAGCCGAGGGGGGCACTTTCAGCCTCAAAAAAGAGGCTGAAAATCTCGGCTTATACTCGAGTATATACGGTATGCTTGTTTTATTTTTTGGCCAAGTTACTACGACCCCATTATCCTGTAGTTTTTAAGATCAAAGATACATCTATGTTGGTGTCCCTTGTTAATTTTACATTGTACTTTTTCAAATGTAATGCCGCGTACACACGACCGTTTTTTCCATGAGAATAAACTCTGACGGTTTTTCTGACAGAGTTCCGCTGAAACGGACTTGCGTACACACAATCACACCAAAGTCCGATCATTTACAACGCGGTGATGTACAACACGTATGGCGGGACTAGAAAAAGGAAGTTAAACAGCCAGTAGCCAATAGCTGCCCTTGCGCCGTTTTTGGTCCGTCGAAATAGCATACAGATGAACGCTTTTACCATTAGGAATTGATTCCGTCGGAAAGATTTAAAACATGTTCTATTTCTAGGTCCGTCAGAATTTTTGAAAGAAAAAGTCAACTGAATCCCACACTCGATCGGAATATCCGATGTAATGATTCCGTCTGACCTTTTCTGCTGGAAAGTCCGACCCTGTGTACGCGGCATAACTGCCTACTCCCAAACTGCCATTTGAAGTAAAATACATAGCCAAGTAATATTCTACAAATTTTTTTTATTGTACATAAAAAAAGCAAATTCAATTAGAGATGCTATCGGTCATCCAAATACAAAGAACTTAACCAACAAGTGCATTCTACGCATTCAAAAATATAGAAAATATAACAAATAAAATCATTATAAAAAAAAAAGGAAATTAGTAAGTGGTGAATGGGTGAAAATCCCCAGTCCAGCGGGCTTGTTGAGGGTCTTTTGACTGGTATTGCCACTGACCGCCATGCTGCTGCAATGGGTGGGATGGCTGTGGAGGTGTCGGATGTAGGGCCACAAAATCGCACAGGTGTGTGTTTTCTGAAATTTGGCCCCTCATCCCCTTGTTGAGGAGCTGCAGGATGAGTTCCTCACCCCTGCTCGTTTGCTCACCCTCCATCTCCCTTAAATTATTGGCCGTCACCCCGGAAAATCCCTCAGCCTCATCTGGGTCTGTTCAGATGACAGTAGTGGCCTGGCTGAGGAAGGCAGCTGTGGCCTCCACCAGATTCCTACTCTTACTGGCCCTTTTAGCAGGAGGGCGTAGGGGAGAGATCTGGGACTCTGTCTGGCTGCTGACCGCTGGCTCCTGTAGACTGAGACTTTCCTATGTATGAAAATGGGACATAATCAGAATCTTTTTTAGGATTTGGTCATCAATCACACACAATTTTGATCTCCTAACTGTTTCAAATTGAAGGTGGACAAATAGAAAAGACTACCATTCTGACCCCAGCATTTTTAATTCTTGTTCAAATCATTTTTGGTCACTACTGTCTATTGATATGGAAACCACTTTGTTAAGGCAGAAATATTTAAAAAATAACGTCTAGTTATCATCATTGTATTTTTGGATACAGATATGTTCACCAATGCTATACCTGGGTCAATCTGGGCTCCTCCACATCTTCTTCTTGTGCAGCAGGACCTGAGTGGACCACAGGAGCTGTGGCCTTAGCAGATGGCGAAGGGAGTGTAGACAACGATGTCTGGTCAGTCAAAAACTGCAGGCTGTGGTAATACCACAGCCTGGGGACAAATATATCATCTGCTGCTGCTTCAGATCTATCCATGACCTTGTTGAGCTCCCTTTTAAAAGTACTCCTCAAGTTTGATATTTTTGTCTTGACATAGTTGATGTCTGCCCTGGGGTACACTGGTTTCACCAACTCGAGCAGATTCTCCAAAGCTGCCTTCCTTAATATTTTATTGGAGTAGTCTCTACTCTTGACATTCCAGTACAGTACAGGTCAGGTCAGTACAGGTCAATGAACTGGGGTAGAAAATCAGGCACAGTAAATGTGTTCGTCATGATAAATGATATGATGCCTGCAAGACAGAACACAAGACAAACCATAATGTCTGTCTTAACTCATAAGCTGGTCCCAATATAGGCCTCAATCTAAGCAGTATAGACAACTAACCACCTATGCCCCAATTTCCAATTTCACCATCATTTTATGGCTCCTTTCTTGCGTTGGCGATCATTCGTCCTCCACTCCAAGATCGTTCCTACGGTCTTTCAATCGGCCGTGCGTTCTGGCTTTATATAAACTGCGCATGCTTTAAACTCTTCTCTCAGTGCGTCATGACGCTGGGGTGCGACCCTCTCTCTTCTGCATATGACACACATGGCCGAACATTCAGGGGGGACAAAATGGTGGATTCTGCGGATTCATGGCAGCCCCACCGTGGTGGAGCTCATAGGAGGTACAAAACAACCCCCATGAGCAAGGGTGAGATGGTGGAAATGGTGCGCATCCTAGAGAAACATGATTACGACTGCAAGCTGCGCAATTACGAAAGGCCCAACAGCTGAAAGGACATCATTTTGGAGAAGATCATCGCCGTTTTGCAGAGTGAATTTTCGGTGGAACTTCAAGGGACCAAATCCGAAAACGATGGTCTGATCTCAAACACCGTGAACAAGACCAGATGGAGTACATACATCAGATCATAAAAAAAGTAAGAAATATTTGGATCTAACCAATATGTATATGTGTAAATTAGCTGTCTGTATATGTTCTTTCTCCAAGTAGCTCTAGAGAATTATATATAATTTTTTCTAAAATCTTTGTATGACTTGGTATTCTAAAGATGAATACAGGGAGGCACCAAAAAAGGAGGCCCCAGCCGAAACCACCACAAGGGACAAAGGGAGGCTACCCTCGCTCTGGTCCCAACGGGGGGGGGGGGGGGGGAATAGACCATCATAAGTGACAACTTCAAACACACTCATTTAGCCAGCGACAGGGGTGTTTTTTTTTTTTTTTTTTTCTTTCCCTTTTTTTCTTTGCAAATTTATATTTTATTCATAGGACAGGAAAATAAGGAACAAAACAAGTAAATAAAACAATGAACCAATCGGCATACAAAGTAAATCGATATTATAGCAAATGGCCATACATCATGCCACTGTAGAACATCTAGCATCTCTAACCCATCTAGACAACTCCTTCCATAGCTCCCAAAGGAAGAGCCTTCTCATAGTAGGGTCTCCAGTTCCATACCAAAAAGGCCAAATGCCCTTGGCACAATTATTCCACAAACACTAATCAGCCCCATAGAACCCATCCAGATTTCAAACCTATATATAGAGAAAAAGTCTTGGGCGTGGAGGGCACCCTGACGTACCCCCCAGGCCCAAAGCCTTAGACAAAAGAAAAAAAAAAAAAGAGACTGTTAAAAGGAAAACAAAAAACAGCAGGAAAATTAAACGCAGGGAAGAGTAGGAGAATGGGAAAAAAAAAAAAAAAAAAAAAAAAGGGGGGGGGGGGTTGGGAAAAGAAAAGGGTAACTCAAGGGAAAAGGTCCATGAGATCCATGTAGGCAGGACTGTCCCCCTGTATCAAACAGCCTATACCGGGCACCTAATTCTCCATGATAATCTGTACATTCTGTCAATAATCTATACCCAAGGGGTGTCCTCCACCATTCGGGGCATCACTCAGGGCATCCCCATCCAGAAGTGCCCTACCCGCACGCGAGGATATAAATATATTCCATTTTGACCATGTCTTAATAAATTGCTCGTTCTGTCCCCTGTACGTCAAAATTAAGTCTTCCATTCTCTTAATGTCCTCTACCCTTCTCAACCACATACCAATAGTTGGTGGGTGAGTATTCTTCCAACGCAGTGGAATACATGCTTTAGCGGCATCTAAAAGATGCCGAAGCACCGAGGTCTGATATTTCTTGCGGGACATGTTCGTGGCATGAAGGAGATAAAAGGCAGGGCCCTCCGGAACCGGAATATCGGTAAACTTAGTGATCGTATCCCCCACTGTCTTCCAGAACCGCTCTAAAAGTGGGCATGACCAGAAGACGTGGAGGATCGTACCCTCTTCCCGCCGACATCTCCAACATCTGTCTGAAGATGTCGGATAGACCCGATGCAGCTTCGCCGGGGTATTGTACCACCTGGTTACGATTTTAAAATTGGTCTCCTGTGTTCTTGAACAAATGGAGGATTTATGTGTAAAAAATAAGATATTTTGTTTTTGGCGTATCGAGAATCTGCACCGCATATCCCTCTCCCAGGCCCTCAGGCAGTTCGGTCCACTATCGTCCGGTGCAACGGTCAATATATGGTATGTGGCAGATAAGGCATGGGGCATAGCCCCTCTCTCCGAGCAATAAGCTTCATAACAAGTCAGACTTTGGTTATAGCTGTCAGGGGGAGCCAGGGACCTTAAAAAGTGATTCAGTTGGATTGCTTTCCAAAAATCTAATTTAAATGGACCCGCCGGGTCCATTAGATCAGTGGTAGTCACCCATTTGTCCCCCTTCAAAAAGTGGGATACCTGATAAATCCCAGAAATCCTAAGGGAGCGGAATACTGGTTCCGTGACCCCGGGAGAGAACTCCGGGGTGCCTAAAATTGGGCAAAGTGGGGAAGTCCGTGAAACAAGCCCAGCACTCGTAAAGAGAGACGCACAAATACTTGAAGTTATTCCTATAAGAGGATGGTTTTTCACCTTGTTTGGTAATCTACTATGGCACCAAGGAGCCCTGTTCAATGCTACTCCTATTTGGGCCTGCTCCAGCTGGGTCCACAATTTGCTATCGTAGTGTCTGTTCCAGTCAATCAATCTAGTCAAATGAATGGCCTGGTAGTAATTACGGAGATCCGGTATCGCTAAGCCTCCCTGTTGTTTCGGACGGGTCAATTGTTGATAGTTAAGTCTCGGTCGTTTATAAGCCCAAATATAATTAGATATCAACCTCCTAGTCTGTAAAAGATAATGAGAAGGGATCTTGACCGGCAATGCTTGCAAAAGGTAAAGAAACTTAGGTAAGATGCACATCTTCACGATGTTGCATCTACCCAGCCAAGAGTGCAGACCTTTATTCCATTTAACAAACAGGGCCCGAATTGTCAGTAGTAGTGGTGGAAAATTTAAAGCATAAACTTGGGATATAGTTGGCGGAATATACGTTCCCAGATATTTCAGGGCTGTCCGGGTCCATTTAAAATTAAAATCCTGATGAAGTCTTACTATAAGGCCCTGGGGAAGACCTATACCCATTGCCTCAGATTTATGGAAATTAATCTTCATATTAGAGATATCACCATACTCCCTGAATTCCTGCATCAGATTGGTAAGAGAGATCGTTGGGTTAATCAAGGAAAATAACATATCATCTGCATATGCAGCGATTTTATATTGTTTATCTCCCACTGAAATCCCCATAATGTTAGAATTGGCTCGCACCTTGCATAGAAAAGGCTCCAGCGACAGGGCGAAAAGGAGAGGGGACAAAGGGCATCCCTGGCGGGTGCCGTTATGTATCTCAAAAGGTTCGGACAGAACTCCATTAACCCGAACCCGGGCTATCGGGTTAGAGTAAATAGAGCCAATCCAATCCAATAGCCTCTCGCCGAAACCCACATAACGCAAAACAGACGTCATGAATCTCCAATTCACCCTGTCGAAGGCCTTCTCCGCGTCCGTCCCTAGAAAAACACAGGGGGTCTTGGTATCGTTAACTATACAGGGGTGTTTTTAGGTGGGCCAAATGCCATGGGCTTAGGGCAGAACTTAAGGGGTAAAGAACACTTTCTTGTTGCTGCCTGGCTCATCAGTGGCCATTAATGCAGCCTTTCCAGCGTAGACATGGGTAGAGCAGAGGCCGATCAGACACACAGTGTCACGCTTGCTAGGATGGTCATCATATATCCCCTATCCCATAGGAGACATCTGTAAAATGATATCACCTTCCCTTTTCTATGCATTTTTCACAGAAGAACAACCAGAGTGCAGCATGGTGGAATCCACTAGTCAATAGCAAACATTGATATCAGACCAAGCACAAGGTTGGTCAACTAATATAGCAAAATGGATGCTATATACAGATGGGACTTGGGGCTTAATGAATGGTTTATTGTTTCTTTTTAGAGGAAAGTGAGTGTGGTGGGCTCATCCAGGATGTTTGTTTGGAGCCATGGGATCTGACTCCTAGACCAAGCACAGACCTTGCCATTGTGGATGTCAAAGCCCCTGACGCGAGTCACACTGGGAGTTAAAGTGACCCAGAAGAGGAAGAAAGTGTTTGGGAGCCTCTTGTTTGTGCAAATAAATATTCTTGGAATCTGGCTTCAAATATGTATACATGTTGATTGTTTAGATGTCCAAACAAAAACTCTACTCCACACATTAGCAAAGTATATAGTGCATTAACATTAGCATGGAGAAGGAAGAGGTGGAAGGAGCCAGTGTTGCTAGGTACCTGAGTTTTGGAGACCCAGGCACCAGGGCCAAGATTACAGAGTAGTTGCAGTGTGTATATTCCTAGTAGTGTAGGTGCCTGAAGGGTAAGCAGGTGGCAAGCAACAATAGACTGGGTAGGTAAGTATTTCCTGAAGTTGACTAGTAACTTGACCATAACTCACTATGTAGGGCCTAAGCCACTTGACCATTGTTCCTCTAATACTTTTTACTCTTCTTACTAGGTCATGATCTTCCACGATGCACTATTGGGAGAATGAGTGCAGATATGTTGCATTTTTTGAAGGATCTGGAGCAAATCAAGGAGGCAGCGAAGAATCAGTGATTTTAGCCTAAAAAAAGGAGAAATGCAAACATACATGTTATACATCAATTTGTTGGTTTGTTTTAAAAACTTAAAATGCACATGTGAATGTGCTTTGAGTAAAATGTTTTTTACAAAACAATGTGTGGCTTATTATTTCAATGCTCAATACTAGTATATTTGTTAAGTTGTAGTTACAGTGACTATGTGCTTTTAAATGTGGCAAAAAATTATGGGCCTTTTCAATAGCCGTCAGTATGCCCACAGACAGCCAAGCTGCAGCCTCTTCAGCTGGGCCTGTCACTGCAGGGTCCACATCGCTTGGCAGTGAGGCAAGGTAGCTGGTAGCATTCCTCCTTAAACATTATGTAAACTACAACATCACAGGACCACATGGTTGAATTTGTTGAGTGTCAGATTGATTGGAGTCAAAAACAGCCTAAAACAACTCGATAGGATGCCAACAGCGTTTTCGACCACCCTTCTGGCACGAGAGAGCCTGTAATTGAATATTCTCTGCTCTGGGGTAAGGTTCCTCATCAGATGTTCGCGGAGCAAAGGCCTCATCTGCAACAAAAACAAAATTGAGGCCCTTAACACCTCACCAGGTGGTAAGTTTAAGGAGCCATTCTAGAGCCACTTGTAGAACTCTGTCTGCATAATCACTCCTCCATCAGAGTTGCAGCCATTCTTTCCAACATCCAGATACAAAAACTCATAGTTGGCAGACACTACAGCTAGCATCACTATGCTTAAAAAGCCCTTATAATAAAATAATAAGAGCCAGAGTTGGGTGGTGGGACAATCTGGACATGCTTGCCATCAATAGCAGCCCCCCATTTGGGAAAATCCTACTGATGGTGGAACTGGGCTGAAACCTCCTGCCATTGCTATGGGTTGGAAGGAAACTGTGGATTAAAAAAATAAAAAATAAATTATTACTTCTACACATAACATTGCAAGCAGATTTGACACAAACATGCTTAGCCAACATAAGGATGAAGCGGGGGGGGGGGGAGATCCCAGTGGTAAACTTGAGGTCCTGGAGACTTCTCCCCATCACCAAGTACCACAAGGTGGCTATGAGCCTTGGCACTGGAGTGATGGCAAGCCTCACACATGTGCCCTGCTTCTTAATATAGGGGGTCACCAATGCCAAGAGTTGGTGAAAGCAGGGGTCCTTCATCCGGAGATAATTCCAAAAATCATCCAGATTATTCTCCTGGAGCTCCCGCAGCAATGGCATATGACATAATTAGTCACGATTAAGCAACCAATTTTTGGTCCAAGAACTCCTTCTCCTGTTCCTAGACTGGACTTGGGTCAAAGCAATAACTCCAAGCCCAATAATAGCACATCCTCTCCTCCGATTCCGCAACATGGCTGGTTGACGAACAGAAACAAACTGAAAAGCGGGAATCAACACTGACCAAACTTCTACTAACACAAAATTAGCAGAAGGAGCCCAAAGGGTGGTGCTTGAGAAATTAACTTCCTCTTTATAGTCTCGTAGTACATCTAGTACGTCACTAGGTTCCTGTTTGTTGGCCAAGAGTTGTGTATCGTTAGTATGCAAGGCAAGATCCAGGCACACGCCCTTTGGACAAAAATCAGATGCTTGGTTGACCAATCGGATCGTGTGTATGAGGCTTTAGTCCGTTGGGTTCAATATTGAGTTGGCCCACCCTTTGCAGCTATAACAGCCTAAACTCTTCTGGGAAGGCTGTCCATAAGGTTTGGGAGTGTGTCTATGGGAATATTTGACCATTCTTCTAGAAGTGCATTTGTGAGGTGAGGCACTGATGTTGAGGGCAGGGGCGGATCCAGAGTCTAGTCTCGGGAGGGGCACTGCCAGAAAATACTTTTTTTGCGGGCAATTTATCGGGGCAATGGCTGGTGTTGGCACTTTCATCATCACGTCACCATGGTTGTTATGGTGTCAGGATGATTGAAGCGCATTATTTCTATTATTACATTGTAATATAAAATGAAATAGTTCAACTCACCATAATGCAGAATCAGTGGGAGCCCCTAGTGTGTCACTTTCCATGTCGATCTGCCTTCAGATGCAGCTTGTCTCTTGCCACGTCCATGGCACAAGCTGCGGATTGTCACTTGCCACGTCATCAGCCACATGTTGCTGATTGTCACTTGCCTGCCACCAGATGCTGATTGTCACTTGCGACATCACCTGCCACATGTTTCTGATTGTCACTTGCCACGTCACCTGCCACATGTTGCTGATTGTCACTTGCCACACATTGCTGATTACACTTGTCACGTCACCTGCCACACATTGCGAATTACAATTGACACATCACCTGCCACACATTGTGGATTACACTTGACACGTCACCTGGCACATGTTGCTGATTATCACTTGCCACGTCACCTGCCACACAGGCGGATTACACTTGCCACATCACTTGCCACACATTGGTGAATACACTTGCAATGTCACCTGCCACATGTTGCGGATTACACTTGCCACGTCACCTGCCACATGTTGCTGATTGTCACATCACCTGCCACATGTTGCTTATTGTCATTGGCCTGCTAAGGTGTAGATTGTCAGAGTGAAGGCAGGCAGCAGAGAGATGTAATTTCTCTTCTGTCCGTGGCTGTACATCGGCTGCAGTGATGCACGCCGGGCGGTGAGAGATGAGGTCATCTCTCTGCTGTCTGCCTGCCGGCTCACTGACTGGCCAGTCTCTCTGCTCACCTCTGGAACGGCCTGCCCCCTCACTTGATGTCTGCCATGCATGCCCGCACACTCACCTGGCGACCCCCCCTCACTCACCCGGCGACCCCCCCTCACTCACCCACCGACCTGCCCGCTGAGGCTCTCTCTCACCTGGCGAACCCCGCTGACTCGCCCTCCCGCCTGCTCACTCATCCGCTGACTGGCCTGCCAATCACAAATTTCTCGGAGGGGGCAATTGCCCCATTGCCCCCCCCCCTGGATCCTCCCCAGTTGAAGGGAGAGGGCCTGTCTCGAAGTCTCCGCTCTAATTCATCCCAAAGGTGTTCTATCATGTTGAAGTCAGGACTTTGTGGACCTTGGTTTTGTGCTCTGGTGCGCAGTCAGGTTGTCCTAAATGTCTTGGTATGCTGACGCCTTAAGATTTCTCTTCACTGGAACTAAGGGGCCAAGCTCAACCCCTGAAAAACAACCCCACACCATAATCCCCCCTCCACCAAATGATTTGGACCAATGCACAAAGCAAGGTCTATAAAGACATGGATGAGTGAGTTTGGGGTGGAGGAACTTGACTGGCCTGCACAGAATCCTGATCTCAACCCGATAGAACACCTTTGGGATGAATTGAAGAGGGGACTGCCAGCCTTCTTATCCAACATCAATGCCTGACCATAGAAACGCACTTCTGGAAGAATGGTCAAACATTCCCATAGATACACTCCTCCTCCTTGTGGACGGCCTCCCCAGAAGATTTGAAGCTGTTATAGCTGCAAAGGGTGGGCCAACTCAATATTGAACCCTACGGACTAAGACTGGGAGGCCATTAAAGTTCACGTGCGTGTAAAGGTAGGTGCCCCAATACTTTTGGTAATATAGTGTATCTTCTGCTGTTCAAAACAATCAGGCCAAGTGCCCTGACATTGTTGCATAGAATAGTTCTATGTTCTTTTTTTTGTACTTTTACCATTGTTTATTGAACATTCTTAGGTTACTGGATCAATATTTCAATTACAATTGCCAGATATGGAGTAAATGTTCCCAAATATCATCCCACATAAGGCCAGCTGTATTCTCTTTTACCGTCTGTACTCTAAAGCATTTATTTATGTGGTTTGGCTAGGAATGGCTTTCAGCACTAAGAATTATAAAGTATTGCTTGTTTTGAACTATTGTCTTATTTGCAAATAGATTCAATTTGTATCTTCTTCACTTGCATTGTAATAGATTGCAAGCTCTCCCCATTCTGTATCCCTCCTTTTTTACCCTAATAAATTGCAGATTCCTCACCTTATATATCTTCCCTTATGACCTAATAGGCTGTATACTTAACTACCCTCTGTATCACCCCCTTTTACTGTACCCTAATAGATTGTAAGCTCTTCTGCCTTTGTATCCCTCCCTTATACTGTAATACATTTCAAACTCTTTCATCTTCTGTAGCACTTCCTTAAACCCAAATAGAGTGCAATGCCCCGTACACACGATCTGATTTTTCCAACAACAAATGTTGGATGTGAGCTTGCTGGCGGAAAGTGCAACCGTGTGTACGCTCCATCGAACATTTGTTGGCGGACTTTCCGCCAACAAATGTTGGCTAGCAGGCTCTCAAATTTTCTGCCAACAAATGTTTGTCAGATTTTCCGTTCATGTGTACACAAGTCCATCAGACAAAAGTCCAAAGAACAAACACACATGCTCGGAATCACACTTCACTATTGAACTTCCTTTTTATGGGCTCGCCATACATCTTGTGCGTCACTACCTTCGTAATTGTTGGCCAACATTTGTGTGACCGTGTGTATGCAAGACAAGTTGGAGCCAACACCTTTCGGAAAAAAATCCACGATCGTGTGTACGGGGCATAAGCCCATCTGCCTTCCGTATCACTCTGTAAGCTTTTCTACTTTCTGTATTATCCCATATACTCCAAAAGACCATAAGCTCTTCTACCTTCAGTGTCTTTCACTTATACAATACTAGACTATACAGTAAGCTCTTCCACCTTCAATATCCCTTCCTTATACCTAGAGGCGTAACTAGAACCTTCAGGGCCCGGTGTAAGAAACCATAAAGAGCCCCCCTGACTCCCAGCCGAGGCCCCCCCACGCTGGTGGAACACCGGGGCCCAGTCGCAAGTGCAACCTTTGCGACTTTGGTAGTCCCGCCACTGGTGTCAGTAGATTTTTATTTCTGTTATTTTTTTTTCTATTATTTTTAACATTTTATTTATTTACTTTACAATTTTATTTTTGTTATCTTTTTTTTTTTACAATTTTTTAGGAGCCCCATGACATATTAGGGGGTCTAAACTGACCTCTGATGTTTCACCTCCCCCCCCCCCCCCATTTCATATATATTTAGGGATGGAGATATGAGACCCACATGTCTCCTCTAAAGTCCCAAATTACCTTTGGTAATGCACAAGGTCGGTGCACCTTCCTTTTCTTTCTATATGTTCCAGTTCTAACGATACCCATTGTTCTGAGGAGGGCAGCAAGATTAATGGTCGGCTACACCACTTACTTATTGATTAAGCTCCCAAGTGCAGAAGCTTGTGGTGCGTTGTTTAGATCCCCAGCAGCAACTGGCGGGAGAGGGGAGAAGGGAACCCTGCAGCATTGTGGGGGATGGGGGAGCCGGGGGAGAGCACAGGAGCCCAATCACAGCAGGAGGTGGATAGGAGGGGCGGTGGGGCGACATGTATTATTATTATTATACAGGATTTATATAGCGCCAACAGTTTGCCCAGTGCTTTACAACATGAGAGCAGACAGTACAGTTACAATACAATTCAATACAGGATGAATCAGAGAGCCCTGCTCATTAGAGCTTAAAATCTAGGAAGGAAGAACCGATCCTCTCCATTTTCCTCCAGCAGCCGCTATGTTCCTCTATATGTCACCCCTCCTATCCAGGTGTACAGGGGACCTCATGGGCCCCCTGGAGCATGGGTCTGGGTCACAATTGCTACCCCTGCGACCCCTGTATGTACGCCCCTGCTTATACCCTAATTGACTGTAATCTCTTCTACCGTCACTATCCCTCCCTTATACCATAATAGATTGTGAGCTCTTCCACTTGCTATATCCTCTGCCTTATTACATAATGAATTGTGAGCTCTTCCACCTTCTATATCCTTTCTCTTAGCATAATGGATGGTAAACTCTTCCACCTTCTGTATCCTTGCTTTGCTGTAATCGGTTTCATTCACTGTAATTTACCTTATATGTAAATAGAGTGTAAGCTCTTCCATCTTCTGTATCCTCTTATACATTACTAGACTGCAGGCTCGTTCACCTTCTGTACCCTCCCTTATATGTTAATAGACTGTAAGGTCTTCACCTTCTGTATTCTCCCTTATACCATAATAGAGTGTAGGGTTGCACCGGTACGATACTAGTATCAGTATCTGTGTCGATACCGTGCGTTTGCCCAAATACTTGTACTCGGGCAAATGCTCCCAATGCCTAATCTGATACCTGTGACTGCAGAGACGGGCGCGCTCGTTCCCAGAAGTCAGTGGGTGGAGCGGAGTGGGCAGAGTGGAGAGGGCAGAGCGGAGAGAGCGAGTCAACAGGCTGGCAGTGTAAGGTAAGCTGGCTGGTGCAGGGGTGTGGGTCACAGGCGCAGACACATGTCCTGTCGTAATCATTGACCTGGGCCATCACATTTATTATTGGAAGTGACGCCCCGTGTCTCCTTCAGAGATTGAACACTGCAACGCCCATCTTGGTACACCCTGCACACAGCCGCAGTAAGCCTGCAGTCGCAAGGTGGTAGCGGACATCTTGTTACACCCAGCCCATATAGTTCACTAATCTGCCTTCTGACTGTAGACTTTCTGCAGCCGAGTGCAGGGTGTACCAAGATGGACGTCGCTGCATTTGTACTAGAGCTGCAAAATCCTGCAAGTTTGTCTCACTCATTTCAGTGCCTCTGCCTGCCCATCAGTTCCATCTATCATTGTCCATACGTGCCACCTATCAGTGCCCATAAGTGCCAGTCACCAGTGCCCATAAGTGCCAGCCATCAGTACTGCATTTAAGTGCCCATCAGTCAATGGCAGCTATCAATGCTCATCAGTTCCTGTCATCAGTGCTGCATATCAGTGCCCATCAGTCAGTGTCACCTATCAGTGCCCATCAGTTAGTGCCCCCTATCAGTGCTCATCAGTGCTGCAAATCAGTGCCTCCTATCAGTGCTCATCAGTGCCAGTCATCAGTGCTGCATATCAGTGCCCATCAGTCAGTGCCACCAATCAGTGCTGCACACCTTAAAAAAACTATTGGTAATTGGTATCGGCGAATACTTGAAAAAAGTATCGGTACTTGTACTCGGTTTTGTACTCGGTCTTAAAAAGTGGTATCGGTGCAACTCTATTAGAGTGTAAGCTCTTCCACCTTCTGTATAACTCTTGTATACCCTAATTGACTGTAAGCTCTTTACCTTATGTAATCCCCCTTTTATAATTTGATAAATTGTGAAGTCTTTCACCCTTTTTCTCTTATAGGTTATAAGCTCTTCCTCTTTTTTTGCTATGTTATAGACTGTAAGCTCTTGGTAATAGGGTCCTCTCCCATTATGTACATATTTAACCACTACACTGTACTAATGGCACATTGTAAAATAATAAAACAAGTGATTTAATATGCCAATGCTCTCGGTGGAGCTTCGGTAGGCTTTCTAGTATAATGGCTATCTTAATTTACCCTTGTAATTGGTTTCCCGAAACATGTTTAATCACCTTTAACTTTGAAAATATCAATTTTTACATCCATTGTAAAATCAATATGTTTTTTCTCCTTAATTAAACCGTGATTTCATTATGGCTTCTTGTAGAGGCAGTGGACCTAATTTCGTACTATGCAGTCAGTTAGCATCAGGCTTCCATAAATACAGTTTTCACAGGCATGGGCATCTGGAGGAGAGGGGTTAGATGCAAGGGGATCTTTCACTTGCATTCTCCTAGTTTTCTCCTATTGGTGCGGGTTGGATGTATTGCTCTTCTGATGATTGCTAGATCAGTGGTCTCCAAATTGCAGCTCAGGGGCCAGATGTGGCACTTTTCTTGCCTTTATCTGCCCCTTGGGACACTTTTCCTCCTATTGATACAGGGCACTATTCCTCCCACTGACACCAACAGTGGGGCATAATTCCTGCCAGTGACACCAACAATGTGGCAGTATTCCTCCCACTGACACCATCGATGGGGATAGGGTATCATTCCTTGCTCTGACACCAATGATGAAGCACTATTCCTCCCACTAACATAAATGATGGGGCACTATTCTTCCCACTGACACCAATGATGGAACACTTTTCTTCCAACTGACACCAACGATGGTGCACTATTCCTCCTACAAACACCACTGATTGTGCACTATTCCTACCACCGTCACTAGTGATGGGACACAATTTCTCCCACTAACAACAACGATGGAGCAATATTCCTCCTACTAACACCACTGATGGGGCACCATTCCTCCCACTGATACCACTGATGGGGCACTATCCCTTCCACTGACACCAATGATGGGGCACTATTTCTCCCACTGGCAACAACAATGGGGCACTATTCCTTCCACTAACATCAACGATGCAGCACTATTCCTCCCTTTGACCACAATGAGGCATAATTCCTCCTACTGACTCCAATGATGGGGCACTATTCCTCCCACTGACACCAATGACGAAGCCTAATTCCTCCCACTGACACCAATGATGAGGCACAATTACTCCCACTGACACCAATGATGTAGTATTATTCTTCCCACTGACACCAACGACACCAAGACCTCCGACATGAAAATGCAAAATGAATGCTATTTCCCTGATTTTTTGGCTGAAACTCAGAGAAGACGCCGTTCCTTCAGTGATATCAGAAAGAGGCTCAGCGCCAAAGATATCCAGTACAGCATTCTATACCTCAGCAGGCTCCGAGTACAACACAACGGATCGATCAAATTCTTTGACACACCACAGGAGGCCTGTGATTGGCTGGATAGAGATGCTCGAATGCTTCTCTAATGCATATACAAGTCGTTTACATGGTGCCTTGTCCCATGATTATGTACTTGTGACGAAACATGTCGAAGCGTGGCTGTACGGGCAATCATTCACGTGTGATACTACACTCTGTTACATGATATGCTGCACTAGGAAGGGCTAAGCCCTTGTACACACAGTCGGAGATTCCGTCGGAATGTTCCCTATCGGACTGTTTTGTCGGATATTCCGACTGTGTGTGGTCTGCATCGGACTGTTTCCGTCAGACCAACTTTTCCAACTTGCCGGTAACATTTTCCGACAAAATGCTCCTATCGGACATATTCCGATCATGTGTAGCCTACTCCGACGGACAAAGTGCCACGCATGCTCAGATCAAATTCCTAGGCCAAAGCTATTGGCTACTAGCCTGAACGTAGTCCCGTCGTAACGAAATAACTTCATCACGTTATGTACAATTGGATTTTCCGACAACTTAGTCCGACCGTGTGTATGCAACATCACTTCCGGACCTTATCCGGATTTAATCCGTCGGAATTACTCAGACGGATTTGGTTGTCGGAATCTCCGACCGTGTGTACAAGGGCTTAGACTCAGTTGATTGGCAATTTATGCATAAGGTCCTGGAGATAATGGGATTTTGGCCCAATTTTAGACGTTGGATCACTTTGCTTTATAGTACTCCCTGAGCAGCAATTCGACTGGGTCTTGCAGTTTCCCCCTTTTTTAACATAGGAAGGGGCACTAGACAGGGCTGCCCACTGTCCCCCTTCCTTTTTGCTCTTGTTATGGAGCCCTTGGCAATAGCCTTTAGATAATCAAGACCATCCGGGGCCATTCAAGTGGGATCCATTAGTGAATGTCTATATACAGATTACTTAATTTTATTCCTTAAGGACCTGGGCCATCTTTTCAAATGTCATTAAATATATTAAACAAGTTTGCTTCCTTTTCTGGCCTTAGGGTAAATTGGGGTAAGTCGCCTATTCTACCTCTGGATGATGGAGCCGGGGAGGTGTCCGACCCTGACCTGGTGTTAGATAACAGCAACACCCTGACTATATGACCCTAAATCTAGCCCCGTTAGTGACACAATTTAAACAAACAGTCCAGTCATGGAAAAAGCTTCCATTAACATTAATAGGTAGGATAAACCTCCTAAAAATAAAGTTGCTTCCTGTTATCTTGTACTGTTTGAGACATGCACCGATTTGCGTACCCGAATCATTCTTTAAAAAACTTGATAGTATCACTAGCTCCTTTCTTTGGCCCCCCCTAGCCCCCAAATAGGGATAAAAGTCTTGCAGGAACCCTGGGGTCAGGGAGGTTTGGCTCTTCCTGATTGGCAAAAATATTACTATGCCGGTCAGATTGTATTTGTTTATCGTTGGCTCATGGCAGATGATGGAGGCAGCACATTTGGGCTCCTATGAAAGCTTACGACTGGCAATCATTCGGGGCCCTGGCTCCAGACTCCCCCTTACATTAACCACCAAAGCCACTATAAAACCGTGGGATGCAGCATTGAAGCTAGCCTGTCCGAGATATGTGGGTGTTTCCCCATCGTCTGTCATATGGATGAATTCTAGGCTTCCCCAATTCTACCACATACTGGATCCCGCACTTTGGTCTACTAAAGGTATTAAGACACTGGAGGACATAACTGGAGAGGGAGAACTTCTAAACTTTGACCAACTCAAAGGAAGACACGACCTCCCTAATTCCTACTTTTTTCATTTTTCTTCAACTCCGCCATGCATTTCAGGCTCAATTTCGCAATATGGTGGTTGAGACTCTACCTTCTGATCTTAAAGTTTATTGTCCGAGGAGGAACTTTCCAAGATGCTCTTGAATGCGTACAAAGAATTATTTAAAAAAAACACCACCTGCTGTGACGAAATGTAGGGAGAAATGGGCTTCTGAGGTGCCCGATATTCAGGGTGAGGACTGGGACGACATGAGGGATTAGCCTTTCCAACATCTTGTTTCAGCTAGAGACAAGCTAAGTTCAAAGTTCAGTTCAAATTCCTGCACAGAATATATTACACACCTGCTAGATTGGCTAAAATGTACCCCACGGCTTGTCAACAGATCCAGAATTTCTGGTCAGAGGTGACATCCTGTATAAATACACTCCTTTCCATTCCCATTCCAATGTTGGTTAGGGTTTGACTATTGAGTTTGGTGGAGGAAGTGGTTCCAACCAGGGCCCATAGAACATTGCTCACTATCTTATCGATCTACGCTACAAAGGCTATTCTTTTGCATTGGAAAAAGGTAGTTGCTCCCACATTATCATTCTTTAGTCAACTCAATGGTACCATTCTGTAGAGTGACTTAATATTTCTCGGTAGTGTGACTTTTTTTTGTCTGGTTATACCTGGTTATCAACAACCTCCACTGTAGGTTGATTTAGTGGCATAATATCGGGTGAACCACTTGTACAGTTATATTTAAAGAGGAGGGCCGGTTTTTAAAAATAAAAATAAAAGTCAGCAGCTGCAAACACTGTAGCTGCTGACTTTTAATAAGCACACATACCTGTCCAGGGCGCTCTCGATGTCGGCCGCCCGAGGCCGACCCGTCCCTCGGTCTCGGGTCCCGGCGCCGCCATTTTCGCTAAGGGAAACAGGCAGTGGAGCCTTGCGGCTTCACTGCCCGTTTCCTACTGCGCATGGGCGAGTCGCGCAGCGCTTTGTGAATGGGACGCGCTGTGTTCTGGGACACACAGTTCCCAGAACACAGCGCGACCCATTACCCAGAAGACAACGCGACGAGGAGAGAAGAAGATCTCCGCAGAGGAAGAAGAGGCAGATTAGGATGATGTGCCTAGCAACAGGCATTTCTGGTAAGTTTTCTTTTTTAGGATTTTTTTATAATTTTTAATGTATTTTTTTTTCAGGGTGCCCCTCCACTTTAATTATGTCCCCAAGCTAGTTTTGGGTATTGATTTATTGCTACTTTTCATATAGATATGAAGGCTCCATGTCTTAATTTCCTTGTATTAGTCCCATTAGTTATACCATAAAAAGAGATGGTACTACAATAAATATGGTTAGGTGATGCAATCCACATCCTGTCACTCAGACCCTGGACTATCGGTTGAACTAGTGCCTGGAAGGGGGTGGGGAGGGCTGTTGGGTTGTTGTGTTAGAAGGTTTTTGTTTGATAATTTTCTATGTTATGTTGGCCCTGTATGGCCTTTTTGGAGACACTGGGGTTGATTTACTAACGAGAAATCCACTTTGAAATATAAGTGCACTTGGAAGTGCAGTCGCTTTAGATCTGAGGGGAAGATCTGAAATAAGGGGAAGCTCTGCTGATTTTATCATCCAATCATGTACAAGCAAAAATGCAGTTTTTTATTTTCCTTGCATGTCCCCCTCAGAATATCCAAACAAAATAACTCGCTGGTCCAGCTGAGACAGGAAGCCTAATGATATCACAGGCCTCCACATACGATCAACACTAAAGAAATGGCTGCTCTCCAAGATCCATCGAAAATTTTTAATAAACGAACGTCCCAAGTGTTACAGACAGTTCAAATGGTAGACGTGTTTCACACACTAACAGGTGCGCCCCTGTTAGTGTGTAAAACGCGCCTACCACTTGAACTGTCTGTAACACTTGGGATGTTCATTTATTAAAGAATTTTGATGGATCTTGGAGAGCAGCCATTTCTTCAGTGTTGATGTCCCCCTCAGATCTACAGCGACTGCACTTCCAAGTGCATTTGCAGTGCATTTGTAGTGCAAAGTGGATTAGCCTTTAGTAAATAAACCCGACTGCCACTACACGGTGTCACTATGTTTTGTGCTCTTTTTGTACTCTTCCATTTGAAAATCTAAATAAAAAGAATTTATAAAAATAAAATAAAAAATAAAAACATGTCTTCTCATTGGCCAAAGAGATGAGCAGGAGGAGGAAGAAGAAGATACAACATCTCCTCCACCATATCAACACTCTGTACTGGTCTGCCTTGCGAATGGGGATATTAATTGTAACCTCCCTACTTCAGTCATTTATAGGTCAAGATCAATTAAAGACTGAAATGAAAGGTATCCATAGGAAAGGAAGCAATTTATCATCCTCATCCCCAATGCAGAGTTACAAATCGATGGAGATCGCGATGGTGATGGATCTAAACTACTACGATGCCCACTGAATGCCATTTTCAAAAACCTTCCTCACTAATTTCAATCCTCTGGGCATTGTAAACTGGGAAGCGTTTGCTGTAGCTGAAAGTAATAAAGCTGACAGACAGGCCATAATAATCAGGATGCCTTATTTTGCTCAGCGTGTTAAAGAAAGTAGCAGAAACATTTTTTCTTCCTTAATTTTCTTGTGTTTTTATATTTTAGTTTATTCTTCTTGTAGTTGTGACCTACTTAAAGCTGAACTACAGAAAAAAAAACTCATTCAATTTAAACATATTCCTCATTAACCACAAAGGGTATAAATTCACTTTGGTTGCACCCAATGCCTTTACAATCCAAGTTTTTACCTTCTAAAGCCCCGTACACACGAGAGGACTTATGTCCGACAGACTTCCGAAGGAGTTCCGTCGGAGTTCTGCTGGAATTCCGACGGAGTTCTGACAGACTTTTCGGCTGAGCGGACTTGGCCACACACAATCACACTAAACTCCGACGGATTCGAACGTGATGACGTACGACTCGGCTCGAATAAGGAAGTTCATAGCCAGTAGCCAATAGCTGCCCTAGCGTCGGTTTTAGTCCGTCGGAGTAGCATACACACGAGCGGATTTTTCAAAGGGGACCGGGTCCGGCGGAGTTCCTTCGGAAAAATTTGAAGCATGTTCCATATTCTAAAGTCCTTCGGACTTTGGCGAGTCAAAAGTCCGTTGCAGCCCACACACGATCGGATAGTCTGACGGACTCAGTCCTTCGGACTTTGGATGTTGAAAAGTCCGCTCGTGTGTACGCGGCATTATGCCGCGTACACACGATCGGAATTCTCGTCGGAAGATGCTCTGATGGTTTTTCCAACGGAATTCGGCTCAAGCTGCCTACACACGGTCACATCAAATTCCGATCATTTATAACGCGGTGACGTACAACACGTACGACGTGACTAGAAAAAGGAAGTTCAATGGCCAGTAGTCAATAGCTTCCGTCTCGTAGTTGAATCTGAGGATGCGTGATTTTTGGCGTGCCGGAATTGCATACACACGATCGGAATTACCAATAGAAAGTTTTTCCGTCTGGAAAATTGAGAACATGCTATCAATTTTTGGCTGCCGGAAATTCGGACAGCTAAATTCCGATGGAGCATACACACGGTCGCATTTTCTGGTGAAAAGCTCTCATCCGTCTTTTTTTGTCCGGAATTCCGACCGTGTGTACGTGGCATAAATGTAGAGGTGACATCACGGGTACATTGTACATAGCCTGTGCAGAGAACAGAGCAGTGGGAGGTGCCCAGCAAGCTCCACCCACTCCAGGCTTCCTTCAGAAAACTACAGGAGGGGGCGGAGACAAGACCAGTCACCCTGCACAAGGAGAAAGCGCAGAAGTGAGCGGTCTTTATTACAGGAAGCTCCTACACAGAGGGAAAGCCTCATATTGGATTACTGCACAGATCTGGAAGAAATACACAAAGCACACCAAGATTCCAGGAACAAATGTATTTAGACATCATTTGCCTGTACTAGAGTTCAGCTGTAAAGTTACCCTATCATCACAGGGCCTATTTAAAAAAATAAAAATGAAAAATAATAAATAAATATATACAGTATCTCACAAAAGTGAGTACACCCCTCACATTTTTGTAAATAATTTATTATATATTTTCACGTGACAACACTGAAGAAATGACACTTGTCTACAATGTAAAGTAGTGAGTGTACAGCTTGTATAACAGTGTAAATTTACTGTCCCCTCAAAATAACTCAACACACAGCCATTAATGTCTAAACCGCTGGCAACAAAAGTGAGTACACCCCTAAGTGAAAATGTCCAAATTGGGCCCAAAGTGTCAATATTTTGTGTGGCCACCATTGTTTTCCAGCACCACCTTAACCCTCCTGGGCATGGAGGTCACCAGAGCTTCACAGGTTGCCACTGGAGTCCTCTTCCACTCCTTCATGAGGACATCACAGAGCTGGTGGATGTTAGAGACCTTGCGCTCCTCCACCTTCCGTTTGAGGATGCCGCACAGATGGTCAATAGGGTTTAGGTCTGGAGACATGCTTGGCCAGTCCATCACCTTTACCCTCAGCTTCTTTAGAAAGCCAGTAGTCATCTTGGAGGTGTGTTTGGGGTCGTTATCATGTTGGAATACTGCCCTGCGGCCCAGTCTCTGAAGGGAGGGGATCATGCTCTGCTTCAGTATATCACAGTACATGCTGGCATTCATGGCTCCCTCAATGAACTGTAGCTCCCCAGTGCCGGCAGCACTCATGCAGCCCCAGACCATGACACTCCCACCACCCTGCTTGACTATAGGCAAGATACACTTGTCTTTGTCCTCCTCACCTGGTTGCCGCCACACATGCTTGACACCATCTGAACCCAATAAGTTTATCTTGGTCTCATCAGACCACAGGACATGGTTCCAGTAATCCATGTCCTTAGTTTGCCTGTGTTCAGCAAACCATTTGTGGGCTTTCTTGTGCATCATCTTTAGAAGAGTCTTCCTTCTGAGATGACAGCCATGCAGACATATTTGATGCAGTGTGCGGCGTATGGTCTGAGCACTGACAGGCTGACCCCCCCCCCCCCCCCCCAACCACCCCTTCAACCTCTGCAGCAATGCTGGCAGCACTCATACGTCTATTTCCCAAAGACAACCTCTGGATATGAGGCTGAGCACGTGCACTCAACTTCTTTTGTCGACCATGGTGAGGCCTGGTCTGAGTGGAACCTGTCCTGTTAAACCGCTGTACGGTCTTGGCCACTGGGCTGCAGCTCAGTTTCAGGGTCTTAGTAATCTTCTTATAGCCTAGGCCATCTTTATGTAGAGCAACCATTCTTTTTTTCAGATCCCCAGAGAGTTCTTTGCCATGAGGTGCCATGTTGAACATCCAGTGACCAGTATGAGAGAGTGAGAGCGATAACACCAAATTTAACACACCTGTTCCCCATTCATACCTGAGACCTTGTAAAACTAACCAGTCACATGACACCGGGGAGGGAAAATGGCTAATTGGGCCACACTGAACATTTTTACCTAGGGGTGTACTCAGTTTTGTTGCCAGCGGTTTAGACATTAAAGGCTGTGTGTTTAGATATTTGGAGGGAAAAGCATTTACACTGTTATACAAGCTGTACACTCACTACTTTACATTGTAGCAAAGTCTAATTTCTTGTGTTAAAACAAGAATTAAACAAGGTATTAAAAATATTTACAAAAATGTGAGGGGTGTACTCACTTTTGTGAGATACTGTATAAATATAATAATATAATAGATAATATTTATTTATAATGCATAATTATTATTATTATGTTATAGCATATAATTATAATATAATATATAATAATATTATAATAAATAAATATTTAAATAAATACAATTTAAAAAATAGGTCACCTGTGAAAAAAACATTTATATAGTTACCTTTCAGGCAGCCTGTGCATGGAAAAGCTGCGACATCTTAAACTTCGAATGAGTCAAATACTTGCTCAATACTTGTACATCCTGTAATGACATCCAAGCCAGACAGAGGAACCACAGTGGCTGAAAGGGGGTGGGGGTTGGGGGGGGCAAATATTCTACATTTCCAGGAGCAGGGCTTTTTTTTCAGTGGGAATGTGGGGGGGACGCAACTCCGGCACGTCAGCACTGGATGTACTGTATGCAATTGCCAGGAGTGGTAAGGTCTGCTTTAGGGTCTATTGATGCTGGCTCCTGGGGGTTCTATTGTTGCTGGAGGGGATCTATTTTTGCATGGCGGTCTGTTGTTGCTGGGGATATCTGTTGTTGCTGTGTGGGATCTATTGATGCTGGGGGGGGGGGTGAATTGTTCCTGTAGGGATCTACTGTTGAGAGAGGGGTTTGATTGTGGCTGCTGGGAGATCTATTGTTGCTACTGGGAGGAGGAGGGGGATATTTTGTTGCAGGGGTCCATTGCTGCTGAGGGAATCTGTTGTTGCTGGGGGATCTATTGTTGTTGGCTCCAGGGGATCTACTTTACTGCTTTTCTTGTTATCTTAAAGCGGGGTTCCACCCTAAAGTGTAACTTCCGCTCATCGGAACCCTCCCCCCCTCCGGTGTCACAGTTGGCACCTTTCAGGGGGGGAGGGGGGTGCAGATACCTGTCTAAGACAGGTATTTGCACCCACTTCCAGGCATAGACTCCCTTGGGAGTCTATGCCTCTTCCTGTCCCTGCGCGCTGTCTGCTGGGACACACACGGGTCCCAGAGACAGCGCGGACAATTCCTATTGCGCTGCACGACTCGCGCATGCGCAGTAGGGAACCGGGAAGTGAAGCCGTAACGCTTCACTTCCTGATTCCCTCACCTAGAATGGCAGCAGCAGCAGCCGAGAGCCGAGCAATCGATTGGCCTCGGCTGCCGACATCGCTGGACCCCGGGACAGGTGAGTGTCCATTTATTAAAAGTCAGCAGCTGCAGTATTTGTAGCTGCTGGCTTTTAATATTTTTTTCACAGTGAAATCCCTCTTTAAACACATTCTGTACAAATTACTTGGCTCTTTATTTTACTGCGGGGTAGGTAGGGGTGGAATCAAGGGACTGAACTGTCCCGTTTCTCCACTTAGTGCATACACAGCCAAGCACACAGTATTTTCTTCTCTCTCACCGGCTCAAATTAACATAGGGTTATCCTTTGTATTTTCTATTGCTGAGTATAACTTGGATAGGTATGGGGGAGGCATGGGATACCCCAAAAGAACTGAAATAACTGATATCTCTTCTCACTATCCTGGCAGAGAGCTTCCACAGAGTTACTACTTGCTAGGAGAAATGCTAAGGACTTGTTTCTTTGTAGAACATACAGTCTCTCGCACACTGGACTTACGTCAGTAGTCACAAGACTTAGGGACCATCGGCTGACACATTCTGATATCCACTGGGGGCTTCTTAGTGAGGGAAACACAGATTCACAATACCATCAACCATCAACCATGGCACCTTGATGACCTCCAAACAGCATTTCCAGCAGACTGCCCAGGGTGGAGTCAGAGCTCCTCAGACAAGGAACTTTTCCGGCAGGGCTAAACCCAGGATCCAACAACCCCCTGCTCGAGGCTTTAGACAATTTATGGTCCCTCCAACCACCTTCTGGTCACACTTCCCACTTGAGGCCAGTCAAGTTCCTCCATCCCAAACTCGCTCATCCATGTCTTTATGGACCTTGCATTCTATGCATCTAAAAAATATAGAAAATATACCAAATCGGGGTAAAATAATTCAACTCTCAGCCCGACTCAAAAAGGAATACTCCGCAGAGCTTATACGACTCAAAGAGGAATTCCAAACACTTAGCAAAAGTCATAAACAACATCCTACCCCAGAGAGCCTGGCTGAACTTGATAGAGCACGCATTGCACTTAATCTCTCACTCACTACCTCAGCAGAAAAACATCTGCGATGGACAGGAGCTCGCTTCTATTATCAAAAAGATAAAATAGGTGCCAAACTCGCGAGTAAATTGTGTCCTCGAACTCGTACCTTGGTCTTCCCTAAAATTAGACAATCTTCGGGTACCCTTACACAAAATCCGGTAGAAATTTTGAAATCATTTCATGATTTTTATGAAAACCTCTACTCTAAGACAACTCATACACATTCCAAAGCTAGGAATCAGTTCCTCGATCACCTCGATCTACCTTACATACATCAAACTCATAAAGAACTAATGGATGATTCCTTCTCCCCTGCCGAAATACTTGACGTCATAAAAGCCCTTAAATCAGATTCAGCACCGGGCCCCGACGGTTTCTCGGTCAGATATTATAAGACTTTTGGACCAAAATTAGCTCCCTACATGGCTCGTTTCTTTAATTCTCTCCGGGATGGAGCCCCCCTCCCGAATGATTCTAATACTGCATTTATCTCTGTTATTCCGAAACCTGGTAAAGATACTAGTGAAGTGGGAAATTACAGACCCATTTCGCTGATCAATAATGATCTTAAAATTATGACTAAAATATTAGCCAACAGAATGTCCAGTTTTATATCTAACTATATTCATAAGGATCAGGTGGGCTTCATCCCGGGGAGACAGGGAACGGATCAGGTGAGAAGGGCAATTGACTTAATATCATTATTGAATTCGCACTGGGACGGGGGCCCGGCACAAGAAGGCCTTCTGCTGTCTTTGGACTTGCAGAAGGCATTTGATTCTGTTTCATGGCCATATCTTTTTGAAATTCTCACCAAATGGGGTTTCGGAGCAAATTTTATGAACATTCTAAAATCCCTATATTCAACCCCCTCTGCTCAAGTACGTCTATTAGGCCACCTCTCTCAACCATTAGATATCCATAGAGGTACTAGACAGGGTTGTCCCTTGTCACCGTTAATCTTTATTATAGCTATAGAAACTCTAGCCATCGCCATTAGAGCAGATATAAATATTAAAGGTGTTCGTTGTGGTTTAGAAGAGCATAAATGTGCTCTCTTTGCTGATGATATGCTTATATTTCTGACCTCACCCTTAATTTCCACCCCCAACTTACTTCATCTCCTTCGGGATTTCGGAACTATTTCAGGTCTCCAAGTTAACATTTCCAAGTCAGTTGCTCTCAATATTTCGGTTCCCTCATTAACCATCTCCCGACTTGCGCCCTTCTTTCCCTTCTCCTGGGCTACAGATAGGATTCCCTATTTGGGTATTTCTCTCACCAAATGTGTCAGTAATTTATACAATGCTAATTACCCACCCGCCTTCAAATCTTTAGAAGCAGATTTAACTAAATGGTCTAAAGAAGGATTGTCTTGGCTGGGCAGGCTCAATGCAGTCAAGATGAACTTATTTCCTCGAATTTTGTACTTATTCAGAGCCCTTCCCATACCTATTAAAAAGTCGACTCTCAACAAATTCCAATCAAAAGTGATTGGATTTGTCTGGGGAAAACAGGGACATAGACTGGCGCGTGACATCCTGTTCCGCCGGACAACCCAAGGTGGTTTAGGACTTCCTAACCTCTTTTTATATTATCAAGCAGCACAACTAGCACAATTTTCAGCAATATATACTAAAACCAATAGTCCAGACTGGGTTTCTATTGAGAACCAGGCAGTACCTGACTACACATTAGATCATCTAATATGGAGACCAACAAAGCAAAGACCTGCCATATTGTCCCCAACGCTTTCTCAATCCCTAGCACTTTGTGACAGACTCTACAAAAACGAACACCTGATTTCCCCACTGAGACCTCTCGTACATTTATTCCATAATCCTGATTTCCCTCCTGGCCTGAACATCCAAGATTTTCATTGGTGGTTGAACAAGGGCCTTTTCAGAATTGGACATTTCATTACACCAAATGGACCCATCTCAATGGGACACTGCTACTCCAAACTAGAGATGCCCGATTCAGAACAATTGAGACTTTCACAGATTAAACGTTTTATACACTCTCTTGAACTTGACAAACCAAATAGTTACAATGTTACGATTTACGAGCAATGGTGCTTAAAACATGGTCATCGCAAAGGAGGTATTTCCCTTATCTACTCGTCCCTGGCAGATAGGAGTGACAAACCGACATATGCTCGTTCTTGGGAAGAAGACTTGGACATCCAACTAGATACGGAATTGTGGTTTCAAGTTTTTAGACGTTCTTCCAAAGGTATTTTAAATATTTCCTTAATCGAAGCTAATGTCAAAATTCGAACGAAATGGTATTATGTTCCTGTGAGACTTTCAAAGATGTACTCAGAGATTTCACCGCTCTGTTTCAGAGGATGTGGTCTTTTAGGTACAATGTTACATATATGGTGGTCTTGTCCTCGCATACGAAACTTTTGGAATAACTTTATACATCTAGTGAGGAAGGTCACGAAAGCCCCAATCCCACAAGATCCTTCATATATCCTTCTGAACCGCAGGCTACACAATACCCCTAAACATACTCAACAACTAATCTTTTTTATGTGCTTGGGAGCCAAGATCACTTTAGCAAAAGTTTGGAAAACTTCTAGGGTTTCTCTTGTGGCTACCAGGCAAAAAATTTCATGGATTATGATTCAGGAACAAATAGTAGCTAAATTACGGAATACCACTCAACAATTTGAAATGACATGGGATCCATGGGCCCAACACATCAAAGTACAATTGTTTCCAGGACACCTTCTGTCTTAAATTCTACATGGATGGAGCCAGGACCCTGAATCCTGTACAACTCTCCCTTCCTTACCCTCCCTCTTCCCTCCTGACTACACTTTCTACTTTTCCTTTTTTTTGTTGTTTTTCTTTAAGCAGGATTTCTCATATTTAGTAATTGATCAGATGTTACCTTATTCTACTACATTTTTCCTTAGTTAACCTTTGTGGTTCGGACTGGAGTTTACTAGTTCTAAAGAGTTCATTTGGAATTTAATTGGGAATTTTGAAGTTCAGCTGTTCACTTCCCTCCGGGGAGCACAATTTCTGGGTGCTGTCCGGGGGTTTAAAGGGACGTAGATGGGGAGTTCTTCGGCGGGAGTCCCCCGAGCTATCCCACTCCACAGTGTGAGCCCATTGGGGTGGAGTGGTGACCTTGGGGGTCTCCTTAGAAGTTGCCGATATGTTTATAACTTAAATCTTCTACACCTCCCATTTAAATCTTAATCAAATCCCTTCCTTTTTTTTTTTTTTTTTTTTATCTATGTTTATGTATGTATATTTATATATATATATTTATATATATATATTTTTTTTAATTTTTGTGTCCCTTTTTCTTATATACATCATTATTACAAATTTTCAATGAAGTGGATCTTTACACTCCAAGCCCTTCTTGACATATAATAGCCCCAATTATATCTGTATAAGATACCTTGTATATCTTGTCTTTTTTTCTGATTGATGCATCCTGCTTTATTTGAATTCTCTGTTTTTTTTATGTTATGTTTTTGCTTTATTTCTATTTTCTGACTATACATGATGTATTTACCAAAGAATTAAATTCAATAAAAATTATTGAAAGAGAAAATATACCAAATCAAATCATTATTATTCAACCAAAAAATAAAATAAAAGCCTCATGCATGTGTCATGCTTTTTAATATAGGGGGTCAACAATGAAAGCAGGGGTCCGTCATATGGAGATAATTTCCAAAAATCATCCGTATTATTCTCCTGGAGCTCCAGCAGCAAAGGCATATGACATAACTGGTCACGATTAATAAAGCAACCAATTTTTGGTCCTCCTGCTGTTCCTGGACCGGACTTAAGTCAAAGCAATAACTCTAAGGCCAATAATAAATAAAATGTTATCTCCTCCGATTCCGCAACATGGCTGGTTGACGAACGGCCGTTCAGAAACTGAAAAGCATGAAATTAAAAAGCGCCAACTGAAAAACACGAAATTAAAAGTGCGAACCAACACTCACCAAACTTCTACTAACACGAAATTAGTAGAAGAAGCCCAAAGGGTGGTGCTAAAGAGCTGAAAAAACACGTACTACGTCAATACGTTCGCGTTTGTTGTCCGACAATTGTGTGCCGTTTGAATGCAAGACAAGTTTTGGGCCAGCGCCCTTCGGACAAAAGTCTGCGGTTTTATCTGCGAATAATCTGATCGTGTGTACGAGGCTTTACGGCCGGATTTTAGGCCAACAGTCTGCCATCACACAATTCTCTGCCGAAAATCCGATGGTGTGTACGAGGCTTAAGACTGGGATTCCATTAAAGTTCACGTGCGTGTAACGGCAAGCGTCCCAATACTTTTGGTAATATAGTGTACATATTTATTACTTTTCTATCATTATTAGTAGAATCCCCGTTTATTTTCTGTTCAATAAAGTTTTGCCCATGCAAACATTTTATATTTAAAGTAAGGCGGGGGAAAAAAATAGAGCTTTCGGTCCTCAGAGAAATTCTAATGAAGCAGCCTAATCTTGTAACCCAAATAATTTGGAATCAGCATACAGTTTGATGCATTAGCAGCGAGTTCTTGCGAGGTTTATTAGAGCCGGAAGGACCTGCAGGAATTCGGGATACACAAAAAGCAACACAATGATTAATATCTCTCATTACCATATCGCGGATCTCCAGCGCTAACTCCCTCTAATCTAGCAGGTGACAGCGCTGGATAACTAGAGCAATTTATCACCGCCGTCCACCGCCACGAGCGCGCAACGCTTTCCTCCCATTGAATAAATGAGCTCAGATGCACAAACAAATTATCCTGATCTACAATCAAACTATTATACGTGGGAAATAAGTGACGTGAATAATGGTCCTTATTCTGCAATTTGTTGTGTATAATTCACCGCTATCATTCATCTCTTTTGATTTCGTTTTTTTATGCTATGCTGTTTGTTGTTTTTTTTTTAAAATATCACGCTAGCATACAAAGCCATGCATTATTATATAGCATATACCAACGGGTGGGATCCCATAAATAGAGTTTCTTTTCATTAACCGCTTAAAGGACCGCCCTACATACATATACTGAAGCGGGGAGTCCCTTTAGTCCAAAATCACGTACCTGTACGTGATTTTTTTTTCTCCCGGGTCTGGGGTGCACGCGATGTCCGCCGAGACCCGGCCGGTCGTTCTCGAAGCAAACAGAACAGTGGTCTGCCTATGTAAACAAGGCAGATCGCCATTCTGTGACAGGAGAAGACAGAGATCTTGTGTTTCTGCTAAGCAGATTTTTTTTACCAAAAATATGTAGAAGAATACGTATCGGCCTAAACTGGGGGGAAAAAAAATGTATATTTTTTGGGGGGATATTTATTATAACAAAATGTAAAAAATAATGCGTTTTATTTTTCAAAATTGACGCTTTTTTTTTGTTTATAGCGCAAAAAATACAAACCACAGAGGTGATCAAATACCACCAAAAGAAAGCTCTATTTGTGGGAAAAAAAAGGACGTCAATTTTGTTTGGGAGCCACGTCGCATGACCGTGCAATTGTCAGTTAAAGCGACGCAGTGCCGAATCGCAAAAAACGCTCTGGTCTTTGGCCAGCCAAATGGTCCAGGGCTTAAGTGGTTAATGCATTTTCTGGGGGTGAAAACAAATTAAACAATGACCTTATGAATGGGGCTGGGACAAAGGGTGGGCAGGAAGGGTGGTCGCCCTGGGTACAATGGTTTACTGTAGGGATGGGGGTACCTGATTTCTGTTCCAAAGCTAACTGGAGTAGTGGCAGCGGCAGTGATTTTAACTCATGAGTGACGGCTGGGTGTAGGATCCGCCAAGCTTGCACATCATGAATGGGGGAGGGGACGCAGTTCGGCATCTTTGCCCTTGGAGCAGGATGACCTTATCCTGGAACTGCTTATATATATAGGGCTGCTTAATTTGCTTTATACAGTATCTGCTCAGAGTTCAGCTATATATTGTTTTTAGTGACCACTCTCATACACTATGAAGGCATCAACAATAATGTTCCGTTATTTCATACACAGATGCGGTATACGCGAACAGTGTCTGTGTGGCCAGTGGCTTTCGTGGGCGGTTTACGGTTCGAATCCCCGAGGGTCAGCCCGGCGGGAAGAGTGGTCGGCTGGAAGACGGTGTTTGATCCCAACCGCCCGTTTGCCATCGACATGGCTGGCTTCGCCATCAGTCTTCGCCTCATCCTGGAAAGGCCCTATGCCAACTTCAAGCTGGAAGGGGTGAAAGGTGGCTACCAGGAGACCAGCTTACTGAAAGACCTCGTCACCATGGATGGGCTGGAAGCCAAGGCCGCCAACTGCACTAAGGTCGGTGTGGAAAGCAAAACAGAAATACATTCATTCATATTGCTGTAATTTACAAAGATATGTATCAAGAGCTACAGGGAAATGTTTTTTTTTTTTTATCCTCCAGGTGCAGATATCTAAAAATACAAAAAAATAAGCTTTCATGCAGGCTTTGTGTGTTCGAATAATTTCTTAAAGGGAATCTATAGAATTTTATATATTTGCTTTATTTAGATTGCAATTACTTGCCAAACTGCAAAACTTTTTTTTTTTTTTTTTTTTAATCACCGTGACTTGACTCTCTTCCTGTCCTCGTATGACAGTGCTGTCATAGACATGTGCAATCAGTTTCTAATTTGTTTAACTAATTTCGAAAAATTTGTTAATTCGGAGACATTTTTTCAAAAATTCCTCAATTCCTAAATTCCTTAATTTGGAAATTTACAACATTTTAAAATTCGAAATTCTGAGCTAATAACTAACTATTAAATTATAGGTACTGGAATTTCTTTTCAAATTTGGCTATTAGTGAACGTAACGAATACGTATTTATCAAAAGTTACGAATCATCCGAAATTACAAATGCTGTATCCAAACCAATGGAACGTAACGCATTAATAATAATAAAAAACAATAATAATAATAATAATAAAAAAACTTTTCATTATTACTATTTATTATTATTAATTTGTTCCATTCCATTTGTGTAGATGTGGCATTCGTTATCTCGTAAATTCAAAAAATTCGTAAAATGCGTAATTTTGTCAATTTGAAAATAAGAAAGAAAACTTGAAAGAACTAAATCAGAAATTTCTAAGTAACAACGAATTAACTAACTAATAATAACTAACTATTAAATTATAGGTATTGGAATTTACTTTCAACTTTGGCTTGTAGTGAATGTAACGAATAGAAATGTATCCAAAGTTACAAATTATCCAAAATAACAAATGCCGTATCCAAACGAATGGAACGTAATGCATTAATAATAATAAAAAACAATAATAATAATAAAAAAAAAATATTATTATTTTTTATTATTAATTTGTTCCGTTCCATTTGTGTAGATGTGGCATTCGTTATCTCATAAATTAAAAAAATTAGTAAAATGCGTAATTTTGTAAATTTGTAAATTTGAAAATCTGAAAATAAGAAAGAAAATTCGAAAAGAACTAAATCCCAAAATTCTAAGTAATAACTAATTAACTAACTAATAATAACTAACTATTAAATTATAGGTATTGGAATTTCCTTTCAAATTTGGCTATTAGTGAACATAACGAATACAAATTTATCCAAAGTTACGAATTATACGAAATAACAAATGCTGTATTCAAACCAATGGAATGTAACACATTAATAATAATAAAAAAACAATAAAAATAATAAAAAAAGTTTTATTATTATTATTTATTATTATTAATTTGTTCCGTTCCAGTTGTTTAGATGTAGCATTCGTTATCTCTTAAATTAAAAAAATTGCGTAATTTCATAAATCTGTATATTCCTAAATTAGAAAATCTGAAAATAAGAAACAAAATTCGAAAGAACTAAATCCAAAAATTCTAAGTAATAAATAATTGACTAACTAATAATAACTAACTATTAAATTATAGGTATTGAAATTTCCTTTCAAATTTGGCTGTTAGTGAATGTAACAGTTACAAGTTATCCGAAATAACAAATGCTGTATCCAAACGAATGGAACGTAACTCATTAATATTAATAAAAAACAATAATAATAAAAAACGTTTTATTATTATTATTTATTATTAATTAGTTCCGTTCCATTTGTGTAGATGTGGCATTCGTTTTTTTCGTAAATTTAAAAATTTGTAAAATGCGTAATTTCGGAAATTTGTAAATTCGAAAATTTGAAAATCTGAAAATAAGAAAGAAAATTCAAAAGAACGAAATCCAAAAATTCTAAATAATAACTAACTAATAATAACTAACTATTAAATTATAGGTATTGGAATTTCCTTTCAAATTTGGCTGTTAATTGAACGTAATGAATACAAATTAATCCAAAGTTACGAATTATCCGAAATAATGAATGCCGTATTTAAACAAATGGAATGGAACAAATGAATAATAAATAATAATAATAAAACGTTTTGTTATTATTATTATTATTGTTTTTTATTAATATTAATGAGTTACGTTCCATTCGTTTGGATACGGCATTTGTTATTTCGGATAACTTGTAACTGTTACATTCACTAACAGCCAAATTTGAAAGGAAATTCCAATACCTATAATTTAATAGTTAGTTATTATTAGTTAGTTAGTTAGTTATTATTTAGAATTTTCGGATTTCGTTCTTTTAAATTTACTTTCTTATTTTCAGATTTTCGAATTTATAAATTTTCGAATTTACGAAATTACACATTTTCCGAATTGCGATCATAACAAATGACCCGGAAAAACCCCCCGAATGAAACGAAAGCGGACACATTTTTCGGCAGTGCACATGTCTAGTGCTATGTGCCTTAGTGGCCAAGCACCAGCGCTGTCACGTAGGAGTAAGGAAGACGAATTACATGCTTGACCATACCGTACCGCAGTATTTTATTTATTTATTTTATTTATTTTTTACAATAATGTCATTAGACTTCCTTGTTTTGTCAAGAAAAAGTATATATTTTTTTCAAACATTGACAGAAGAAAAAAAACTTTTTTACTCTTTGCACAATGGTGCCAAAAAGGTTACAGCAATGTTTGGAAATGTTAGAAAAGGGAGCAAGAGGAGACCTAGGTTGGTACAACTGGACAAAAAATTGTTGAAAAAGAGGTTTCTAGGAGAGGGAGAAAGGGAGGAGAAGGAAATAAGAGGAAAGACAGGGTAAAGTGGATGGGGTACGAGACCAGGAGAGTGCAACTTCCGCTAAAGGTCTAGGGGCTGATAATGTAGGCAATCAAGAATCCGCTCTGGGTAACTGATGGTGGTCTTTCCAAGGGGCAGTTTTATTTTTCACTCCCGAAGTGAACAGAGTGGCATAGAAATAAGTGGTCAGTACGTATGTGCCACTGGTATACCCACCAAATTAAATTGAATGACCCTGAGAGGGGAGGCTGTTGTCCTGCTCTTCTTCAAATTGGAGAAAAGCTACCTCCACTATTTATTTGGCAATGTCACGAAAAGGGTCGAGAGGTTACACGGGTTGGGAAAAAAAAGTTGAAATAAGGGTTACCAGGAAAGGAAGACAAGGAGGGAGAAGGAAATAAAAGGAAAGAAAGGGTAAAGTGGGTGGGGGGGGGGGGGGAATGGGGGTCCAACCAGGAGAGCACAAATTCCGCAAAAGCTGGATAACAGTTGGGGGTCTTTCTAGAGTTTTTTAGTGGACTGCATGGCTTAAGAACGATTAAACAGTAGGTATGTGCCACTGGTGGGCCCACCATTCAAGTGAACCACCCTGAGAGGCCGTTGTCTTGCTCTTCTTGTAAAAACTATCACCATTATTTGTCAATGGTATGAAAGGGAGTGAGAGCAGCCAAACAGTTAAAAAAAGGGTTACTAGGAATAAAAGAAAAAAGCTGGAGAAAGAAATATGAAGAAAGACAGGGTAAAGTGGGTGGAGTATGAGGCGGGGTTGCAACCAAGAGAGCACATGTTCCGTCAAGGCTCTTAGGCAGGGATCTCCAAAATATGGCCCACCAGCTGTTGCGGAACTACACGTCCCATAAAGCAATGTAAAACTCTGACATTCACAGGCACGATTGTAGTTCCCGAACAACTGGAGGGCCATAGTTTGGAGACCCCTGTTCTAAGGGTTGGTAGTGTAAGCAATTAAGAATTCGCTGTGGGTAACTGGTGGCGGTCTTTCTAATGCCGCGTACACACGATCAAATTATCTGGCGTACTTAGTCCGATGAAACCCATTTCACCGGACAATTCGATCGTGTGTGGGTTTCAGCTGACTTTTCCAGCGTGAAGTCCGGCGGACTAAGAAAGTATTTTTGCACTCCAATCTTCCCGCCGGACTTGGGTTTCAGCGGACAATACGTTCGTCAGTATGCTAGTCAGGCAGACTAAGAATGACGCATGCTCAGAAGCAAGTACAAAAAAGGAAGCTATTGGCTACTGGCTATTGAACTTCCTTTTCTAGTCCCGTTGTATGTGCTGTACGTCATCTCGCTAGCAAACGCCAGACTTTCTGTGTGTCCGTGTGTGGCCAAGTCCGTTCGTTAGAAAGTCTGCCGGACTATCCGCCGGATTGTATGTCGGACTAAGTACACCGGACAATTCGATCATGTGTATGCGGCATTAGGAGTAGTTTTACTTTTCACTTCCAAAGTGAATGAAGTGGCATAAGTATGAATGGGCTGTAAGTATGTGCCACTGGTGGGCCCATCATTAAAGTGAACTAGACGTCTTGCCCTTATGAACAATACACAGGTTATTTTTTATTTTTTTAACCCTATAAACATCCCCCAATGAAACAAACACTACAGAATACTCGCTATTCCCTCCCACACTGTTTTTCCCTATGAGCGAGAGCAGGTCCGAAGCCATTTGGGGAGCCATCTGGATGCTATCAGTGATATAACAGTTGGGAAACCCGCTGGCCCTTGTCTAATTCCAGAAAAATATCATTAGAGCAAAGATGGAATTTTGCAGAAATGCATTTGTCACTGTCATTTTATGAGTTATGGAAAATGTCCTGAATAATCATCTCCTTCTTCTGCTAAAACAACACCAACGTAATTTAAGAATATTTCACATATTTAGGAATATGTTACACAAATGCTTCTTAACCACTTCCCGACCGGCTCACATACATATACTGTGGCAGGTTGGCAGCCCTGCCTAAACCACCGTACAGGTACGTCAGCTCCTTTATGAGCCTTAGCAGGCTTGCTACACGGCGGGGGGGGGGGACCCGATGCGCTTGGCTGGCGGTCGCAATGCCTGCTGGCCACCCGCAATCGTGGGCACAAGAGCCAGAACGGGGATCTGTGTGTGTAAACACACAAATCCCGGTTCTGTCAGGGGAGGAGAGACAGATCGTCTTCTCCTAAAGATTAGGAATAGCGATCAGTCTCCTCCTCCAGTGAGTCCCATCCCCCCACAGTTAGAAAACACCTAGCAGGGAACACATTTAACCCTTTGATCGCCCCCTAGTGTTATCCCCTTCCCTGTCAGTGACATTTACACAGTAATCAGTGCATTTTTATAACACTGGTTGCTGTATGAATGTAAATGGTCCAAAATAAAGTGTCAAAAGTGTCCGCCGCAACGTCGTAGTCCAGATAAAAATTGCTGATCGCCGTCATTACTAGTAAAAAAAAAAAATAAAAAAAAATTACCATAAATCTATCCATAGTTTCATAGTTAGTAAGGTTGAATAAAGACACCAGTCCATCCAGTTCAACCTGAGCGAGTGTCTACCCCTATGCCTGTACATTGCACACTCACATTGGTCCCTGCCCTCAAGGAGCCCACAATCTAAGGTCCCCATTCATGTACTAGGGCCAATTTTGGACAGAGGCCAATTAGTCTACCTACATGTCTTTGGAGTGTGAGAGGAAACCGAAGTACCCGGAGGAAACCCACGCAGGCACAGGGAGAACATGCAAACTCCAGGCAGGTAGTGTCGTGGTTGGGATTTGAACCAGCGACCCTTTTTACTGCTAGGTAAACTACACCACTGTGCCGCCCACTGTGTCTATCCCTGTCAGAAACCATGAAATCAGACCAAGACAGAAGTACAGTTAAATCACAGCATTCATTATTTCAGATAATTCATTGAAATATATTCACTGACAGACAAATTTGAAAGGAAATTCCAATACCTATAATTTAATATTTATTATTAGTTAGTTATTATTTCAGATTTTCCGGTTTTAAAATTTTCAGATTTTCATTCTTTTGAATGTTCAAATTTTCATTCTTATTTTTGGATTTTCAAATTTCCAATTTTCGAATTTCCAAATTTCTGAATTTTCGAATTTCCGAATTTTTGAATTTCTGAAATTTTCCAATTTCTGAATTTCCAATTTCCGAAATTTTTAATTTATAATTTCCGAATTTCCGAAATATCGAATTTCCAAGAATTTGAACATTCGGAAATCAAAATTCGGAAATTGAAAAATTTAGTAAATTTGGAAATGAATGAATTTGTCAAAATCTGTTAAAAAACTAATTAAACAATTAAACAAATTGCACATGTCTAGGGAGTACAATAAAGCTGTCGGATATAAATAACAGAGCTAAGCCCAGGGGGTGTCATGCACCTTGCTGGACTTAACTCATCGTGTGACTCATTTTTTTAGAATGGTGCTGAATTCCTGGAATTCAGCTTGAAAAACATGTGGACTAAGGAATGCATCCTCCTGTGTGCAACGGATTCTACCGGAATGCACCGTTCAGGTAGACCTTGCCTTGTGGCACATTCATGTAACTAGAGCTGAAGGACTTCTTTGTAATGATAAAAGCTTTGTATATACTGTGGCTGCAACTTCTCAGGAATGTTTCAGGCGGAGCTTAGCGATAACTTTTGTTTCGTCTCTCATAAGATCTCGAAGCGTTAGATACGCAGTTTGCTGGTCTGTACATTAATAATGTCTTCTCTCCTGTACAGGTTTTGGTCTGGCACACCAGGACTGAAAGACCTACGTTGGTCAATGAAGGGAAAAGAGGATTTACTGACATGAACATTGAAGTATAGACATGGAACGTACCACTGTGTAAGTGTTACCACTGAAGTTGTATTTGGAAACCCTGTTTTTTTTATTTTATTGAGGGATTAGAACTTGGATGGGTTAAGGAATTTATGGGATTCCCAGGAAAAAGATTCTTGAATGGTTTGGGACAATTTAGATATCCTCCTCCTGCACAACACTGGCTGCAGGCTATCTCTCCTTCTCCCTCCAGCACAGTTCTTCAGGCGCAGCTAACACATGGTTGGGCCCAACTCTGATTTCAGCCAGGCCTTAGCAAAGTTACTTATTACAGGCAGGGACCGCGGGTCTCTATAGTGTAGCAAAAGAAAGTTCTGGTGATAGTTGCCCTCTTTGGTGGACTACTGCTTCCAGTCAGCCCTTTGCAGACCCTGACAACCCTCCCAGCTGCAGCGGCCTGACTTTACCACCGGTAACATCACTGTCTCTCCCGCTGACTCTACATCCATCTCAGACTGCATACTCCCAGTCCGCTCCGGCATGCCTCTCCCAGCTCTCCCAACTGTGCCTTTCACTCACCGACACCTGATGTATCCCTCCTGGAGACTTGCCCAGCAGTATTCCCTGCTGTCCTCTCCTGCTCCTGTTCAGGACACCCCTTGGGTTGTGTAGGGTTCCTGTTCAGCTCCGAGCCCCTGGCCCAAGGTCACCCTCCTCCCCAGACTGGTGGGTTTTCTCCAAGGTCCCAACAACCTAATACTCCATCTTCAGTTCTTCCACCCAAACAACTCCTCCCCAGTTGGGCTGACTCTAGGTATTTAACCAGTTCCCGACCAGCGCACGCCGATGTACGTCGGCAGAATGGCACAGGCAGGCAAATGGGCGTACCTTTAAATTTGCCGCCCTGCCATCGGGAGCGCGCCGCCGGCGGCACGCTCCCGCGCTGGTCGGGACCCCCGTGAGTCCATTTGCGGGACCCGCGGACTCCATTGCCGCGGACATACCCGCGATCGTCTCACGGAGTGGCCGAATGAAGAAGTGCCATTGTAAACAGCATTTCTCCATACTGCCTAGCAACTAGTGATGCTGATCTCTGCTCCATGTGATTGGAGCAGAGATCAGTGTTCACTAAATTAAAGCCCAACCCCCCCCACAGTTAGTAACACACCCCTAGGAACACTTAACACCTACACTGCCACCCACTGGTTAACCCCTTCACTGCCAGTGTCATTTACACAGGAATCACTGCATTTATATAGCAGTGATTACTGTATAAATGACAATGGTCCCAAAAATGTGTCAAAAATGTAAATTATAGGTATTGGAATTTCCTTTCAAATTTGGCTGTTAGTAACCGTAACGAGTACGAATTTATCCGAAATTAAGGATTATCTGAAATAACGAATGCCGCATCTAAACAAATGGAAAAAGGTTTTATTATTATTATTGTTATTTATTATTATTAGATTGTTACGTTCCATTTGTTTAGATGTGGCATTTGTTATTTCAGATAATTTGTGACTTCGGAATAAATTCACATTCGCTAACAGCCAAATTTAAAAGGAAATTCCAATACCTATAATTTAATATCTATTATTAGTTAGTTATTATTTAAGGTTTTCGAATTTTCAGATTTTCATTCTTTTGAATTTTCAGATTTTTATTCTTATTCTTGAATTTTTACATTTCTGAAATTTCTGAAATGTTCCAGTTTCTGAAATTTCTGAAATGTTCCAGTTTCTGAAATGTCTGAAATGTTCCAATTTCTGAAAGTTTCGAATTTCCGAATGTTCAAATTTTCCGGAAAATAAAAGTTTGAAATCCGAAATTCGGAATTTTCGGGATTTCAGAAATTTTGAAAATTGAAAAATTCGGAAATTTGGACATTTCGGGAATTAACGAAATTTGTCAAAATTCCATAAAAAAACGAATTCAGAACTAAATAAATTGCACATGTCTAGCGCCTGGTGTTACAGTGCTGGCCATTCCCTGAGTTATGTTTGAAGGGACTGCTTTGCGAAGTAGATGCAGAGTGGAGAGCGTCCTTCTCGCACTGTTTAGCGTTCTGGAGTATCCCACAGCTCCCTGCCCTATCCAAATTGTTCAGCAATAAATACAGAAAAAGGCAACCAACCCCTAGACTATTTATTGAGCTAAAAGAGTAAATGCTGCTGCTGCGCTAGTGTGGGGAGGAGCCTGGGACGCATTAGCAACCTTTTCAGGGGTGAGCCCTACATGGGCATGAGCAATGGCCCACAGTAGGTTCCTAAATAGGCAGAACCGCCAAATAAATTCTAAAGAAAATAATGGCAAAACCGCCGTTCTGACCTTTAATATTTATTTTTTCAGAAATATTTGTGGTATCAGAAAAGATAGTCTCGCTTTCCACAGTGAAGCATCTAGCAAGTATAGAAAACACAGAAGCATATGCCTGATGACCAACTGAGCAGAGTGACGCTTTCATTCTGCTGTCGGTTTGCTATATTCCTGCACAGTAGCTAAATAACAGGAGTTGCATTGTACGGCATGCTTGCCTCTCTGCCCCCAGGCTTGGCACACGCTGCCAGTGCGCAGGGTTACTCTGGGGAGTTTTTCAAAGCTTCTAGTCCAGAGGAGCAGAGCATGTTTCTGTAATTAGTCAGAACATTAATTAATGCTGACTAAGCCGTGCCATGTTTGTTCACGGGAGACACACCAATATTCCAAGACTTTCCCAGAATTCTGTTCTTAAGAGCAACCTCTTCAGAAGATGTATGTCTACCACTGCTGAGCTCTCCTTTAAAAAAAAAAAGAGTTAACCACTTAAGGACCGAGCCCCTTTCTGAGATTTGTTGTTTACAAGTTAAAATTAGTTGTTGTTTTTTTTTGCTAGAAAATTACTTAGAACCCCCAAACATTATATATTTTTTTCTAACACCCTAGAGAATAAAATGGGGGCTGTTGCAATACTTTACGTCACACCGTATTTGCGCAGCGATCTTACAAGTGCAAATTTTTGTGAAAAAATACACTTCGGTAAAGACATCGGTAAAGTTATCCCAATTTTTTTCTATATTGTGAACGATAATTTTATGCCAAGTAAATTGATACCTAACATGTCGCGCTTCAAAATTGCGCCCACTCGTGGAATGGCGACAAGCTTTGGCACTTAAAAATCTCCATCGGCGACCATTTTTGAGTTACAGAGAAGGTCTAGCGCTAGAATTACTGCTCTTGCGCTAACGATCGCCATTAAACGCCATTTTCATATGCAGGCGCGACTTACGTATGCGTTTGCCTCTGCGCGTGAGCTCGCTGGGAGGGGGGCGCTTAAAATCTTATTTTTTTCCTTTCTTATTTATTTTACATTTTATTTTTTATTTTTACACTGTCCTTTTAAAAGCAAAATTTTGGGTCATTTTTATTCCTATTTCTATTTATTATCCTGTTATATTTATTCATATTCCTTTTATATTTATTATCTCACATTTAAGAGGTCCTGTCATGCTTTTTGTCTATTACAAGGGATGTTTATATTCCTTGTAATAGACAAAAAGCATGACAGGACCTCTTAAATGTGAGATCAAAAAGACCTCAGATCTCATATTTACACTAAAATGCAATACAAAATAAATAAGTAAATAAATGTCTGTTTTTTTTTTTTTACAAAAAAAAATAAAAAATCCCCTTTAAGAGTAATTGGGCGGAAGTAACGTTTGACGTCGCTTCCACCCTTCAATGCTATGGAGCTGAGCGGGGGCCATCTTTTCCTCACTCGACATCCAGGCTGTGAGGGTAGCAGTAGCAGATGCGATTGTCTCCGGATCTGGCCTCTCCCGCCCCCGATAAAAGTGATCTTGCGGCGAATCCGCTGCAGAGACCTCTTTTATCTGAAAAAGGACCGCCGGCTGTTTTTAAAAACATCAGGGTTATGGCAGCTATCTGCTACCATAACAGGGGTATTTAGCGTCAAAGTACCAGCGTAAAACGGCGGCGGGCGGTCCTTAAAGAGGAAGTAAATCCTAATGGGTTTTACTTCCTCTTTATTTCCTTGCAAAGGTAAAGCATAATGGGCTACTATGCATCGCATAGTAGCCCAATATGTCACTTAACTGAAAACGAAGCCCGCGATGTCACCGCTGTCCCCGCTGTCTTGAAGCGTAAATCTTCACCCCTCTTCCTTCCAGGGTCACAGATTCCGGCTCTGTGACTGGCCTGGAGTCACGTAACGTCACTCCTGCGATTGCACGCGGGAGACCCGCGAGTCACGGCATGATCCCTTTAGAAACGGCACGACTGCGTTATTTTTAAAGTGCGCATGCGCCGGCGAAATTGGTGAGAGCGTGTATTGTAAATATCTCTTTAACCGTGCAGGTTTAGGAGATATTTCCAGCACCTACAGGTGAGCCTTAATGTAGGCTTACCTGTAGATAAAATTGGTTGTACAGAGTTTACAACCACTTTAAGTGGTTAAAGTACATGTTAGTGTGCTGTTTATAGACATAGGTGCATCAATTATTCTCATATATTATACAGTGATTATTAGTTCTGCCACTAGATGGCAGCATTACTTTTAATGCCTTCCTGATGTAATGTTCTTCTTCCTAGTGGCATTATATGGCTGTAATATACAGGAAATTCCTGTCTCTGTGTTCCTGTTGTTTGAAAACAAGAAGGGCCCAGCCATGTGTCCAGCACTCAGTTGGCAAGAGTTATAGGGGTACACAGCCTATTGCATTAGGGTGTATATGTATATATATATATATATATATATATATATATAGACATACTAGAGCTGCACAATTAATCGTTAAAAAATCGTGATCTCGATTCAACCCCCCTGACGATCTCTATTGCAGAGTTTGCTGATTCTTTCATATAACAAGTGGAGAGACTTATCTGCTCACTCAGCTGTCAAAAGAAAACATCTGGGCAGTCTGCCAAGTTTTTAAAACGAAACATTGTAACTAACTCTTCCTTCTTAGATCAAAGAGATAAACTTCTGTGTAAAAAAAAAAAAAAAAAAAATCCAGGCAGTCTGCCGAGTTTTTTTTAACAATGTGTAAATGCAGGAGGTTTAACCACTTAAAGTGATGGGCCAGCTGAATTTTTTTTTTTCAAAGTCAGCAGCTACAAACACTGTAGCTGTTGACTTTTAATAAGGACACTTACCTATCCAGCGAGCCCGCGATGTCAGCCCCCCGAGGCCGATCCGTCCATCGCTGCTGGCGCCTCCATCTTAACGAAGGGAAACAGGCAGTGGAGCCTTGCAGCTTCACTGCCCGTTTCCTACTGCGCATGCGCGAGTCGCGCTGCGCTTTGTGAATGGCCCCGTTGTTTTAAGGGATGCACACATGTCCCAGAAGGCAACGGGGCCCCTCGCCAAAGAGGAAGAAGCGCCGCGGAATAGGAAGAGGCAGATTAGGAAGACTGCCTAGCAACAGCGGTTTCAGGTAAGTTAAACATTTTTTTCATAATATTAATGCAATTTTTTTTTTTTTTAGGGTGGCCCTCCACTTTAAAGTCTAAATCTTTTTCTGACACTTGTTTCTTAAGTTAAAATCAATATTTTTTGCTAGAAAATTACTTGGAACCCCCATACATATTATATAATAATATGTATAATATATATTTTAGCAGAGACCCTGGGGAATAAAATGTCAATTGCTGCAATATTTTATGTCACACTGTATTTGCCCAGCGTTTTTCAAAAGCAATTTTTTGGGAAAAAAATTCACTTCAATGAATAAAAAAAAAATGAAACAGTAACGTTAGCCCAATTGTTTTGTTTTAATGTGAAAGATGATGTTACGGTGCGAGAATTGTGTCAGAATGGTGATCTATCTTCTAAGCAAAAAAAATTTGATTTTCATTTTAGCTAGAATCATGCAGCTCTAATGCCGCGTACACACGACCGGACTTTTCGAGGGACTAGGTCCGACAGTCTTTCCGACGGACTTTCGGCGGAGTTCCGACGGACTTTCGGCGGAGTTCCGACGGACTTGCCGAACTAAGGGACTTGGCCACACACAATCACACCAAAGTCCGACGGATTTGTACGTGATGACGTACGACTGGACTAGAATAAGGAAGTTCATAGCCAGTAGCCAATAGCTGCCCTAGCGTCAGTTTTTGTCCGTCGGACTAGCATACACACGAAGGAATTTCTCGGTCCAGCGGAGTTCCGGTGGAAAAATTTAAAACATGTTCTATTTCTAAAGTCCGCCGGATTTTTGGCAAGCAAAGGTCCGATGGAGCCCACAAAGGATCGAATTGTCTGACGGACTCGTTCCGTCGGACCTTTGCTGTCAAAAAGTCCGGTCATGTGTACGCGGCATAACACATACACTATATTGTCAGATGTATTGTGACGCCTGCCTTTACACACACATGAACTTTAATGGCATCCCAGTCTTAGTCTGTAGGGCTCTATATTGAGTTGGCCCACCCTTTTCAGCTATATCTGGGAAGGCCGTCCACAAGGTTTAGGAGTGAGTCTATGGGAATGTTTGACCATTCTTCCAGAAACATGTTTGTGAAGTCAGGCACTGATGTTGGATGAGAAGGTCTGGCTCGCAGTCTCTCTAATTCATCCCAAAGGTGTTCTATCGGGTTGAGGTCAGGAATCTGTGCAGGCCAGTCAAGTTCCTCCACCCCAAACTCGCTAATCCCTGTCTTCATGGACCTTGTTTTGTGCACTGGTGCGCAGTCAAGAGGATTTTTTAGGGGGGTATTTCTTCTTCCTCTTTATTTGACGGTCATCTTCACACTTGGGAGCTGGGGCAGAGGGTGAAGCAGGGGCGGATCCAGAGCCTAGTCTCGGGAGGGGCACTGCTAGAAAATATGTTTTTTTGGGGGCAATTTATCGGGGAAATGGCTGGTATTGTCGCTTCAATCATCACGGCACCATGGTTGTTATGGTGTCAGGATGATTGAAGCGCATTATTTCTATTATTACATTGTAATATAAAAATAAATGGTTCAACTCACCATAATGCAGAATCAGTGGGAGCCCTGAGGGTGTCACTTTCCACGTCACTTGCCACACACTGCACATTGTCACTTGTCACCAAATGCGTATTGTCACTTGCCACGTCACCTGCCACACATTGCGGATTGTCACTTGCCACATGTTGCAGATTGTCACTTGCCACGTCGCCTGCCACACATTGTGGATTGTCACTTGCCACGTCGCCTGCCACACATTGTGGATTGTCACTTGCCACTTAGCCTGAAACACATTTCGGATTGTCACTTGCCACATAGCCTGCCACACATTGCGGATTGCCACTTGCCAAGTAGCCTGCCACATATTGCGGATTGTCACTTGCCACGTAGCCTGCCACACATTGCGGATTGTCACTTGCCACGTAGCCTGCCACACATTGCGGATTGTCACTTGCCACGTAGCCTGCCACACATTGCGGATTGTCACTTGCCACGTAGCCTGCCACACATTGCGGATTGCCACTTGCCACTAAGCCTGCCACACATTGCAGATTGTCACTTGCCATGTCGCCTGCCACACGTTACGGATTGTCACTTGCCACGTCACCTGCCACACATTGCGGATTGTCACTTGCCACGTAGCCTGCCACATATTGCGGATTGTCACTTGCCAAGTAGCCTGCCACACATTGCGGATTGCCACTTGCCACTAAGCCTGCCACACGTTGTGGATTGTCACTTGCCATGTCACCTGCCACACGTTGTGGATTGTCACTTGCCATGTCACCTGCCACACGTTGCGGATTGTCACTTGCCATGTCACCTGCCACACGTTGCGGATTGTTCCCAGAGTGCAATTAGGCAGCAGAGAGATAATGTAATCTCTCTGCTGCCCACTGCTTCCCGCACAGTGAGGGCGGAACTGCAGAGATGCAGGGAAGTGAGAGATGACGTCATCCCCCTGCTCCCCATGCTTGAACACTGATCCGCCCATCTGTCCCAACCTCACCTGCCCGCGCTGTCACCCGCTGAGCTGCCCACTCGGAACAACACCAGCGGACCCGCTCGCGGGCTGTCAGACACGGAGCCGCCCGCCCAGAATGACACCTGCGGAACCGCCCGCGGGCTGTCACCCGTGGAGCCTCCCGCCCGGAACGACACCCGCGGAACCTCCCACGGGCTGTCACCCGCGGAGCTGACTGCCCGATCACCCGCATTCTCAGAGGGGGCAATTGCCCTGTTGCCCCCCCCCCCCTGGATCCGCCCCTGGGGTGAAGTCAGGCAACTGGAAATTTATTTTTATTCTGCTTTAAAGAAAAAAATAAAAGAAGAAAACTAGGTTATTTCACTGCAGCTCTAATCTTTCTTTAATCTTTTTTTTTGTTTAACCTTGAAATAAATAATTCTCACTATGTCAGTCTCCATTACATTTTCAGCTTTCTATTTTCTTGTTTTACTTAACACAAAACTAGCAGGGATGGATCCATAGTCTGCTTTTTCTGGGTATTTTATATTTGCCTATTGTATGTTGTTTTGGGACTATTTGTCACCTGTAGGCAATATTTATGCAGAAACAAAATCATATTAAAAAGTGACAATAAACTCTGGTTTAAAAAAATAAATATTCCGTTTAGGTTCATCTGAAAAACTGACAGGCGGAGCTGAACGGGCCGCCTTTTTGAAACAATGAAATTACCTCTGGGAGTGCCTCTCGGGATTCAGATATGGCCCTAACTTTATCCGATAGGTCCAACCCCTGTATCTCTATTACCGCATACACACGATCGGACATTCCGACAACAAAGTCCATGGGATTTTTTCCGACGGATGTTGGCTCAAACTTGTCTTGCATACACACGGTCACACAATGTTGTCGGAAATTGCGAACATCAAGAATGCGGTGATGTACATCACGTATGACAAGCAGAGAAAATTGAAGTCCAATAGCCAGTGTGGCTCTTCTGCTTGATTCCGAGCATGTGTGGAACTTTGTGTGTCAGAATTGTGTACACACGATCGGAAATTTCCGACAACGGATTTTGTTGTCGGAAAATTTGAGATCCAGATCTCAAATTTTGTGCCTCGGAAATTCCGATGGAAAATGTCCGATGGGGCCTACACACGGTCTAAATTTCTGACAAAAGGCTCCCATCGAACATTTTCCCTCTGAAAATCTGACCGCGTGTACGTGGCATTAGACTCCATTTACACCTGAGAAAACTGAAATCACGGCACAACATAAGATGCGTTTGCGATGCCCTTGTTTATTAATGGCACCCCAAACGAAAAAAAAAAACACAATGCCAAACGCTCCTGGCCCTGTGCCAAAATGTGATACATGAGCTACTTTAATGCGTTTTTGGAGCGAAGGGAGGCCTATTCAAATGAATGGTGCCGCTCCAAAAAGCGCCACAAAAACACATAAAAAACGTGGTGCAGCAGGTGTCAACCGAGCCTTAAATCAGTGTTTCTCAAGTCCAGCCTTCAAGGCGCCCCAACAGGTCATGTTTTCAGGATTTCAGCTGTGGTAATTACTAAGCCCTTGTACACACGGTCGGACATTCCGACGGAAAATGTCCAATCGGACCGCGTTGTCAGATAATCCGACCGCGTGTGGGCTCCATCGGACTGTTTCCGTCGGAATATCCGGCCGACCAAGTTTTCCAGCTTGGCTATAAAATTTTCCGACAACATGATCGACGGACAAAGTGCCACGCATGCTCAGATCAAATTCCTACACCAAAGCTATTGGCTACTAGCCTGAACATAGTCCCATCATAACGAAGTAACGTCATCACGTTCTGAACGATCGGATTTTCCGACAACTTTGTCCTACCGTGTGTATGCAACAGTTTCGGACGAAATCCGTCTGACAAAATCCGTCGGAAAAAATCCGACGGATTTGGTTGTCGGAATGTCCGACCGTGAGTACAAGGGCTAAGGCAGTGAAACTGATCAAATCACTTGTGCAAAATAATGGAAAGCCTGAAAACATGACCTGTTGGGGAGCCTTGAGGACTGGAGTTGAGAAACAATGCCTTAGATGGTGGCGCCCTCTTCTGTTTGTTTCCTATATGTCCATATATCGATGAGAGCATTCAAACATTCAAAGGTGGACAGGAACATCCAAAAGCCCAATATGGGCAATAACACTCAAACCTGCAATGTGGGTGGGAACAGCCAAACCTCCAAGATGGCAGAGACACTGATGCCTCCAAGCCGGAAGGAACACAGAAGGGAGGCAACTTGTAAACTTCCAAGGTGGGTGGGAATTTGTAAACTTGTTCGTTCTCCATGATCCCATTGTATGTAAGAACATAGCTATCCTTTCTTGCTCGCTCCTGAGATAGACTATGGAATGTGTAGTGTACACAGAGCAGAACACATGAAGATGTTCAAGGAGCTCATAGAGGGCCTTAAAAGGAGGCAGAAAAACACAGTATTCATGAAAAATAGATCACAGGGTCATTAAGTAGTAGATGTGCACGGATTATTTTATGGGGAATAATCTACAATAATATTATAGTATTACTTTAAGTGCAGATTAGACGAGTGACATTATTAGCATTCATTTCTGAAAATTTTCTGCAAAAATGTGAATATTTGGGTAAAATTTTGTGACAATTTTTGCCAAATTTGCCAAATTTAGTGAATTACAATGTTATCAAGGTAAAATTATAACTGAACTATACCCATTGGTTTAACTGTTACAAACTGTCAAGCCAGCAAATGGCTGGTGTCATAACTGATCACATGTAAAGCACCACGGAAGCTGCAGATTAAACAGAAGCCAAGATGGAATCTTCTTTGGCTGAAAAGGATAGAATGATTTAGCTCCGATTTAAGTTTTTTTTTTGTGGTCCTGCATGTTACTGAAGTTTTTTAGATCAAAAAGCACGCGAGGAGAACTGAAGTTCCTTTCAACTATTCATGACCTGTTCTTGTGCCAAATATTGGCCCCTCATTAGCCTTATTAAAGAGAAGTTCCACTTAAAAAAAAAAAAAATTACAAGTCAGCAGCTACAAATACTGCAGCTGCTGACTTTTAATAATTGGACACTTACCTGTCCCAGGGTCCAGCGATGCGGGTGAACGAAGCCCCGCTCATTCCCCCTCCGCTTGGTGGCGCCGGCATTGCAACTGTGGGCACCAGGCTGTGGCTTCACAACCAGACACCCACTGCGCAATGCGCGAGCGGCGTGGCGTGCCGTGATTGGCCGCGCAGTCATCTGGGACCTGTCATATGTCCCAGATGACTGACAGGGGGGAGGGGGCAGAGCTGAGCCCTTCCTGCACCGAGGGGAAGTGATGTCACCAGCCCAGGGACTGAAGGAGGCAGACTACAAGGGACCCCCTAGCAACAGCCATTTAGAGGTGAGTTAAAAAAAAATCCAAATGTTTTTTTTTTGTTTTTGTTTTTAGGAATTTTAATCATTTTTTTTTTTTGTGTGGAACACCACTTTAAGTAAAAAGAAAGAAAGTAAAGTAGAATTCAAAGTGACAATATCCAAATAACAGCTAAAAAGAGGAATAAACACAAATACAGAGAACATTAAATAAAACATGAAATACATCAAAGTATCTTAAACTATCACCACAGTGAATATACTCGTAGATATTTGTTTTAAGCAGCTCAGCGAGCAAAAAAGATTCCTTTTCAGCAAAATTGGTATTTTTGTGGCAAAATTAATCTTTGCTCATCTCTCGTGCACAACAATGTCAGTAAAGGTTGCTGTAGAAAAATAAATAATTGCAAAACATTCACAGTTATTCCTGCCGAGAGGGAACCGCAGTGTGCAGCCGTGCAAGCTGGAATACCGGCTTAATTGGAAGTGCACTGCTATTTTTCAGGAGAAATTCAAGACAAAATAAAAATTTTCTTCCTGGAGACTGCTTAGGCCCAATTAAAGCTGATCTTCTTCAGTAATTAGGAAATTGTACACTTGCAGTGCGCTCCTCCCTGCAGCGGTCAACTTCTCTTTAAGTCTAAAGGTGCCAGAATCAGGAGTAACACTTACCTTACTCAGGGCCGTTTTTAAGGCAGGGCAAAAGGGGCAGCTGCCCTGGGCCCTGTCATTGTTGTGGGGCCCAAAGCAGGTGCCTCATACTTTCCAACTATCCTGGTTTAAATTCCCTCGTCCCCTGAGGTTTTAGTCCTGTGCTGTGTCCCAATATCTCAGTGTGAAATTCTGCTACTAATGATGCCCAGCTCTGCCCTATTGTTGTGTACAGATGACTCACCTGCAGACCCTGTGTTTACATGTAAATTACCGGCATTCATATGTAAATAGTGGCGGCATTCATATGTAAATATCAGCAGCTGGCGGCATTTATATGTATATCATGCCCCCCTGAGGTCATATCCTCAGTAATCTCTAGCAACCAATCAACAAGCAGAAATCATGTGCTGTAACCTCTAGCAACTAATTAGTGGGCCGTAATGTGTGCTATAACCTTTAGCAACCAGTCAGTGAGCGGTAATGATACATTAACCTCTGGCAACCAATCACAATAGCTGCCTGATCTGATTCAGTAAACTGATTTTGAGTCTAACTGCTAATTATTGTATTGTATGTCTCAGAGTTTTGCCCAGGATCCAATCAATATTAAAGACGGCCCTAACCTTACTCCACACTCCAGCAAGCTCCCTCAATGTGTCCTGCACTGCCTCTTCCCTAATGCTCTCTGGGCCCTGGTTATACTCCTACTTCCTTCTCATACAGTGCAGGGTTATTGGCCTTGCATTGTATGTGCTGACAGCAGAGGGACACCTTCAGACTAGTCCTTCGGAGAGAAGAGGTGTACTGGGGCACTTAGACTTTCAAGGTGGATAGGGACAGATAGAGTAAGCCTTCATTGCAGGTTGGAACATCCATTCCCCCAAGGTGGGCAGTAACACCCATATTTCCAAGATAGGTGGGAACACTCAAAGCTTCAAGGTGGGCAGGAGCAACCAAACCTTCAAGATGACATGGGCACCCATGCCTACAAGCTGTCAGGAACACAGGTGGGTGGGAACTTTTAAACTTCCAAGGTGGATGGGAGCGCTCAACTTTCAAGGTAGACAGGAACATCCAAAAATCCAAGATGGTTAGGAACACTCAAGCATCTAGGGCTAGTTTGAACACCCATTCCTCTAAAGTGGACAGTAACACCCAAATTTCAGAGATGGGCAGAAACATTGAGGCCTGCAGTGTGAGTAGGAACACCCAAACCTCCAAGATGGCAGGGGCACCCACTTCTCCAAGCTGGCAGGGACACAGGTGGGTGGGAACTTGTTAAACTTTCAAGGTGGGTGGGAGCATTCAAACATTCAAGGTGGACAGGAACATCCAAAAACATAATATGGGCAGGAAGACTCAAACCTGCAATGTGGGCGGGAACAGCCAAACCTCCAAGATGGCAGAGGCACTGATGTTCAAGGTGGGAGCACAAAAACTTCCAAGGTGGACAGGCATGTCCAAAAATCCAAGGTGGTTAGGAACACTCAAGCATTTAGGGCTAGTGGAACACCCATTTCTCCGAGGTGGGCAGTGTTATATCCTCTGTGTTGTGAGAGACACAAGACTCTGGTCTGGAACAATGGAAATTTATTTCCAGTACTCAGTGTACACTGCAACATGCATCTCAGGACAGTACATCTTATTAGGCTGCTTACATGTGTCCAAGATGGCTACTATCCCCCTTGACCCTTGGCATCACTCCTGGGTGGAGCCAGCCTTAAAGTGGCAGTACATGTGGAACCCTTCAGGTATAACAGGCAGTAACACCCACACATCAAGGGCGGGCAGATACACCCTTTAAGGTGAGTGGGGACTCAAACCTCCAAGATATAGGGGAACACTTAAGGTTGGACAGAACCAAAGCCAAGAACTTTAGTAACAAGGTATTGGTAAGCCCAGATATGAGAAAATAATGATGTCTTAATTATGGTTGCACCGATACTGATTCTAGTATCATTATCGGTGCCAATACCGAGCATCTGCATAAGTACTTGTACTCATGTAAATGCTCCGATGCTTGCCCCGATACATGGGCAGCCTCAGAGATGATCGGTGCAGCAGTGGGTGGGGAGTTACAAGCACCGATCTCCCTGTATAGCTTTTCTGACAGCCGCTTCTCCTCCTCTCCCTCCCACAGCTGTCAGGGAGATCGGTGCTTGGAACTCCCCCCACCGCCGCACTATTCACCCTACAACTGTCCCCCACTGTGCTCCCCGATCCATTTTGTCCTCCGGGTCCCACTCTGTGTCCTCCGGGTCCCCTTGCGACCTCCCTAACTCTGTGTCCCCATGTCCCAGATCTTTTAGGATGGAGAGCGGAGAAAGGAGCTGGTATATAGGTCATTTACCGGCTTCTTCCTTTTCCAAATACACAGAGTCAGCGACTCGGTCTATTCACAACTGAGCATCATATACGGTATTTACGATGTTTCAGTTTATGAATGAAGAGGAGCCGCTATCTCCTGTCCATTCAACTTCAGTGCAGCTGAGGCTGCAGAGAAAGGGACTGTGGGAATCGGTGTCCTCAGTCCCTTCCCTGACTCAAAGGGGAGATCTCAACACAACGCCCCCCCCCCCCCCCCCAACAGGGCTGATTTAATTTAAAAAAAAGGACGCCCCCGGAAGAAGTCGGAAGTGACGAAACGCGAAAGGGCGTAACACACACCGGAAGTGACGTGTGCGTTCCATGCACCAAGTTTTGAACAACCAGGGTACCAGGAAGTAAACCAGTTTACAGAGCGGACGTCCGTGGTGACCGGAGGTTGTTCATTAGGCACAGTACACACTCTTAATGCGATTGTTTCTATTTTTATTTGGTACGCATATTTATTTATATGAGGGTTCTAATAAAGAAGTTTAAACAATATCACACTATGTTGGTATAATTTTGTTTCCTCTATGAAAAATATCGGACCTCCCATCTTTGAGACATCTAGCGGCCAAGGAGTATTTTGATTTTGATATAATGAAGGCTCATATTCTCTAGAATTTTTGGTGAGTGCACCCCCAAGGGGGGCTCTTATTTTGGAGCATGAAAGGTGGAACTTGAGGTGGAAGCTGGGTTTTATCTCTCTCCTTTTCACAAACTGGACTGTATCACCACTATTTCATGAGCACAAAAATGAATGGCATCTGAACAAGATTTTGCATGTTTGAGCGCTGCTATATATAAATAGTGGACTCTTGTTTTTAAGATTGGAGCTTTTTATATATTTTTATATTTTTATAATAATAATACATTTATAATAATTTTAATTATAAAAATCAAAGTTTGTTTGATTTTTGAAAGTTAAAAATAAAAATCTTTTTTTTTTTCTTACAGGTATTCTGTCCATGTCACTCTATTTGTATGAAGATACAGAAGGAAACGTTTACAAAAGACTGATTTTACAGTGTTATTCTTACAAACTAAATATTGTGGATTTTTTTTTTTTTTTTTGTGGATGCTTCAGTTCGCATTTTTAAAATAAAAAAAATAAAAAAATGAAAAAGAGAACTTTTTATGTCGGCAGAGAACCGCCTTGCTGCTACTGTCACCCCTGCTCCTAATTAATACCGAATATAAGACATGAAGAGCCAGTATAGGAGGAGGAAGCAGAAAAGAAGCCAGCTCTTGTCTCTGAGTAAAACATATGTTGGTTCTTCCTCAGACATATGGGTCTCTGTACCAAAGCTAATTAAGATGTTCTCACCGCCTAGCGCGCCATCAAACGTACGACACTTGCTAATCAAGCTTCCATATGAAGGACCAGAAATTTCTCTGTGTTTTTTTTTTTTTTTTTTTTTTTAGAAGGATAGGCTTATGTTACATCTGACATAACAGATTTTGCTGACGATAATTAAAAAAAAAAAACATAAAATGGCACACTGACAATAATAAAAAAAAAGTTTTCCTGTTTTTATTCTGGTGAACTTTCAGGTCATCTTTGTTGGTATCTGTCTTTTGGTGCCTTTTAATGAAAGCATATACTCAGAAATCAATACAAGTGTTTACTAAAATGGAACCTTTGGGATCAGTTTAACGGACAAATTCACTGTTGGTAAAGATGCCCTTCAGATATACCCACAGACCTGTTTCAAATGGCACTTGATGCATTGTGCTACATACACAAAAGATAAATGTATATGGGCTCTACCCCTCACCTAGCGTATCAGTAGAAGTATGGCCCTTCACAAAACAGTTTGGTTTTTTGGGCCATAAAATGAAACAAACCACATAACTTATCAAATATTAAATATGACAGCCCATATCCCAAGTCTAAAAAAAATATAAATATCTTTTTTCATTCTATTGAAATACATAGACTCTAAATAGACAACTAGACAAACAATGTTAAAATGCCCAACCATTGTTGCTGCCCAACCAGGCAAAATTGCTCCACCAACTAAGAACGGGCATGCACCACCACAACCCACAGAATTGAGAAAGAGCTATCGATCTGTCAATCAAATATATAATCAGCGCAATAATCAATATAATATTGTGAAATCAATATATAATGTAATTAGCCTACTAATAGGCTTAACGTGATTTCTGCCCACACCACTAATAGTACACACGATCGGAAATTCCGCAACCAAAGGTCCGATGAGAGCTTTTGGTTGGAAAATGCGACTGTGTGTATGCTCCATCTGACTTTTGCTGGTGGAATTTCGGGCCAGCAAAAGAATGAGAGCAGGTTCTCTTTTTTCCGGTCGTAAAAAGTTCCGATCGGAAATTCCGATCGTCTGTACAAATTCCGACACGCGAAATTCCTACGCATGCTCTGAAACAATTCGACGCATGCTCGGAAGCAGTGAACTTCATTTTCTCTGCTCGTCGTAGTGTTGTACGTCACCGCGTTCTTGACGGTCGAAAGTTCAGAGAACTTTTATGTGACCGTGTGTATGCAAGCCAAGCTTGAGCGGAATTTCATCGGAAAAACCATCCAAGTTTTTTTCCAACGAAAAATCCGCCCGTGTGTACGCGGCACTAGGCTACTTTCACACTGAGGCGCTTTACAGGCGCTACAGCACTAAAAATAGCACCTGTATAGCTGTAAAGCTCCTCTCCTGTGTCTCCAGTGTGAAAGCCCGAGGGCGCTTGCAGGACGGTCAAAAAAGTCCTGCAAGCCGCATCTTTGCAGTGCTATAGGAGCGGTGTATTCACCGCTCCTAAAGCGCCCCTTCCCTTTGAAAACAATGGGGCAGCGCTGCAAACCTTGCTTTTGCTTTGCAGGCGGTTTAAACCCTTTTTCGGGCGCTAACGGGGGTTAAAACTGCCCCGCTAGTGGCCGAATAGCACCGCTAAAACTACGCCGGCGCCCGCCATCCTCAGTGTGAAAGTAGCCTTATGCCCCCTATACATGATCAGACATTGATCGGACATTCCGACAACAAAATCCATCAGATTTTTTCCGACAGATATTGGCTCAAACTTGTCTTGCATACACACGGTCACACAAAGTTGGTCACAAATTGTGAACGTCAAGAACGCGGTGACGTACAACACATATGACGGGCTGAGAAAAATGAAGGTCAATAGCCAGTGCGGCTCTTCTGCTTGATTCCAAGCATGCGTGGAACTTTGTGCATCGGAATTGTGTACACACGATCAAAATTTCCGACAACAGATTTTGTGCAACGGGAAATCCGATGGAAAATGTCTGATGGAGCCTACACACGGTTGGAATTTCTGACAAAAAGCTCCCATCGAACATTTTCCGTTGGACCGTGTGTATGCGGCATTAGAGTGTATTCACATGTGACTCTCCATATATCAAACAAAATAAAATATAGTGTAGGGCAACCAAAAAACAAATACAAATAAAATAAGTCCAAATATAACAAACTTCCACCGTTGTGCAACTTTCAGTGACAGTTCATAAATTTCCAGTGACTTCAGTGACCAGCACCTCTAGCTGGAATGCCTGCTCACCTCCAAATGTTGACCCCACTACAGAGTCACCCACGCCTGTGATTATATTTCTCAGGATGCCTTGGGAAAACAACTCCTCCTCCCGGTGTTCCTGGACAAGACAGACCTCCTCCCAGGATCTCACCATGTAGACCCGACTGCAGAGTCACCCACGCTAATGCCGCGTACACATGATCGAATTATCCGGCGTACTTAGTCGGGCAAACAATCTGGCGGATAGTCCGGCGGACTTTCTACCGAACTGACTTGGCCACACAGAAAGTCTGGCGTTTGCTAGCGAGATGACATACAGCACGTACGACGGGACTAGAAAAAGGAAGTTCAATAGCCAGTAGCCCAATAGCTTCCTTTTCGTACTTGCTTCTGAGCATGCGTCATTCTTAGTCCGCCGGACTAGCATACTGACGAACGTATTGTCCGCTGAAACCCAAGTCCGGCGGAAAGATTGGACTGCAAAAATACTTTCTAAGTCCGCCGGACTTTACGCTGAGAAAGTCCGCTGAAGCCCACACACGATCGAATTGTCCGGTGAAATGCGTTTCGGCGGACTAAGTACGCCGGGCAATTCGATCGTTTGTACGCGGCATTAGTGTAACATCTCTCAGGGTTTTTCAGGAACACAAATCCTCATCACAGTGCACCTAGAAAGCTCAGACCTCCTCCCGGGATCTCATTCAATCATGTGTGGCCATATACAGTATCTCACAAAAATTCACATTTTTGTAAATATTTTATTCTTATTTCTTTATTCTTTTCATGTGACAACACTGAAGAAATTACACTTTGCTACAATGTAAAGTAGTGAGTGTACAGCTTGTATAACAGTGTACATTTGCCGTCCCCTCAAAAGAACTCAACACACAGCCATTAATGTCAGCACAGTGGTGTAGTGGTTAGCACTCTCACCTAGCAGTAAAAAGAGTTGCTGGTTCAAATCCCAACCACAACACTACCTGCCTGGAGTTTGCATGTTCTCCCTGTGCCTGCGTGGGTTTCCTCCGGGTACTCCAGTTTCCTCCCACACTCCAAAAGACATGCTGGTAGGTTAATAGGCTTCTGTTCAAAATTGGCCCTAGTATATGAATGGGGACCTTGGATTGTGGGCTCCTTGAGGGTAGGGACCGACATGAGTGTGCAATGTACAGGGATGGGGACAATTGTAGACACTCACTCAGGTTGAACTGGATGGACTGGTGTCTTTATTCAACCTTACTAACTATGAATGTCTAAACCACTGGCAACAAAAGTGAGTACACCCCTAGGTAAAAATGTCCAAATAGGGCCCAATTAGCCATTTTCCCTCCCCGGTGTCATGTGACTCGTTAGCGTTACAAGGTCTCATGTGTGAATGGGGAGCATGTGTGTTAAATATGGTGTTATCGCTCTCACTCTCTCATACTGGTCACTGGAAGTTCAACATGGAACCTCATGGCAAAGAACTCTCTCAGGATCTGAAAAAAAGAATTGCTGATCTACATAAAGATGGCCTAGGCCAGTGATGGTGAACCTTGGCACCGCAGATGTTTTGGAACTACATTTCCCATGATGCTCATGCACTCTGCAGTGTAGTGGAGCATCATGGGAAATGTAGTTCCAAAACATCTGGGGTGCCAAGGTTCGCCATCACTGGCCTAGGCCATCTTTATGTAGATCAGCATTTTTTTTTTTAAGATCCTCAGAAAGTTCTTTGCCATGAGGTTGCATATTGAACTTCCAGTGACCAGTATGAGAGAGTGAGAGCGATAACACCATATTTAACACACCTGCTCCATCACTGTTCGCCATCACTGGCCTAGGCTATAAGAAGATTACCAAGACCCTGAAACTGAGCTGCAGCACGGTGGCCAAGACCATACAGCGGTTTAACAGGACAGGTTCCACTCAGAACAGACCTCGCCATGGTCCACCAAAGAAGTTGAGGTCACGTGCTCAGCATCATATCCAGAGGTTGTCTTTGGGAAAAAGACGTATGAGTGCTGCCAGCATTGCTGCAGAGGTTGAAGGGGTGGGTCAGCCTGCCAGTGCTCAGACCATACAACGCACACTGCATCAAATTGGTGTGCATGGCGGTCGTCCCAGAAGGAAGCCTCTTCTAAAGATGATGCACAAGAAAGCCAGCAAACAGATTGCTGAAGACAAGCAGACTAAGGACGTGGATTACTGGAACCATGTCCTGTGGTCTGATGAGACCAAGATAAACTTATTTGGTTCAGATGGTGTGAAGCGTGTGTGGGGGCAACCAGGTGAGGAGGACAAAGACAAGTGTGTCTTGCCTACAGCCAAGGATGGTGGTGGGAGTGTCATGGTCTGGGGCTGCATGAGTGCTGCCGGCACTGGGGAAACAAAGGTAAACCATAGTGCTCTCTGCTAATAACATTTATTAAAACTGTAACTTAGGGATGAAATACATACAAATGTGAAAACCATGCATATCATCAATCACGATGTCAACAGGGGAAAACGTTCTGAATGGCGACACCTCACGCCTGTATGTGTTACGCTCTCTGATGAGCTTCTTCAGTGGGTTATGAGCCGGCAGAAATGAGAGGAATAAATAAACTTCTACTTTAGCATCAATCATCACACAAGTGCGGACACCTGAACACTTAGCTGGGGGGGGGGGGGGTCATCATGAGTGGCCTGGTCACTGATGATGATCCCCCTAAGCTGAGGGTACAGGTAGAAGTTTATTTATTCCTCTTGTAGCAAGGTCCAAGGCCTCTTTCGGTCTAAAGGCCCGTACACACGATCAGACTTTTTCACAACAAACATGCAAATTAGCTGTTTTGGAGCAACATCCGACCGTGTGTACGCTCCATTGGACAAACCTTTTCGGTTTTCATCGGACTTTTGTTGGCTGTTGCGAACGGACAAACTTTCTGGCAACAAAAGTCCGATGGAGCAAAGTCTGATCGTGTGTACAGAAAACCATAGGACTTTTGTACAAAGTACAAACAGGCATGCTCAGAACCAATGCAAAAGATCAGAAAACAATACAGAAGTTGACCAAAGGTGGCGGTAAAGAGCAAAAAAAAACACGTGATTTGGTGAAAGTTGGCTGAAAAAGTCCTGCCGTGTGTATGCAATACAAGTTCACGGCCGACGCCCTTTGTACAAAAATCCACGGGAAAGTTTGTACAAAGTCCTATCGTGTGTATGAGGCTTAATGAGAACCTCCAAGACCAGAGATAGCTGACATCCTTCCATGTACAGTGGGTCCATGTATGAATGATTTCCTTAGCCCTGTCTCGGTGAATAACTAAAGCCCCGTACACACGATATGAAAATCAGAAGTAAAATTTAGTCCGGCGAACGATCTGCCGATTTTCGGATTGTTAGTACGGTGCTTTAAGAAGCCGATTCCTATTTTTTGCACGACAAAAGCTGGATGTTTATAACATTTTAGTGGTACGGGAACACAATGTCCCATTTTCATATAATTAGTACAGTTTTTCGTCCGAGAAAAGTAAGAGCAGGGCTACGTATACTAAGAATACATACAAAACTATTCAACACGTTACATCACTTCCAAAGTTGAATTCTGTCATACAAGAATCTTCGTATACTTAGTAACCTCTTCAACTTTCAACACGAGACTAGCATGCGACAAAAAATGGATGAACGGTCATCTGAAAATCTGATCGTGTGTACGAGGCTTTAGACCCCATACACACTATACAACTTTTGTTGTCCAATTTCCTTTATGCCTTGTACACACGATCGCACATTCTGACAACAAAATCCCATGGATTTTTTCCCACGGACGTTGGCTCAAACTTGTCTTGCATAAACAGGGTCACACAAAGTTGGTCGTTCGTCGTCCCAGTGTCACCGCTCTCACGCGCCCCTGACCTAGGAAAAGAGCCGATGACGTGACTCTTTACCCATGTGATTGGCTGTGTCCAATCACAGTTGATCACATGTAAACACGGAAGAGACGATTATCGTCTCTCCTTGCCTCACACTGACAGAGTGTGAGGAGAGGAGAGCCGATCAGCGGCATCTCCACGCAGGGGAGACCAGGACAGATCTTAAGGGCACTGATCATCAGTGCAGCCCAACACAGTGCTCATCAGTGACACCAATCAGTGCCCATCAGTGATGCCTTTCAGTGCCCATCAGTGCTGCCTACCTCTACCGCCTATCATTGCCCATAAGTGCCGCCTATTAGTGCCTATCGGTGCCACCTATTAGTGCCCATCAGTGCCATCTATCAGTGCTCATCAGTGCCGCATATCAGAGACCATCAATGCCACCTATCAGTGCTCATTAGTGCAGCATATCAGTGCCACCTATTAGTGCTCATCAGTGCCGCCTATCAGTGCTCATCAGTGGCACATATCAGTGCCACCTATTAGTGCCCATCAGTGCCATCTATCAGTGCTCATCAGTGCCCCATATCAGTGACCATCAGTGCCCCATATCAGTGCTCATCAGTGCCGCATATCAGTGACCATCAATGCCACCTATCAGTGCTCATTAGTGCTGCATATCAGTGCCACCTATTAATGCCCATCAGTGCCGTCTATCAGTGCTCATCAGTGGCACATATCAGTGCCACCTTATAGTGCCCATCAGTACCATCTATCAGTGCCCATCAGTGCCATCTATCAGTGCTCATCAGTGCCCATCAATGCCACCTATGAGTGCTCATTAGTGCCACACATCAGTGCCACCTATCAGTGCTCATCAGTGCTGCCTATCAGTGCCACCTATCAGTGCCCATCAGTGCCACATATCAGTGCCACATATCTGTGCCAATCAGTGCCACCTATCAGTGCTTGGCATTGCCACATATCAGTGCCACCTATTAGTGCCTATCAGTGTCGCCTATCAGTGCCCATCAGTGCCACCTATCAGTGCCCATCGGTGCCGCATATCAGTGCCACCTATTAGTGCTCATTAGTGACGCATATCAGTGCCACTTATTAGTGCCCATCAGTGCCGCCTATCAGTGCTCATCAGTGCCTCATATCAGTGCCCATCAGTGCCACATATCAATGTCACCTATTAGTGCCCATCAGTGCCACCTATCAGTGCTCATTGGTGCCGCCTATCAGTGCCCAACAGAGCCCATCACTGCCACATATCAGTGCCACCTATTAGTGCCCATCAGTGCCACCTATCAGTGCCCATCAGTGCCGCCTATCAGTTCCTATCAGTGCCACATATCAGTGCCACCTATTAGTGCCCATCAGTGCCACCTATCAGTGCTCATCAGTGCCGCCTATCAGTGCCCATCAGTGCCACATATCAGTGCCCATCAGTGCCACATATCAGTGCCACATATCTGTGCCAATCAGTGCCACCTATCAGTGCTTGGCATTGCCACATATCAGTGCCACCTATTAGTGCCTATCAGTGTCGCCTATCAGTGCCCATCAGTGCCACCTATCAGTGCCCATCAGTGTCGCATATCAGTGCCACCTATTAGTGCCCATTAGTGCTGCCTATCAGTGCTTGTCAGTGCCGCTTATCAGTACCAACTGTCAATGCTCATCAGTGCCACCTATTAGTGCCCATCAGTGCCGTCTATCAGTGCCCATCAGAGCTGCATATTAGTGCCTCCTCATCAGTGCCACCTAACCAATGGCCTTCAGTGGCGCACATCAGTGAAGGAGAAAAATTACTTATTTACAAAATTTACTGACAATTTTTTTTTTTTCTGAATTTTCAGTCTTTTTTCTTTTTTAGCTAAAAATAAAAACCCCAGTGGTGATTAAATATCACCAAAAGAAAGCCCCATCTGTCTCAAAATAAATGATAAGAATGTGTGACAGCGCTGAAAGCTGAAAATTGGCCTGCCAGGAGGGGGGTGAATGTGCCCGGTATGGAAGCGGTTAAGGTTGCCTATTCCTGATATAGAGTGTCTGATAATGGTTTGTTTTTTCCTGTTCAGAACTTCTTCTCCTGACAACAGTCACTCCTGACATTTCCTGTACTGGTGTGACACATACAGGAAGTGAGGGAAAATCTCCCCAATGGGACCACAGACAGGTAACAAAACCTAAAAGAAATGACGGTGTAACTTTGCTAAACTATATCCAAAAAAAAACTGGTTAAAGATTCACCATCCTCTTGTTTTAAAGTGATTGTAAACCCCGTACAACCACTTTTACCTACAGGTAAACCTAGATTAAGGCTTAACTGTAGGTGCTGGAAATATCTCCTAAACCTCCATATAAATACCCAAACCTGAACAAAAACGTAGTAAACATAGTAGTAGAAAAAGTAGTAGTAAATGTAGTAGTAGAAGAATTAGTAGTAAAAGTAGTAATAGTAAAAGTAGTAGAAAAAGTAGTAGTACAAGTAGTAGTTGTAGTAGAAAAAGTAGTCATAAAAGTAGTATTAGTAGAAAAAGTAGTGGTAGTAGTAGTAAAAGTAGTACGTATAGTAAAAGTAGTAGTATTAGTAAAAGTAGTAAGAGTGGTAATAGTAAAAGTAGTAGTAATAGTAAAATTCCTAGTAGTAAAAATAGTAGTAGTAGTAGAAAAAGTAGAAAAAGCAGTAGTAAAAGTATTAGTAGCAGTAGTATAAAAAGTAGCAGTAGTAGTATAAAAGGTAGTAGTAGTAAAAGTAGTAGTAATAGTAAAAGTAGTAGTAATAGTAAATGTAGTAGCAGTAAAAGTAGTAGCAATAATTATAGTAAAAGTAGTTGTAATAGTAGTAATAGTAAAAGTAGTAGTAGGTTTCCTGGGGATAGATTCTCCCACCTGAGCTGTGGATCTCTGCAGCTCCTCCAGAGTTACCATGGTCCTCTTGGCTGCTTCTCTGATGAATGTTCTCCTTGCCCGGCCTGTCAGTTTAGGTGGACGGCCATGTCTTGGTAGGTTTGCAGTTGTGCCATACTCTTTCCATTTTCGGATGATGGAGTAGAAGTAAAAGTAGTAGTAGTAGTATTAGTAGAAGAAGTAGTAGTAGTAGAAAAAGTAGTAGTAAAAGTAGTAGTAGTAAAAGTAGTAGTAGGTTTCCTGGGGATAGATTCTCCCACCTGAGCTGTGGATCTCTGCAGCTCCTCCAGAGTTACCATGGACCTCTTGGCTGCTTCTCTGATGAATGCTCTCCTTGCCCGGCCGGTCAGTTTAGGTGGACGGTCATGTCTTGGTAAGTTTGCAGTTGTGCCATACTCTTTCCATTTCCAAAGTAGTAAAAGTAGTAGCAGTAGTAAAAGTAGTAGTAGTAGTAGAAAAATTTGTAGTGAAAATAGTAGCAGTAAAAGTAGTAGGAGTAGTAAAAGTAGTAGTAGTAAAAGTAGTAGTAGTAATAGTAAAAGTAGTAAAAAGTAGTAGTAGTAGTAAAAGTAGTAGTAATAGTAAAAGTAGTAGTAGTAAAAGTAGTAGTAATAGCAAAAGTAGTAGTAGTAGTAGTAAAAGTAGTAGTAGTAGTAGAAAAAGTAGTAGTAGTAGAAAAAGTAGTAGTAAAAGTAGTAGTAGTATAAAAAGTAGTAGTAAAAGTAGTAGTAGTAGAAAAATGTGTAGTGAAAGTAGTAGTAGTAGTAGTAGTAAAAGTAGTAGTAGTAAAAAGTAGTAGTAGTAGTAGTAGTAGTAAAAAGTAGTAGTAAAAAGTAGTAGTAGTAAAAGTAGTAGTAAAAGTAGTAGTAGTAATAGTAAAAGTAGTAAAAAGTAGTAGTAGTAGTAGTAAAAGTAGTAGTAGTAGTAGTAATAGCAAAAGTAGTAGTAATAGTAAAAGTAGTAAAAAGTAGTAGTAGTAATAGCAAAAGTAGTAGTAGTAGTAATAGCAAAACTATTAGTAGTAGTAGTAAAAGTAGTAGTAGTAATAGTAAAAGTAGTAGTATTAGTGTTAACACCCTAACAAAAAAAATAGGTAAATAATAGAAAGCCCTAATCCTAATATAACCGTAAAGCAGAATTTATTTTTATTTTCCGTGTCCTTGTTGCTGATCTCCTAGCTTCACCAACTTTGCCATCCCTGTTCTTCTGAGCGCGGTGTTTCCTCTGCAATAGGCTGCTGAAAAAAACATTATTGTCTGCTGACATCCTGTTTATAAGACCGCTGGCTTCTATCCCTGTCCTGAGCTCAGCCTGCGGTCTGACACTCCCCCTTGTAGTCCTCTGTAAAGCGGAGCAGGGAGGAAGCAGACATGTAGTGGGCGGAGGGTGTCTCCCAGCCCCCCGGTCTGTGCCGCCCATGTGGGAGGTGTCCTCCTCCTCCTCTCTCCTCCTCCTCTGCTCCCTGACAGTCACCGCCCCTCCCCCGTCCCCGCCGTTATTGGCACAGTGCGCTGTCAATCATAATACCAGAGGGATGCGGAGCTCAGTGTTCTGATACCGTGGGACATCCCCCGCTGTGCCATACAAGTAATTACTGGTAATAATCCCCGCTCTGACACGTTGCACTGGTTTGCATTTATAAGGCTGTAGCCTCTCATACCGTGTGTTATGTATGGCTTGCTGGCTGCAGAATGAGGGGTGTGATTTATGTTGAAGTGGGCGTGTTCACATTTACATGCACACGCCTCCTGTACCTCCCACATTCATGGGAAATGTAGTCTGATTACAGTTCAGAGAGAGAAGAGAGAAGAGGATATGATGTAATCCCTGTTCTAAGAGATCCTCCCTGCCAGAAATGATGATGCATTTTGTGAATCGCAATCTCTTATTTGCTCGCTGTACATAGCCTGTGCAGGCTCCACCCACTCCATGCTGCCTGCATAAAACGACAGGAAGGGGCGGAGACAAGACCAGTGATCCTGCACAAGGAGAGAGAGCAGCAGTGAGCGGTGACATGAGCCTACTATGACATAGGCGTCCATCTGTGTGGCATCCCTGTCATGCTAAAAGAAGCATTCCATTGGGAGCGTATTCTAAATAAATAAAAGTATCTGTGCAGCTGAGGACCCAGCTTTGCCCTTCTCTGCTCTGGAGTGTGAGCATTTAAAACTCTACTGAAAGTAAGGAAGGAATCTCAATCTCAGCAAGAGCATCCAGCCATTCAGAGCTAATTAAAGTGGTTGTAAACCCTTCCATATACCCGGTGAAGTGACCGGCCTCAGGCGATACACAAAGATGAAACAAATCCTCCTACATAAGTTGTACCTGTTTATCTGCAGCTGTCTTTACCCTACAGCAATTCAAAGTGCAGAATTCATATGGAATCTCTCAGCTCTTAAAAGCAGGGGGCGGAGAGCTCATGTTATATCCGTGAGGAGAGCTCTGAGAGCTGATTGAAGAGACACCCCTCCCCTTCACACAGCACACAGGAACAGAGCTGGAGCTGTCAATCACAGGCTGTGTGCCTGAGCTCCCTCCCATGTCTCCTTTTTTCTCCTGGTGTCAGGAAAAGTGGTCAGAAGTGACTCATGCTAATAGCAGCAGACAGAAATAACACTTAGTTCTCTGGATTGAGACAAGTACACACTATAGAGGAATATGCTTTGTTCATATTTCATGTCTGAGGTTTACAAATCATTTTAAAGGAAGGGATATTTGTTGACACACATTGAAGCTATGGAGGGGATTTACTAAAACTGGAGAGTGCAAAATCTGGTGTAGCTGTGCATGGTAGCCAATTAGCTTCTAACTTCAGCTTGTTCAATTAAGCGTTGGGGATAAAACCTGGAAGCTGATTGGTTTCTGTCCAGAGATTTTGCTCTCTCCATTTTTAGTAAATCTGACCCCTTAGTGTCAGAAGGCATGCAGTCAGCAGCAGATTGTAGGCAGGGCCTCACCAGAAATAGGTAAACACCTGTGAATCCTGAGTACCGGGGCACTTCCCCGCCCCCCCCCCCCCCCTTCCTGCCCAGGCCAATTTTCAGCTTTCATCACCTCTGCAGTTTTTATTTTTTGCTAAACGAAAAAAAAAATATTGAAAATTTTGAAAAAATAAAAGTTTTTCTTTGTTTTTGTTATAAAATTTTGTAAATAAGTAAGTTTTCTCCTTCACTGATTGGCACTGATAAGCTGCACTGATAAAGCGGCACCGATGAGATGCAACTGATCGGCACTGAAGATGGGCACTGATAGGCGGCACTGATGGGCACTGATAAGGTGGCACCAATGAGGTGGAACTGATGGACCCTGATGGGCACTGATAGGCGGCACTGATAGGCAGCACTGATGGGCATTGATAGGTGGCACTGATAGGCACTCATAGGTGGCACTGAAAGGAGACACTGATGGGCACTGAAAGGCTGCACTGATGGGTACTTATGGGTGGCACTGATAGGCGGCACTTAGTGGGCACTGATAGGTGGCACTGATAGGCAGCACTGATAGGTGGTACTGATATGTGACACTGATGGGCACTCATAGGTGGCACTGGTGGGCACTGATAGGAGACACTGATGGGCACTGAAACGCTGCCCTGATGGGCACTGAAAGGCTGCACTGTTGGGTACTTATGGGTGGCACTGATAGATGCCACTGTTGGGCACTGATAGGCGGCACTGATGGGCATTGATGGGCACTGATGGCTGGCACTGGATTTCACTGATAGGCATCACTGGCACTGGCAGGCATTTTTCAATGGCACTGATTGGCAGCTGCCTGGGCTCTGATTGGCATTTCCCTGGTGGTCTAGAGTGGCATACCTGGTGGTCCAGTGTGGTGGAATCCTGGTGGCCCTGGGCGGGCATCCGTGGGGGGGTTGCACTGATAATCAATCAGCACAGATCCCCCTGTCAGGAGAGCAGGCAATCGGCTCTCCGCTATTCGCCTCTGTCAGACGCGAGTAAGGAAAATACATTGTGATCAGCCGTGATTGGACACAGCTGATCACGTGGTAAAGAGACCACAGAATGCCAGAGGAGCACTTCCTGGGGGGAAGTGTTCTAGGAAGTTGACAAAGAAGACACCCCAAAAAGAGAAACTTACACTTTCCCTCCTGGACAGGTACCTCTCCCTAACATTATTCTCTTTCTCTCCCTATCCAGCGGTCCCTATCCATATCTCTGTCCCTATCTTACTCACACCATTGGTTATATTCTTTTATTTTTGTATTCTTTTCTATTTTATTTGAATCAAATTTCAGAAGTTGGTTATATTCTTTCTATTTTATCCTATTCCATTCCTTTATTTTCTATTCTATTTTAGTCTGTGCTTTTTTTACCTATTCTATTTTTTCTATTCTCTTTTTTCTTTTCTTCTTTTTTTTGTATTCTGTTCTGTTTTACTCTATTAAATTCTATTCTTTTATTTTATATTCTATTCTTTACTACTTTATTCTATTTCTTTATTGTCTATTCCATTTTATTCCCTTCAGAAAATTGTATTTGATTCAAAAATAATTTGAATTTGTAAACGATTCAAATTTAAGTTAGAAAACGATTTAAATTTGAATTTCGTCCAAAATTTTGTCTAGTTTTTGTTGGATTTGTTTAAATTCGTTACTATTGTAATTTGGAAATTCGGATACATCCAAATTTCCGAATAACAAAATATTTGTCCGAATTTCAATTTGGAACAAAACGAACCGCACATTTCTAGTCGTTCACTGGTCGTGGAGATCTGAAGAGAGAAGGAAAAGGAATGCTCAGGGTTTCCATGCAATTAAAGGACATAGACTGAATCTCAAATTTGCGTTAAAATGTTGGAGGCTTCATTGATATGCACCCTTTGAGGGCCGTGTTGCAGGATATAATTTTATTTTATTTTAGAAGGCCTCCTTTGTAGTGGTTGGGAATCAAGCAGGTTGGGGAGCTGCAAGCTATTAGTGCCCGATGCCTCGCCTTGGTGCCTGAGGAGGACTCCCTTCAGTGCCTGATGCCTCTCCTTGGTGCCTGATGCCTCCCCTCTGTGCCTGATGCCTCCCCTCAGTGTCTGATGCCTCCCCTCGGGTGTGTGATGCCTCCCCTCGGGTGTCTTGTGCCTCCCCTCGGGTGTCTTGTGCCTCCCCTCGGTGCCTGGAGGCTCCCCTTGATGCCTGGTGCCTCCCCTCAGTGCCTGATGCCTCCCTTCTGTGCTCTAATGCCTCCCTTCCCAAAACAGAAATAGAGGGAATCCTTCCAATGGTGACACTAGTTCTAGTGATCTGGGGGGACTCAATGGATTCCCTTCATTTCCAGGAGTTTCCTTTCACTTCCTGTTTTAGTTATAGGACAGGAAGTGAAGGTAAATCTCCCCAATAGTGAAAAAAGAACTGACAGTGGCTATAGTCTCCCTTGCTAAAAAACGTTTTTTCTATAGTTTTTCTTTACGCCATGCCTATCAGTTTTTGGATAGCACTAATGCTTTTTTTTCTTAGTACCCCAACCTAGAAGTTTTATTTTAAAGTGAATGTATGCGATAACATCAAGGCGTTGTGGGGGGTGGTTATTGGTCATTTTAGGGTGAAAAAAACAAACGAGGATTTGGTATTCAATAGGACCGCTGTCCTTCCCAAGGTGGTTGCCTGGAGCCCACAGCAGGGAACAATTGGTCCTCAATGGTCTCCTGCTATCTTAAAGAAACAGCACAGTGCCACCTTCAGGTTGAATAATATACTGTAATCTCCAAGTGTCTACAACATGAGTCTCCAAACTTTATAAACAAAGGGCCAGCTTACTGTCCTTCAGATTTTAGGGGGGGGCCAGACTAGGGCCAGTGGAAGTAGAAAATGTCCTGGCGTCCAGTGGGAGTAAACAATGCTCTACCATTGGTGTCAGTGGAAAAACTAGTGCCTCATCGTTGATGTCAATGGAAGGAAAAGTGCCCCATTGTTGGTGTCAGTTAGGGGAATAGTGCCCCATCATTGGCACCAGTTGGAAGCATAGTGCCTCATCATTGGTGTCAATAGGAAGTATAGTGCCCCATTGTTGGTGTCAGTGGGAAGAATGGTGGCCCACCATTGGTATTAATGGAAGGAATTGTGAACCAATGTTGGTATTGTAGCAATATGGACTACAATCGTAAAGTACCGTGCCCTCCGGTGTTTCAAAGCATCGCCTGTCCCTCTAGTGATCAGTGTATCCAGTGACATCATATTTGTGTGCCAAACAAAAGGGATTGTAGGATGAGAAGTTCTCCCGTCTGTTAATTGCTTGATGATTATGTGCCTACATTACATATCCCGGGGATCTATGCTGCCATTAGGAAGATTGCTGGGAATAGCTATAAAAGAAGATAGAAAGGTTGCGACCTACCACGCGGAACACCGCCTTCCAACTCATACCCGAGGGGCCTAGTGCTGCTGTTTGAAGTCGGATATCTATCCAGCACCACTCCAGTCACCTGCCAGTTGGTATACCAAGCTTCACATCGGGAGATTGAGATGACAGATCCACTGCAAGGATCTGTCGCTACACGAGTTACCATCTGGAAGACATTGTAACGCTCTGGTCATTGGTGAGAGGGCAGTCGCCCAACCTTTACTCATCCTTTGTCAAAGTTTCACTGGAACACTTTGCATAGACATCTTTACCCTAGGAATACTTTACGAATCTATTTGAAAACTGTGCTTAGACATCTTTAGCCTTCCTTACTACAAGAAATCTATTGTTTCCTACCACACCTAATAGAATTACAGTTAATGGGCTCCTGCGTACCGGCAAGGACCATCAGATCTGCAACGGGGACATTGATGCTAGTGCTGATACAAGGGTTATTACATTATTGTTACTAGACCTACATTCTCTCCTTAGGGTAACGGTATAGGCTGGCCAGGTTCCATCCTCTGTATAGTGTCAGTATAATCTGCTAGCATAAAACATCCTTTAAGGTGGGGGTATCATTATTTCTTTAAAGAATTGTATATATATCACATTTGCCTTGTGTCTTTCGGAGGAATTCCTTTGCTGAGTTGGCAATGTTGCCTAAAGCTCAGCAGATCTATAACCTACTTTTTGTGACAACATCTCCTTCCAGTAAATTTGTTCCAGTAAATATTCTCAGAACATAAATATGCAGAGTTGTCTGATTTATTACTCTACAGTGATACAAGGATGTCTGAACCCAGAGTGTCAGGTGGGTTGGAATGTTCACCAGGTCATGGCCATGCAGATGAGCAAATAATTCCAAGCAGTCCCTTAGGGGGCTGTGCTACAACATCAATGGAAGAATTTGCGCCCCATTGTTGGTGTCAGTGGGAAGAATAGTGTCCTAAGGGCCGGATAAAGGCAAGCAAAGGGCCACAGGTCTACAGGATAGCAAGAAAACAAGTTAGGCCATGCTTATCAGTCTTTGGATGGTGCTAATGCATTTTTTCTTAGTACCCCAACCTGGAAGTTTTCTTTAAAGTGAATCTATACAATAACATCAAGGAGTTGTGTGGGGCAGTTATTGGGCATATTAGGGATTGGAAACAAATAAGTGTACAATCCTCCCTGTTGGGGCGCCTGTGGAGCCAAAGCCTTAGATTGCCTCCATTTTATATAGCCTTTCCGGCAACAGACTGTATTTCTCTATGAAAGTACAACAGTGGCACGGCTGGAGACGTCAGTTCATGCTAATAATTCCCAGGAATGGGAGATATTTACTGCCAAGTCACATCTAATTATCTTTTTTTATCACATTTGTCAGGCCTTGTCAGCGTTTTACAGGCAGATTATCAGGTCAGGTTCCTCTTGGCAGGGAGTACGCGAAGTCATAAACAGGAGGAAAATAGTGAATCATTCTGTAAAGGACATGTCCCGTCTTTATGAGAGGTGATTATATTCCTGCCTTGGGTTGTCTAACAGTTCAGAGCAATTTCACTGTATTAGCCCATCATGTGCCCTGATTGCTTCTGTGGGCAATAAAGAGGGCCTGTAGTTCAGAACACAGGGAACAGCTTATTATTCAGGCTGTAAACGCCAAATTAAAATGTATTTATGATCAAAATGTAAAATGATATATTCATTACCACGTTGTTTTCCAATTATTTATAGTCTATTCCTATTAATCTGAATGATCTTGAAGTTTGTAAACTTTGTGAAGATACCAACGCATTTACTTCCTGGAATTCTGTGAATTGTTATTAGAAGCTAGGTTTACCCTATGTATAGGCTAATTAACTTGTTGGACTGGTTCGTGAAGCTTAGGCAACAGGAAGTGGTGTTGGCAGAAAGTAGTGGACTTGAACACGGCCATGTCCTGTAAGTAGGCACTGCTGTGTCACATATTGTACAGAGCCTGCCTTCTAAACTACAGAGATTCTGAGAGAAGTTTCAGGAGGCAGAGTCATTATAGTAATCACAGTCTGCAGGCAATGTGTTGCTATGGCTATTTTAGTGATTTTTAGCCACTTGAGACCCGCGCTATAGCCGAATGACGGTTACAGAGCGGATCTCCTTTTCCGGGACGACGTCAATAGACGTAGTCCCGTGCACGAGCGCCCTGCGCGCCCCCTGAGGGGCGCGCGCGGCGCGCTCTGTGATCGGCAAGTCTGTGAGACTCGCCTGATCACCGATCCGTGCAAGGGGTCGATCCCGACCCCTTGTCACGTGATCAGCTGTCAGCCAATGACAGCTGATCATGTGATATAACGGAGCCGGTAATTGGCTATTATTCCTCCTTGCGCTGACAGCGCGAGGAGAAAAAAAAAAGCCGATCACCAGCGGCCGTGATCGGGACATCAGTCCCGATCACAGCCAGCCCTGCTAGTGCCCACCTGCCCCCTGCCAGTGCCCACCTGCCCCCTGCCAGTAAAACATTAATAAAAAGTTAGTGCCCCCTGTCAGTGCCACCCAGCAGTGACCACAGTGCCACCAAGTAGTGCCCACAGTGCCACCCAGCAGTGCCCACAGTGCCACCCAGCAGTGCCACCCAGCAGTGCCCACAGTGCCACCCAGCAGTGCCCACAATCTGCCTCAACAAAGGTGCTGCACCCCAGTGCCACATATCCGTGCCCATCAGTGTCATCTACCAGTGCCCAGCAGTGCCGCCCATCAGTGCCCAGCAGTACCACCTATCAGAGCCACCTATCAGTGCCCATCAGTCCCATCTATCAGTTGTACCTATCAGTGCCCCTTAGTGCCACCCATCTGTGCCACCCATCCGTGCCATCTTTGCCCATCAGTGCCGCCTTATCTGTGCCCATCGGTGCCGCCTTATCTGTGCCTATTAGTGCCGCCTTAACTATGCCTATCAGTGCCCACCAGTGCAGCCTATCAATGCCCACCAATGCAGCCTATCAGTGCCCACCAATGCAGCCCATCAGTGCCCACCAGTGCAGCCTATCAGTGCCGTCTCATCAGCGCACTTCAATGAAGGAGAAAAATGACCCGTTTGCAACATTTTATAACAAACTATTAAACATGATTATTTATTTTTTTTGCATCTTTTTTTGTTTGTTTAGCAAAAAATAAAACTCCGAGCTGTAATTAAATACCACCAAAATAAAGCTCTATTTGTGGGAAAAAAATAATAAAAATTTCATTTGGGTACAGTGTTGTATGACCGCGTAATTGTCATTCAAAGTGCATCAGCGCTGAAAGCTGAAAATTGGTCTGGGACTGAGGGGGGTTTAAGTGCCCAGTAAGCAAGTGGTTAAAGGACAAATATATGGAATAACATTTTAAGGCCATGTTTTGTTTTTCTAATGCTGCGTACACACGGGCGGACTGTATGGCCTACTTAGTCCGCCGAAACACATTTCAGCGGACAGTCCGCTCGTGTGTGGGCTTCAGCGGACTTTTTCAGCGTGCAGTACGGCGGAGTAAGTATTTCGGAATGTTCGAAATACTGTCCGTCGTACTCGCATTTCGGCGGACAATCCGCCCGTGTGTATGCCAGTCCGCCATACTTTTGAAATGAGCGGACTTTTCCTGCCCGGAGAAAAGTCCGCTCATTTCGAGCGGGTATCCAGGTAGGCGGGGCCCGCGAAGGAGACGTCGCTGGCCCCGCCGCCTGGTATGGACTTAAAGGGGAACCCCAACGCCGAAAAAAATCGGCGTGGGGGTCCCCCCCCAAGTCCACAACAGACCCTTGTCCAAGCACGCTACCCGGCCGGCCAGGAAAGGGGGGCGAGCGAGCGCCCCCCCCTCCTGAGCCGTACCAGGCCGCGTGCCCTCAACATGGGGGGGTGCCTTGGGGAAGGGGGGGCCCCACGGCCCCCCCACCCCAAAGCACCTTGTCCCCATGTTGATGAGGACAAGGGCCTCTTCCCGACAACCCTGGCCGTTGGTTGTCGGGGTCTGCGGGCGGGGGGCTTATCGGAATCCGGGAGCCCCCTTTAATAAGGGGGCCCCCGGATACCGGTCCCCCCACCCTATGTGAATGAGTATGAGGTACAATGTACCCCTACCCATTCACCTGTAAAATAAAAGTACCAAAAAAAACACAACACACGAGATAAAATACTTTATTGCACAGCTCCGGGGGTCTTCCGTCTTCGGGGGTCTTCTCGCTGGACTCCTCCGTTATCTTCTTGTAGCTCTTTTGCTAGCGGAGGAGTCCGGCTTTCTTCCTCGCCGCCGGCCTCTTCTCCCGACTTCGGGGGTCTTGTCCCCTTCTTCTGTTCTTCTGCCGGGCCACCGCGCCTTCTTATAGCTCTTTTACAGGCGGTGGCCCGGTCTTCTGTCGCCGCCGCCGCCGCCGCCGCCTTCCGTTCTTCTTCTTCTTCTTCTTCTTCTTCTTCTTCTCCAGGAGATGTTGCCTCGACGATCTCTCCGGCTGGAATGCCAGGGACGCACTGCGCGGCCTCTTATATAGGGACAATGTGGCGGTGTCACATGGCTTTATGTCACAAGGGTTGGTGTCACATGGTGACCCCGCCCCTTACGATGTCATAGTCCCCATGTGACATCAACCCATGTGACCAACCCATGTGACATAAAGCCATGTGACACCGCCCCATTGTCCCTATATAAGTGGCCGTGCAGTGCGTCCCTGGCATTCCGGCCGGAGAGATCGTCGAGGCAACATCTCCTGGAGAAGAAGAAGAAGAAGAAGAAGAAGAAGAAGAAGAAGAACGGAAGGTGGCGGCGGCGGCGACAGAAGACCGGGCCACCGCCTGTAAAAGAGCTATAAGAAGACGCGGTGGCCCGGCAGAAGAACCGAAGAGGGGGACAAGACCCCCGAAGTCAGGAGAAGAGGCCGGCGGCGAGGAAGAAAGACGGACTCCTCCGCTAGCAAAAGAGCTACAAGATGATAGCAGAGGAGTCCGGCGAGAAGACCCCCGAAGACGGAAGACCACCGGAGCTGTGCAATAAAGTATTTTATATCGTGTGTTGTGTTTTTTTTTGGTACTTTTATTTTACAGGTGAATGGGTAGGGGTACATTGTACCCCATACTCATTCACATAGGGTGGGGGGCCGGTATCCGGGGGCCCCCTTATTAAAGGGGGCTCCCGGATTCCGATAAGCCCCCCGCCCGCAGACCCCGACAACCAACGGCCAGGGTTGTCGGGAAGAGGCCCTTGTCCTCATCAACATGGGGACAAGGTGCTTTGGGGTGGGGGGGCCGTGGGGCCCCCCCTTCCCCAAGGCACCCCCCCATGTTGAGGGCACGCGGCCTGGTACGGTTTAGGAGGGGGGCGCTCGCTCGCCCCCCTTTCCTGGCCGGCCGGGTAGCGTGCTTGGACAAGGGTCTGTTGTGGACTTGGGGGGGACCCCCACGCCGATTTTTTTCGGCGTTGGGGTTCCCCTTTAAGTCCATACCAGGCGGCAGGGTCAGCGACGTCTCCTTCGCGGGCCCCGCCTACCTGGAGACGCGCTCGAAATGAGCGGACTTTCCTCCGCGTGTGTGGGCGAGTCCGTTCATTTCAAAAGTAGGGCGGATAGTATGGCGGACTTAGTACGCCGTATTAGTTCGCTCAAAAAGTGGTGTGTGTGGTCAAGTCCGTTCATTCGAAAGTATGACGGACTGTCCGTCGGATTGTCTGACGGATTAAGTTGGCCAGACAGTCCACCCATGTGTACGCGGCTTAAGCTAGGCTTCCCCTATTCATGAGTTTATGAACTTGTTGGATTGGTTCATGAAGCGCAAGCAACAGGAAGTGATGTTAGCAGGAAATGGGGAGGGGGTGGACTTGAAAACAGCCATGTGATGGACGCAAATGAAGTCTTCTTGGCAGGGCTTCAAGAAACAAGGAGCAGTTAGGAGAGCTTCTGGATAAAAGGAAGAAGATTCCATCACCAGGAAGAAACAAGTTAAGTACCTGTTTATTATATGCCTATCACATACTTTATCCATGTTTATTTGCTAGAAAGGAGAGATAGCTTTTGCATCCAAAAGGTGCTCTATCAGGTTGAGGTGCAGGCCAGTCAAGTTCCTCCACCCCAAACTCGCTCATCCATGTCTTCATGGACCTTGCTTTGTGCATTGGTCCAAATCATTTGTTGGAGGGGGGATTATGGTGTGGGGTTGTTTTTTAGGGCTTGTGCTTGGCCCCTTAGTTCTAGTAAAGGGAACTCTTAAGGTGTCAGCATACCAAGACATTTTGGACAATTTCATGCTCCCAACTTTGTGGGAACAGTTTGGGGATGACCCCTTCCTTTTCCAACATGATTGAGCACTTGACTGTCTTGCACAGAGTCCTGACCTTAACACGATAGAACACCTTTGAGATTAATTAGAGTGGAGACTGCGAGCCAGGCCTATTGGTCCAAAATCCGTGCCTGACCTCATAAATGCGCTTCTGGAAGAATAGTCAAACATTCCCATAAGCCGCGTACACACGTAGCCGTCTGTCCGACGTACTTAGTCTGGCGGACTTCCCGCCAGACTGTCCGTCGGACTTTCCGAACGGGCTACTTGCCCACACACGGCACTTTTTCAGCGGACTAATACGGCGTACTAAGTCCGCCGTACTATCCGGCCTACTTTTGAAATGAACGGACTCGCCCACACACGCGGAGGAAAGTCCGCTCATTTCGAGCGCGTCTCCAGGTAGGCGGGGCCCGCGAAGGATACGTCGCTGGCCCCGCCGCCTGGTATGGACTTAAAGGGGAACCCCAACGCTGAAAAAAATTGGCGTGGGGGTCCCCCCAAAGTCCACAACAGACCCTTGTCCGAGCACGCTACCCGGCCAGCCTGGAAAGGAGGGGCGAGCGAGCGCCCCCCCCTCCTGAGCCGTACCATGTTGATGAGGACAAGGGCCTCTTCCCGACAACCCTGGCCGTTGGTTGTCGGGGTCTGCGAGCGGGGGGCTTATCGGAATCCGGGAGCCCCCTTTAATAAGGGGGCCCCCGGATACCGGCCCCCCACCCTATGTGAATGAGTATGGGGTACAATGTACCCCTACCCATTCACCTGTAAAATAAAGTACAAAAAAAACACAACACACAAGATAAAATAATTTATTGCACAGCTCCGGGGGTCTTCCGTCTTCGGGGGTCTTCTCGCCGGACTCCTCCGCTATCTTCTTGTAGCTCTTTTACTAGCGAAGTAGCCCGGCATTCTTCTTTGTCGCTGCGGCCTCTTCTTCCGACTTCGGGGGTCTTGTCCCCCTCTTCGGTTCTTCTGTCGCCGTCGCCGCCTTCCGTTCTTCTGCTTCTTCTTCTTCTTCTCCTGGAGATGTTGACTCGACGTTCTCTCCGGCCGCAATGCCAGGGACGCGCTGCGCTGCGGCTTATATAGGGACAAGGGGCGGTGTCACATAGGTTGATGTCACATGGGTTGGTGTCACATGGTGACCCCACCCCCTTACAATGTCACAGTCCCGGAGGATGCTGGGACTGTCGCCATGTGACATCAACCCATGTGACCAACCCATGTGACATCAACCCATGTGACACCGCCCCTTGTCCCTATATAAGTCGCAGTGCAGTGCGTCCCTGGCATTGCGGCCGGAGAGAACGTCGAGTCAACATCTCCAGGAGAAGAAGAAGAAGAACGGAAGGCGGCGGTGGCAGCGAGACCCACCGAGAAGATGGATGCGCCGGACTACAGGGGACAGCGGTGACTTTTGCTGGCTCCTGTGTCAGGTAAGTGACACATAATGGACTACTATGCGATGCATAATAGTCCATTATGCTTTACCTTTGCAGGGAATGTAAGAGGAAGTAAACTCATCAGACTTCACCTGTGACACAGGTGGACACTAATGAGAGGCATTGATGAAGCACGATCCCCCATTCTATGGATAGCATAGGACCAACTAACCATGGGGTACTTTGTCGCAGTAAGTGGGCTTAAGCACCCTGCAATATGGTGTGACCAAATCCCCATATTTTTTGATAATGTTTTTTGAAAATGTTTAGGTGTTTTAAATAGCCTGTCTTTTTTGCCCGTGTGCGCTGTAATATTTTGTTCTGTTGTATCTTTTAGGGTGTGCCCCCCAAATATCTTGGGTGTCCTAGAAACACACACAGTCGATAGTTACCTGCATTCCATAATTAGAAATGCCACCTAGTGGAAAAAATAGGTACTGCTGCTGAAAACAGCACATACACAGTATATTAGTGATGTCTGATACATCATTGGAGTGAGGATAAAAAAAGGAAAGCAGTCCCAGGCCATGTTGCACAAAAAATTATAACACAAAACAAAATACCAAAAGTTACAAATACATACAGCCACACATAATTATAAGGAGGGACTAAACTAGCAAGCACAGAAGCATCCAATGAAAGATACCCAAGCATTGTTCTCCAAAAAAAGTTAGAGGAGAGATTTGTAAGAGTGATGATGGTAGTGGGCTGCTACTTTTCTATTCCTCCTGAAGAAAAACCCTCCAGGAAGGGTTTGAAGCAGACAGCCTCATTCAAACCCGAGGGCTAGGTAGCCCTAAGGATATAGATCCACCGGAGTTCGAGCTGGAGGAGAACCTTGTTCCAGCCCATGTCCCTGGAGCTTGGGTGGACCCGATCAAGGATGAGATACTTGATTTTAAGGAACTGTTCGTTATGTACTGTTTTGGTATGACGCCCAGAGCCAGATCAGGGTTGCTGACTTGTATACTCCTGATGTGCCTGTAGGCTCTTTTCCAAAATTCTAATTTAGTCTTGCCAAGAAACATCCTCGCACATTAACATGTAAATGACTCCAGGTGTACTACAATTGGTGAAATGTTTAGGTTGGAAAAGTTATTTATTTGGAAGTATGGGTTTCTTTGTAACATAAATTAATTTGCAATATCTGCAGGATCTGCACATGTATGTGCCCCTGTATTTAGTATGTGTATGTATGCATGTGGGATAGAGAACTTAGTGTCAGGAACTGTATTACCTACTGGTGGCACTGTGGTTCTCTGGGCGGAGGGTTGTAATTCCAGTGTCCACCAGCAGGTGCCTCCCAGCCAACCCCAGTAATCAGTTTCCACCTGATGCTGGCTGCTGGGTGGGGTATTTAGGTCCTCCCCTTATCATGTTTCTCACTCCAGTGTTCTGCTTGCTGTCAGATAATGCTAAACATTATCCTGTTTCTGCTCCTGCCTTGTACCCAGTATCCTGTTGCATTGTACCTGCTCCCCCTTGTTCCTGACCCCAGTTTTGTTTCCCACTTTCACACCTGCTCCCCGCACCCCCAGTTTCCCCCGCTTTTTCGGTGTTCCACATTGTGTATATAATGTTCCACATTGTGTATATAGTTAGTTGTTAGTTAGGCTTGTTTGTAAGATTGATTAGTTGGGTATTCTGTTGCTGGGTTTTTGGTTCACTTATATTTTCACGTTTGCTGTGTGCTGGTGTTTGGATGGATTTTGTTTCCCTGTAAATAAATTCCAATTGAATCATATACTGTACAGTCTGGGCCCAGTCTCCTGAGTGTAGCGACACAGATCTGGCCTTCCCTGCTGCTGATTCCTGACACTTAGATTATGAGCTCCTTGAGGAACTAATGTGCATGAATAGTATGGAAAGTGCAGAGTTGAATTTTAGCGCTAGGGATGCACCGATACCACTTTTTTTTTAGCAACGAGTACCGATACTTTTTTCAAGTACTCACCGATACCAATTACGATACCTATTTCCAGCATTTAGGGAGATCGAGATGAGGAGGAGCAGAGAGGGGGGTCTCCATCATCTATCAGTGTGCAGTGTAATATTACCATCTAGATGAGACCAAGTGACAAAGAAACACAGAACCCCCAACACTCAGCATTGTTGGCCTCACAACTACGTGGACCGTGCTGTCATCCTACGTCCTCCTCCTTCTCTAATCCCATTGACAACAGAGCCAAAAGGTATCGGTTTTAAGTATTGCTGCATTTTTACAAATACCGATACTTGTGTAAATGCCTAGTATTGGCACCGATACCAGTGTCGGTGTAGCCCTAGTTAGCTCTATGTAAATGCCTCAAATAAATATAGGAGGTCTATGTATAAAAAGTTCGCTGTGCAGAAGTGACAAACATCTGCACAAGAAGAATGAAAAATCACTGTATTTTTTCTAATATGTGTAGTTCCTATATAGTCGGTGCCATCTAGTGGCCATAATGTTTTTTTTTTTTACTGCTCAAGTTATTTTTGGGGGGCAAAGTTGGCCACTAGATGGCGCTGATGTTATTACATATATTAGAGAAAATACTGCAGATTTGGTTTCCACTGTGCGGATGTTTGTCACATCTGCACAGAGAAAGTTTTAGCAGCTATACGTTGGAGGACAAGGGCCCGCTCTCAAATGATTGGACTGGGGCCCAGAAGAGCCCAGCTATACCACTTAGTCCCAGCAATTAAATAAAAGTTCCCCGGGCCCCATCAATTCAGCAGCAGGGGCCAGGTACCGGGAGGAGACTATTCATTTTTTGGTGCAGGTCAGTGGCAAAACTACCAGGGTCGCAAAGGCTGGCCTTGTAAAATGCCATGGGGGGACCCCAAGACAGTCAGAAGGGGGGCTGCTGCAGAACATGTGAAAGGGACCCGCTGTGGGACCATAAGCTCGTTCATACTGCTAGACATGTGCAATTCGTTTTGTTACGAATTAGTTTTTTTGTCAAAATTCAGCATATTCATTCATTAAGAACCATCCGAATGAACAAAAAAATATTTTATGAATGCTTTCAAAAACAAATGTTCTAAAAGAACGAAAATTAAAAAGAACGAAAATCAGAAAGATAGAAAATAAAAATGAATATCTAAAAAAAAGAACGATAATCCGAAAATTTGACATTTTGGAAGAACGAAAAACATTTGGATAATGACATTTTTTGTATTTTCTAATATAATTAGCTTATTAACCATTATAGTTTTTAAAATTATTATTATTATGTATTAACCGATTGCCGACCAGCCGCCGCAGTTTTAATGCGGCAGAATGGCACGGCTGGGCGAAACGACATTACCTTACGTCACTTCGCCTTTTTTCCACTAGGGACCGCCAGGTTCCCGCGATCGCTCGTGACAGAGCGAGAACCGGGATCTGTGTGTGTGTAAACACCCAGATCCTGGTTCTTTCAGGGGAGTAGAGACAGATCGTGTGTTCATACTATACTATGAACACAGATCTCTCTCTCCTCCTAGACAGTCCCATCCCCCCACAGTTAGAACACACCTAGGGAACACAGCTAACCCCTTGATCTCCTCCTAGTGTTAACCCCTGCCAGTGACATTTATACAGCAATCAGTGCATTTTTATAGCACTGATCGCTGTATAATTGTCAGTGGTCCCAAAAATGTGTCAAAATGTCCAATTTGTCCACCGCAATATAGCAGTCCTGATAAAAATTGCAGATCACCGCCATTACTAGTAAAACAAAATAATAATACACGACCGTGCAATTGTCAGTTAAAGCAACGCGTTGCCGTATCGCAAAAAAAATGGCCTGGTCTTTGAGCAGCCAAATCTTCCAGGGCTGAAGTGGTTAATAATACACAATTATAATAATAATAATAATAATAACTATAATTTTGGTTATAAACTATTCAATTATAGGTATTGGAATTTCCTTTCAAATTTGGCTAATTGTTAGTTAACATAACGAATACAAATTTATCCAAAAAATAACGAATGTCGAATTTAAATGAAATGCAACGTAACGAATACGAATGCATCCAAAGTTACGAATGATCCGAATTAATGAATGCTGATCATAGAGAATGATCAGATCAATGAAAATAAACCATATGAAACAAAAAAGAAATAAAAATAAAAAATGTGGTCGTGCACACGTCTGTACACTGCTGTGACCCCAAAATTGTGCAACTTGTTTGCAATTTCCTTACGACTTGCTTGCGACTTTTGTGATTTAACATGGCAGGCTATAGGACTCAAATCGCACCAAAGTCGCAGAAAAGTAGTGAAGGAACCTTCTTTTTTGTGGCTGATTAAGATGTCACCCACTGAAATGAATGTGTTTTGGCTTGTCATGCGACTTTGTGTGTGTAAAGGGGCCCCCAAGATCAGTGGAAAGGGCCCCATATTCTGGAGAGAAGGGCACTGGGCTTGGAGGGAAGGGCCTGGGGACCGATGGAAAGGGCCGCCGGCCGTCGGGGGGGGGGGGGGGGCTTCATGGTTTCTTGCACTGGGGTCCTGAAGGTTCTAGTTAAGCCCCTGGAGCAGGTGGTGTGATCCTCCATGCCGTGGCTCCCAAAAATTAAACTAACGTTGTGGCCTTTACTTCTACATCAATCCACTGGGGCAGGTCGGTAGCCGTGCGACGGAGGATCACTATGCCTGATCCCGAAAAATGAGTAAATAGTCCCCTCCCTGCCCCCGGGCCCTTGCTGCGCATGTGCAATAAGCTGTTTAAAAGGCAGGGAGGGACTGTCAGACATGGGCCCTGTCAGTATGGGGCCCCATGATTTCCAATGGGCCCAACACATGCAGTTCTCAGTGTGACCCGAAAGCAGCTATCCTATGGCAGTGGTATAATTAATACTTACAAAACCTTATATACACAGTAGCAGCTTATTTGAGTGCAACGCTTTAAAGTAATAGAGAAACAGATGTTTCATTTAAGGCAACATGGGGGAAAAAAATCTAAAATCAAAAAGAATCGAGAACCTTTTTATCTGTTAGATCTCAATTTTTCATAGCGTTGCCAATTTTGATGAATATTAATCATTTTCCCGTTATCTATGGGGCTATATTCGCTACAGACGGCGACTCTCTGGCGCCATCGTGTGTCAGTAGAAAAGAAGACGGCTCTAATTGAAAGGGTTTTAAAGGGCGACGTAGAATAGGTGCTTTGAATCTGGTTTTCTAATCAAATTGAATTAAAGGTTCACACCTTCCAACACTGTTGTTTTTTTTTCAATGTTGGGCAGAGGCTAGAAATTGATATCACCTAACCGATTCCCATGTCTCTGGATTGGAAGTTCTCATGTCTGCACCACTCAGAGATGGCGCCATGTGGACACATAGGGATGCAGTGCCTTTTCAAAATGAGTTGCATGCACCCCCCCGGCATATCCTGCATATCGGATTATCTCATTATTTAGTCCATAGACAGTGAAAATTTAATATATTTTCTTTTATTTCACTGGGTGTGATCGGCTTCTGAGCGTGAACGCTCCTTTTGTCCGTTTACGACAATAGGTATTTGATAAGGATTCTATAGACCAGGGGTAGGCAACCTCGGGCCTTCAGCTGTTTTGAAACCCATGAGACATTGCAAGACCCTGACCATCACAGGCATGACTCCTAGGGGCAGAGGCATGATGGGATTTGTAGTTTAACCACAGCAGGAGGGCCGAGGTTGCCTACCCCTGCTATAGACAATGCCCACCTATTACTCTGGGCTGAGTATGCCACCTGTAGAAGTGATTGAGTGGCTAAGTAGCCACTCGGATCACTTCTGCATGAAACGGAATCGCAGGCTAAAAAGAATGATGACGGGATGATGCCTGTAGGTGCAGACAACATCCTGGTATAACCACTGAAACCAGAGGATGTCCATGTACGTACCTTGGGTGGCAAGTGGTTAATAAATTTTTTTTGCACACAAACACAATATAATACCCAATTTTTGGGGTAAAATTTAAAAGATGATGTTACGCCGAGTAAATAGATACCTAAAATGACACGCTTTTAAATTGCGCACGCTCGTGGAGTGGCGCCAAACTACAGTACCTAAAAATCTCCATAGGCGGCGCTTCAAACATCTTTCTTTACAGGTTACCAGTTTGAAGATACACAGGAGGTGTGGAGCTGAAATGATTACTCCCCGCTCTGACATTTGTGAGCATACCTCACTTGTGTGATGCGATCACCGTTTACATATGCGTGTGGGACTTATAGTGCCTTGCAAATGTATTCACCCCCTTGGCATTTTTCGTGTTTTGTTGCCTGACAACCCAGAATTAACATGGTTGTTTGAGGATTTGCATAATTTATTCTACAGAACATGAAGATTTTTTTTTTCTTAAATTGTAATGCAAACAACAAATAGGACAAAATAACAGAAAAAGTCAATGTGCAAAACTATTCATCCCTCTAAAGTCAATACTTTGTAGAGCCACCTTTTGCGGCGATCACAGCTCCAAGTCGCTTTGGATAAGTCTCTATGAGCTTGCCACATCTTAGTACTGGGATTTTTGCCCATTCCTCCTTGCAAAACTGCTCCAACTCCTTCAAGTTGGATTGTTTGCGCTTGTGAACAGCAATCTTGAAGTCTGATCACAGATTTTCTTTTGGATTGTGGTCTTGGCTTTGACTAGGCCATTCCAATACATTTACATGTTTCCCCTTCAACCACTCGAATGTTTCTTTAGCAGTGTGTTTGGGGTCATTGTCCTGGTGTCGTCCTAGTGTCAAATCACACACAGAATGCTACAGCTTTTGCTCAAGAATATCCCTGTATTTAGCCCCATCCATCTTTCCCTCACCTCTGACCAGTTTCTCAGTCCCGACTGCTGAAAAACATCCCCACAGAATGATGCTGCCACCACCATGTTTCACAGTGGGGATGGTGTTCTTTGGGTGATGTGATGTGTTAAGTTTTCACCAGGCATAGCGTTTTCTTTGATGGCCAAAAAGTTCAATTTTAGTCTCACCAGACCAGAGCACCTTCCTCCATACATTTTGGGAGTCTCCCACATGTCTTTTTGCAAACTCAAAACGTGACAATTTATTTTTTTTGCTGAAAGTAATGTCTTTCTTCTGGCCACTCTGCCATAAAGCCCAACTCTATGGAGCGTACGACTTATTGTGGTCCTATGTACAGATTCTTCAGTCTCTGCTGTGGAACTCTGCAGCTCCTCTTGGGTTATCTTAGGTCTCTGTGCTGCCTCTCTGATTAATGTCCTCCTTGCCCGGTCTGTGAGTTTTGGTGTGCGGCCGTCTCTTGGCAGGTTTGCTGTTGTGCCATGTTCTTTCCATTTGGTTATGATAGATTTGATGGTGCTCCTAGGGATCATCCAAAGATTTGGATAATGTTTTTTATAACCAAACCCTGACTTTGTACTTCTTAACACTTATCCCTTACTTGTTTGGAGAGTTCCTTGGTCTTCATGGCAGTGTTTGGTTAGTGGCGCCTCTTGCTTAGGTGTTGCAGCCTCTGGGGCCTTTCAGAAAGATGTGTATATGTAATGACCGATCACGTGACACTTAGATTGCACACAGGTGGACATAATTTCACTAATTATGTGACTTCTGAAGGTAACTGGTTGCACCAGAGCTTTTTATGGGCTTCATAACAAAGGGGGTTAATACATAATGAATATGTACACACATGGCAATTATCAGTTTTTTATTTCTGAAAAATAGTTTTATGTATATATTTTTCTAATTTTACTTCACCAACTTAGACTATTGAATTCTGATCTATCACATATAATTCAGATAAAAAAAAAGCAACAAAATAGGTAAAAAGCCAAGGGGGGGGGGGCATTTTTTGCATTTGCATCTGAGCACGGGGAGACGCTTTACTTTTTGTTTTTCTTTTTTATTATTTTATTTATTTAAGACTTTTTTACACTCTCTTTATTTATTTTTTTATCAACTTTATTGCTACCACAAGGGATTAACAACATTCCTTGTGATGGCATGGGCCGTGACAGCTCCTCTTTTTGGAGAGAGCGGTTGTTTATTAGATCCCAGATCTCTCCTCTGGCCTCCAGTGCAGCCATTCAGACACAGATCGGTCTGATCGGCTGCTTTTCTGGCCACAAACGACCAGGCAAACAAAGACCCGAAACTGGAAGTGACAAAATCCTCGTCACTTCCGGTTGCGGGGTCACAGAGAGGGAGGAATAACGTCAGTTCCTCTCTCTCTCTCTCTGTGTAGTGCTGCCATTGCTGCTGGTCAGAACAGTCCTGGGCTCCCTGATTGGATGGGGGAGCCTGGGAAAGGCGGACCGAGGGATCCTCCTTCCAATACCCACAGAAATAATCGACCGGCTGTTTAGCCACTCAAATGACTTCTACTTAAATGCCCACCGCCAGATGTAAATTTTGATACTGGGATGCAGTGGTGGCCCGTCCATAATCTACCCTAATCCATGCAGCGCGCCTGAACCATGGATTCCAAAGGTTTTTTTTTTAAAGCACATGATTAGAGTCGGCCGTTTTAATTGGCTTAAAAAAAAGGTGGCCTCAGGGTGCAGAGCTCTGCGCCCAGAGCCCACGCAGTTGTGTGACAATAGCGAGTTAATATTCACCATTGTCTTCCTGATTCTCCTCCTGGCCAATCAGGAAGCAGTCCTTGTTTTTTTTTTTTTATACAATTCTCCTTTAAGGGGGCGTGGTCAGGGGTGTGTCCTCTGCCTGCATACTTTTGCTGATAGGTGTCCCTCATTCCCATCTCAAAAAGTTGGGAGGTATGGATAATTGTGTTTTTTTTTTTTATTATTATTTTTTTACAGTTTTATTTTATTTTTTTACATTTTTTTAAACAGCCCTGTGTGGGGGGAAGGGAGGCTTTAGTGAAATATTAGGGGTCTAAACAGACACCCAATGTCTTACTTTTGAGACACATATTCCTCAAACCTTTCTCTACAGGCTCAGCTGCAAAATGAATGAACAGGAAGCTCTCTCAGGGCCTAGACTCTGTACAGGAGGGCCGTTAATATTGGCAGCCCTGCTCATGATGGAGCCAGTGCCGGGACAAGGTCATCCAGAGCCCAGGGAAAACATGCCAAACTGCACCCCCCGCCCCCAAGGTGTATGGGCATTATGCGTCATCAAAAATCCCCCCCCCCCCAAAAAACGGAGCACTAATCTTTTTCACCCCCTAAGCATAAATTCCCCCTCCCAGTGTAAATCTGTTCCCCTGCTGAAATCCCCTCTCCCAGCATAAATCTTATCCCCCCCACCCCCCAAATCCCCCCCAATTCAAGTGCTCCCTCCCCCCAAAAAAATCACTCCTCCATGCACAAATTATCTACCCCTAAGACCCCTGAAAATCCCCCCTTCCAGTACAAAGCGCTCCAATCATCCTTCCTAGTACAAATCTTCTTCCCCCCATTCCTTCTTAACCCTAAATTTTAGCATACCCCCCAAATTTCCCCTCCTAGAACAATACTTACTCCCTGCTGCCCCCCAAATCCCCCTTTCCAACGCAAATCCCCTCCCTCCTATTTCCTTGTGGTGCCCCCCCCCCACCGCTCATAATACCACAGTGCCCAGGGCAGCCATCCCTCCTGCCCACCCCTTGTCCTGGCCCTGGATGGAGCACTAGATGAACTCAATGGGGTCAGTTTGCTAAAGGAAAATAAACTTTTCACTTTGCAAAGGAATTTTCCTTTTACTTTAGGGAATGTGGTAAAAATTCAGAATGCAAAAAAAAAAATTATATACAAAGAGAATAAAAATAAAAAAAATGGAAAAAAAAAAAAATTAATTTTTGCTTGCACATGATTGGATGATGGTAGTTAGCAGAGCTTTCCTTCATTCACTAAGCTAAGGAAATATTCTTATGCAAAATTAAAATGCCCTTGCAACAGCCTGTTTGGTTTTAATAAAACAACCCCAGTTAAGGTATTTAGGCATCGAAACCACGTAGCGTAACAAACTCAGCATTTTCCCGTGGCTGTGGAGCCGCAAATAGGGGCATAAGGCCAGCCATAGACGTGAATGGCTGTATGCACCTGCACTTATGTGAACGCTGACGGTTCAGTGCATTGGTGTTTACTTGCACAGGAGTGCACCACGTATTTTAAATGATGCCGTAAACGCATGTGCAGGTAAAGGCTGATGCGGATGGATTGCTGCCCCCCCCCCCTTTAAAAATAAACCCCCATTCATAGTCATTTAAGCATGGCTTTTTTTCTCAGGGAATAGGTGCAGGTACTCCCTCCTTCCGATTCACCCCTTGTCTCCACCCCCTACCCACTTCCAAACACCATCCCTTGGTTCCACCCCCTACCCATCTCCAAGTACTGCCCCTTTTATAGAACACAGAACCAAGTCATTTGTATGGAAATTGATACTGATGATAAAAAAAAACAATAAAATAGATCCGCTGCAGTCAACAATAGATCTCCCCCCCCTGCAGCAATAGATCTGTCCAGCCACAATAGATTTGTCCAACGACAATAGAGCCATCACAAAAAATACCCCCTATTCTAGCAACAATAGACCCCACTAGCAACAATTGATCTCAAAGCAACCAGCAACAATAGACTCCTCCCTCAACAGTAGATCCATCACAGAAACAATTGACCCCCCTCCAGCAACAAAAGATCCTCCGCCAACAACAATAAACCTCTCCAGCAATATTAGAGACCATGGATCCCCTAGCAGGTGCCGGTGTTCTGGCGAGAAGTGCCCCCCCCCCCCCCCATCGGATAGTGTCCGCCCCGTATTTCGCAGGCACAGCGCTTGTGCAGTATGGAGGACAAGGAGACGCCGAAAGTCTCCGAAGATGAATGGCGCCTGCGCACTTAATAGTACCTTCTGCCCTGAGGCCAGGTTCAAGCCCCACCATGCAAGTGCACATAGATGATGTAAAACAGCACTTTGTAACAGGGCCCCTCGCTAGCTCGCTTCGCTCGCCGCGCTGCGCTCGGCATATTTTTATTCTAACTCTCTTTCCACTTGGATGGTGGGGCTTGAACCTGGACTGAGGGCAGAAGGTACTATTAAGTGCGCAGGCGCCGTTCATCTTCGGATACTTTTGGCGTCTCCTTGTCCTCCGTACCGCGCAAGCACAGTACAGGGCAGACGATATCCGATGGAGGACAGTATTCGACAAGACACCGAAACTGCGTTCCCCGGCATTCCTGCTGAAAAAAAGCTCTGAATTTAAGTAGGTGAAAGTTCACACACATATATATATATATACATATATATATATATATATATATATATATACACACACACAATATTATCTATAAAGCATTTTAACTATTTTCCTTGTAAATCAATTACCACTAATAACATAATAACATGTAATTCCTTTCATCTCTTGGATTTACAAAGTACGAAGTTCATAACTTCAGGCTAGATGAATATTACAATGGTTGGCATCAAAGTCTGATACCGTATTTATCGGTATATAATGTGCACCTCAAGTTTAGGAGGGAAATTTAAGGGAAAAAACTTTTAGGAGGGCAGTTTAAGGAATAAAATCTTACATTTGAAGTGTGTGTCTGCAGCCTTGCCCAGTGCCCAGCTGTAGCCTTGCCCAGTGTCCATCTGTAGCCTTGCCCAGTGTCTATCTGCAGCCTTGCCCAGTGTCTATCTGCAGCCTTGCCCAGTGTCCATCTACAGCCTTTCCCAGTGTCCATCTGCAGCCTTGCCCAGTGTCCATCTGCAGCCTTGCCCAGTGTCTATCTGCAGCCTTGCCCAGTGTCCATCTAAAGCCTTGCCCAGTGTCCATCTGCAGCCTTGCCCAGTGTCCATCTGCAGTCTTGCCTAGTGTCCATCTGCAGCCTTGCCCAGTGTCCATCTGCAGCCTTGCCCAGTGTCTATCTGCAGCCTTGCCCAGTGTCCATCTACAGCCTTGCCCAGTGTCCATCTGCAGCCTTGCCCAGTTGCCAGCTGTAGCCTTGCCCAGTGTCCACCTGTAGCCTTGCCCAGTGTCCATCTGCAGCCTTGCCCAGTGTCTATCTGCAGCCTTGCCCAGTGTCCATCTACAGCCTTGCCCAGTGTCCATCTGCAGCCTTGCCCAGTGTCTATCTGCAGCCTTGCCCAGTGTCCATCTGCAGCCTTGCCCAGTGTCCATCTGCAGCCTTGCCTAGTGTCCATCTACAGCCTTGCCCAAAATTGCAGCATTATCGTTTTTTAAATTATTTCGCCGCCGAGATACGGCTCATCTTGCAGTCCCGCCCCTTGGCCCGGCTCCTATGATGGACACATCACCGGTCCAACGTAAAGGCTAGGAGGCGGGACTCCAAGCCGAGGCAAGCCGAGTACACAGTACACGTTGTTTATATTCCTTTTAATAGGAATAAAAGTGACACATTTTTTTTCTTTTTTAAAAGAACAGTATCAAAATAAAAAATAAAAAAGGTAAAATAAATAAGAAAAAAAAAAATATTTAAACGTGCCGCCGAGCTCGCATGCAGAAGCGAGCGCATACGTGAGTAGTGCCCTCATATGAAAGCAGTGTTCAAACCACACACGTGAGGTATCGCCGCGATCGGTAGAGTGAGAGTAATAATTCTAGCCCTAGACCTCCTCCGTAACTTAAAACATGCAACCTTAAGAATTGTTTAAACATTGCCTATGGAGATTTTTAAGGGTAAAAGTTTGTCACCATTCCACGAGTGGGGCGCAATTTTGAAGCGTGACATGTTGGGTATCAATTTACTCGGCGTAACATTATCTTTCACAATATACAAAAAAATTGCCCTAACTTTACAGTTGTCTTATTTTTTTAATTCAATTTTTTTTTACCAAAAAAAGTGCGTTTGTAAGACCTCTGCGCGAATATGGTGTGACAGAAAGTATTGCAACGACCGCCATTTTATTCTCTAGGGTGTTAGGAAAAAAAATGTGTAATGTTTGGGGATTCTAAGTAATGTTCTAGCAAAAAAAAACAGTTTTTAACTTTTTTAACTTTTTAACTTGTAAACAACAAATGTCAGAAAGAGGCTCGGTCCTTAAGTGGTTAAAACAAGTAAATATGATATACATTCCTATCTATTTTTTAAAAATGTCATGTAAAATCTGATGGGAACTTGAGATTAAAGATGCTCAGTTTGTATAATATTTTAATTGATACCTTCACCTTCATCTGACAACCAACCCTGGGCAATCTGGTCCAACAAGTTCCTAAAGTATTGTGTGGACACTGTGGAGTAAGAATAGGACAATTTTAGAAATAAAAGGTGTAGGATATACTTTCAGAATGAGTCACAGTATCACTTGGTCAGAGGGATAATATTGGGAGCAGCTGCATTAATATTCTATTTTGTCTGCTGCTGCAATATGAGTTAAAAGTTTATGCCCTGTACACACGGTCAGAAATTCAGACGGAAAAGGTCCAATCGGATTATATTGTCGGAAAATCCGATTGTGTGTGGGCTCTATCGGACTGTTTGCGTCGGAAATTCTGATGGAAAAAATTTGAGCGCAGGATCGCAAATTTTCCACCAAAAAAATCCGATCGTACTTTTTCCGATCGTTTATAGAGAATTCGGACAAAGTGCTCAGATCAAATTACGAGACCAAAGCTATTGGCCACTAGCCTCAACGTAGTCCCGTCGTACGCAACGAACGTCATCACCTTCTGAACGATTGGATTTTCCGACAACTTTGTCCGACCGTGTGTATGCAACACCAGTTTAGGACAAAATACGTCTGAAAAAATCAGACGAATTTTGTGGTCGGAATGTCCGACCGTGTGTACAGGGCATAAGTGTTATATCTTAGGGAGTTAGGTCATGGGTTACATTTCAGGGTTAGGTTAAGGGTTAAGTGGTACCTGTAAAGGGGGGGTTAGGTGAGGGTTAGGGGTTTGTTTTTTAGTTTAGGTTAAGGTTTAGAAGTTGGGTATGGGGGTCAGTCTAATGTCGCGTACACACGAGCGGATTTTCCGTCGGAAAAATCTTGGATGGTTTTTCCAAAGGAATTCCGCTCAAGCTTGGCGGAATTCCTCCTCCCTGACGCGTTGAGTCACTGCGCACGTGATTTCATCAAAGGGTGATGAAGTCACGTGAGCAGTGACGCAAGGCGTCAGGGAGGAGTCAGGTGTCATCACTTCCGGTCGCGGCCACGACCAGGAAGTACTGTGTTCAGAGCTGTTTTACCTATACTTTTGATGTAAGCTTATATATTTCTTCACCTATTAAATTCGTTTTAAACTACTGCACAATGGGGATGCTTTTCTTCTTCACATGCCTTTACCTCATCTGCCGAGTTTGAAGTTCCCCACTAGAGATCCGTCGTGTGCTGTGACGATCATAGGAGATCGATCGACTGCTGGCTTACCATTGCCTTCAGATTACAGGCTCACTCTGACCTTAGGAGTCTTCTTTGGCGGTAAGAGGCTGGGGGAAACGTGTGACACTCCACGGATTGCTGCTGATTGGATTGGAGGAATCTGGAATCGATCACTTTCTACACATGCACTTTACGTCTTCCTTCTAAACTGTTTGATGAAGATTTAGTACATTCACGTTTGCACTTTATTGCACTGTTTGGACTTTGCACCTTTTTCTTTTTTACATTGACTTTTATTTTTTTGCATTTTATGCTATTTTTTTTGCACTTTTTTTGTCTTCTGTGTGTTTTTTATGTTATTTATGGTTTTGTTTGCACCTTTATGCACTTTAGACCTTCTTATTCCTATTGGATCCTTCTTGCACTTTATGTGAATGGTCTGGCACTTTTTTGCGATTTTAATGCAACTTTTTTAACTTTATGCGATTTTTTTTTTTGGTTAATTGTTTCGTTTTGTGATTGCTATCCACTCCTATGCATTTTATGTGATTGCTGTGTATTTGTTGCTATTATAAATAATTTAAACATGTGGCGCTAAACCAAGTGACTGTTACACCACTAAATATTATACTACAAAGTGCATCAGATATAGCAAAAAAATAAATTGTATGCATAAATAAAAAAAAATAAAAAATTTAAAAATTATTAATAGTAAATTAACATAAAATAAAAATAAATAACCCAGTGAATAAGTGATAGTTCACACTCTACATTTAAACACTCCTCAGGAAGTATTGCAGAGCATATGCAGTGTTCATACAATGTTTCAAAAGTCCGCGAGTCTCCAAAACATATTTCACTTTAACAAGCAATATTAATCAGTGTTTTTTTTCTCTCTCAAACCGCCTTTCCTTTACCACACCGCTGTGAAATGTGATTCCTCTCCCCCTTATGTGAATCAAAGCGGAGGTCCACCCTAAAGTGGACCTTCCGCTCATCGGAACCCTCCCCCTCTCCGGTGCCACAATCGGCACCTTTCAGGGGGGAGGGGGGTGCAGTTACCTGGATAATCCAGGTAACTGCACCCACTTCCGGGACAGCTCTCTGCGGAAAGGGGCGTAACTTACGCCCCTTTCCGCAAGTGCCCGCCCCTTCCCGCAAGTGCCCCGCTGCCTGCTGGGAAACACACAGCTCCCAGAGGCAGCGGGGAGCGTCCTTATTGCGCAGCGCAATTCGCGCATGCGCAGTAGGGAACCGGGAAATGAAGCCGAAAGACTCCCGCTTTAACTCACCGACTAAATCAGCCTCACACTCAACGTGTTTGGCAGAAAAGCACTTTCCAAACCCTTTTTGCAGGGATGTGGATGACAGGCATACAATCCTTCACTTCAGCGGGAGAAAAGCTGACCCAATTGACACTTTCATAGACAGTGCTCTCATGAAATAGAAAAAAAGGAAATGCTCCCATAGCGTGATACTATAAAAAAACGTTTAATCGCACATAAGAAGATCCTCTTAAGTTACACTCACATTTAAAAACTTGTAACCACGCCAAATAAGTCAAGCCACAGCACACTTTAACACAGCTGATTGCCAAAGCATTGGTGATTTTTAGTGGACCCAGGGTATGCGAGACACACTCTTTAAATCTCTCACCGCTCCTTGGCCTCTCCAGCACCTTGGTGAAGATAGACGTGAGCCGTCCGATGGTTCCTCTCACTCTCAGTTACCTAGTAGCCACGCCCCGACATGTTTCGTCATCCACTTGACTTAATCATGGAGTTTTATGTGATTGCTATCCACTCCTTGCACTTTTTGTGAAGACTTTGGCACTTTATGTGATTTTTGGTTAATTGTTTTGTTTTGTGATTGTTATCCACTCCTATGCATTTTTAGAGCTATACTGGTTACGTCTGATTATTATTGGTTTCTTTTATCATATGGATTTAGTTAGTCTGGTTTTGTTACACTGCTGATTATTTTTGTTTATTTATTTGATTCAGCTTGACTACACACTTTTTCTTACTGCAGTTAGCGCCACATGTTTATTTTTATTAGTTTTTTCCAAATTTGTCGTTTTTTTTTTTGTTAATAGCGCAAAAAAAAAAAAAAAACACAGAGGTGATCAAATACCACCAAAAGAAAGTTCTATTTGTGGGGAAAAAAAAGGACATAAATTTTGTTTGGGAGCCACGTCGCACGACCGTGCAATTGTCAGTTAAAGCAACGCAGTGCCGAAGCACAGAAAATGCTCTGGTCTTTGGGCAGCCAAATGGTCTGAGGCTTAAGTAGTAAAAAAAAAAAAAAAAAAAAAAAAAAAAGCATTTCCTTGATTCAGTGCAGAGAGTTCTCTGCTCAAGCCAACAGCTGTCATAAAAATAAATAAAAAAAAAACCAGGCAGCCTGTCAAGTTTCTCACAGCATTGCTAAAAAGAGAAACATTGGGACTGATTTACGACGCGCAACGGCCGTTTTCGTATTCACAAAGCATTTGCGCCTGTAACACAGCGCAATTCCCCATTTACTATGAGCATGCTGGTGCACGGGCGGCCGCGATCTGTGTGCCGCTATAGACCTGGCGCATGGCATCTTCAACTCAGAATTAAAAGAAGCTGGAAGTGCCAATTATATGAGGGTGATGTGAGGAAGTATAGACTGTCCAAGTAACAACTATGCCCAAAATAGAACGGAAAAGTAACTCTGAGCAAGCCTGTTGCGCCTGCAAATACACTCGGAACTGCGCTAGGTCAATTTATGCACTGAGCATGCGCAAGCGGCATTTGCGCCCGTTCAAGTGCTCTGGTTCACTACTCCGGCAAAATCTTAGTAAATGTCAAGCCACGTAGGTTCATTTGCATAAGTTGAACAGGCTCACCTCTCAACCTGACTTTTTTTTTGTGCTGGTTCACTTCTATGGGTTTTTTTTAAGGCTATTTGCACACAGGTCATGTTAGCATTAAGAAAAAAAAATGAAGAAAAAAAATGCGTGGGGGTCTCCTTCAAAATCCATACCAGGCCCTTCAGGTCTGGCATGGATTTTAAGGGGAACCCTGCGCCAAAAAAAATGGCGTGGGGGTCCCTCTCAAAATCCATACCAGACCCTTATCCGAGCACACAACCTGGCAGGCTGCAGGAAAAGAGGGGGGGAACGAGAGAGCGCCCCCCCCCTCCTGAACCGTACCAGGCCACATGCCCTCAACATTGGGAGGATGCTTTGGGGTCCCCCCCCCAAAGCACCTTGTCCCCATGTTGATGAGGACAAGGGCCTCATCCCCACAACCCTGGCCGGTGGTTGTGGGGGTCTGTGGGAGGGGGGCTTATCAGAATCTGGAAGCCCCCCAGATCCCGGCCTCCCCCCTGTGTGAAATGGTAAGGAGGTACAAAAGTACCCCTACCATTTCACCAAAAAAGTGACAAAAGGGTTAAAAATGACAAGAGACAGTCTTTGACAATTCCTTTATTAAAGTCTTCTTCTTTCATCTTCTTTCTTCTGGTCTTCTTCCTTCTTCCTTTCTTCATCCTTCGGTTTCTTCCTCCGTCTTCTTCTTCCTGTTGCTCCGGTGTTCTTGTCCGGCATCTTCCTCCACGGCATCTCTTCTTGGTTCTCGGGCCGCTCCGCGCAATGGGAGGCTCCCGCTGTGTGACACTTCTCTTCTTCTGACAGGTCTTATATAATGGAGGGCGGGGCCACCCGGTGACCCCACCTCCTCTGATGCATGGAACACGGGGGGAGGCCGGGATCTGGGGGTCCCCTTGTTAAAGGGGGCTTTCAGATTCCGATAAGCCCCCCACCCGCAGACCCCCACAACTACCAGCCAGGGTTGTGGGGATGAGGCCCTTGTCCTCATCAACATGGGGACAAGGTGCTTTGGGGTGACCCCAAAGTATCCTCCCAATGTTGAGGGCATGTGGCCTGGTACGGTTCAGCCTGCTAGGTTGCTTGCTCGGATAAGGGTCTGGTATGGATTTTGAGGGGGACCCCCACACCTTTTTTTTTTTTTGGCACGGGGTTCCCCTTAAAATCCATGCCAGACCTGAAGGGCCTGGTATGGATTTTGAGGGGGACCCCCACGCCATTTTTTATTTTTTTGCCGCGGGGTTCCCCTTAATATCCATACCAGACCTGAAGGGCCTGGTATGCTATTGGAGGGAAACCCATGCCGTTTTTCTTTTTTTAAATTAAAGTCGCGTGGCCTGGGGGCGACTTAAGGTCCTGTTGTAAGTTGCCCCAAGTCGTGCTGTGATTCACACTCAAGTCGTGTCCAAGTTGCCTCCCAAAACTGGAAGTTGTGTTGCCCCTGTGTGAATGGACTGTTAATGATATGGCGTGCGCTATTATGAATTGCGCCAGCATATTATGTGTTGTGCTGGACACGTGCGCCGGTTCATACGCTCACTTGATGGAACCTCCGCTGATCGGAACCCCCCGGTGTCACAATTGGCACCTTTCAGGGGGGAGGGGGGGTGGAGATACCTGTCAAAGACGGGTATTTACACCCACTTCCGGGCATAGACTCCCGTGGGAGTCTACGCCATTTCCTGTCCTGCCGCGCTGTCTGCTGGGACACACACGGGTCTCAGAGACAGCGCGGACAATTCCTATTGCGCTGCGCGACTCGCGCATGCGCAGTAGGGAACCGGGAAGTGAAGCCGATTCGCTTCACTTCCTGATTCCCTCACCTAGAATGGTGGCGGCAGCAGCCGAGGGCCGAGCGATCGATCGGCCTCGGCATCGCTGGAACCCGGGACAGGTGAGTGTCCATTTATTAAAAGTCAGCAACTGTAGTATTTATAGCTGCTGGCTTTTAATATTTTTTTTGTAGGTGGAATCCCTTTTTAAGATCAAAGGGATGAACTTTGGTCTGTAAATGAGGGCAGTTTAACCACTTAAAGACTAAACCTTTTTTGACACTTGTCGATTACAAGTTAAAATCATATATATATATATATATATATATATATATATATATATATATATATATAGAAAATTTTAGGCAGAGACCCTAGAGAATAAAATGGTGGTTGTTGCAATATTTTATGTCTCAATGTATTTGAGCAGCAATTTTTCAAGCCGGATTCAAGCCTCTGCGGTGTGCACCCTCGCTTCTCCCCGTCGCTTCTCTCCCTTGCTTCTCTGCCTTGCTTCTCTCCCTCGCTTCTCCCCTTCGCTTCTCTCCCTTGCTTCTCTCCCTTGCTTCTCTCCCTTGCTTCTCCCCTTTCGCTTCTCTCCCTTGCTTTTCCCCTTCGCTTCTCTCCCTCACTCTCCCCCTCGCTTCTCCCCCTCACTTCTCTCCCTCACTTCTCTCCCTCGCTTCTTCCCCTCACTTCTCAAAAAAAGCTCAACAAAATGTTGTACATTCTGCTATAACCACTTAAGGACCGCCGCATGTAAATATACGTCGGCAGAATGGCATGTACGGGCACAAGCACGTACCCGTACGTGCTTGCCTTCCAGCGGGTGGGGGGTCCGATCGGACCCCCTCCCACTGGCTGCGGCGGTCAGTTTAGCTTCAGGAGCGATCCGGGATGAGGGGATGGCCGTTGGTTTCTGGCCATCCCCTCTCAATCGCTCCTGGCGAATGAAAAGCTTCCCCCGCCTGTGTAGTAAACACAGGCAGGGAGGAAGTGATGTCACTCTCCTCGGGGCAGTCTTTTTGACCGGATGGCGAGGAGGGAAGACATAGTAAGTGTGCACCAACACTACACTGACATGTAGGTACACATAGGCACACAAATCAAGATCCCTGTGATCGCTAACAGTTTTTTTTTGGTAGCGTTTTATATTTAAATCCTGAAGACGGTGATTGATTTTCGGGGTCCCGTATGCGGCTATGCTCCCAAAAAGTCCCCCACATGTGGTATCCCCGTATTCGGGAGAAGCAGCAGAATTTATTTTAGGGTGTAATTTCACATATGCCCATAGCATGTGTGAGCAATATATCATTTAGTGACAACTTTTTGTAAACTTTTTTTTTTTTTTTTGTCATTATTCAATCACTTGGGACAAAAAAAAAATATTCAATGGGCTCAACATGCCCCTCAGCAATTTCCTTGGGGTGTCTACTTTCCAAAATGGGGTCATTTGGGGGAGGGGTTTGTACTGCCCTGCCATTTTAGCACCTCAAGAAATGATATAGGCAGTCATAAATTAAAAGCTGTGTAAATTCCAGAAAATGTACTCTAGTTTGTAGACGCTATAACTTTTGCGCAAACCAATAAATATACGCTTATTGACATTTTTTTACTAAAGACATGTGGCTGAATACATTTCGGCCTAAATGTATGACTAAAATTGAGTTTATTCGATTTTTCTTATAACAAAAAGTAGAAAATATCATTTTTTTTCAAACTTTTCAGTCTTTTCCTTTTATATCGTAAAAAATAAAAATCGCAGAGGCAATCAAATACCATCAAAAGAAAGCTCTATTTGTGGGAAGAAAAGGATGCAAATTTCGTTTGGGTACAACATTGCATTACCGCGCAATTACCAGTTAAAGCAGCGCAGTGCGAAATTGTAAAAAGACCTCTGGTCCTTAGGCTGGCAATTGGTCCGGGGCTTAAGTGGATAATATATATCCCAAAAAAATAAAAAATTATTAAAAAAAATGTATTCATCAGTTTAGGTCAATATATATTCTTCTACATATTTATGGTAAACAAAAAAAAAAAACACAATACGTGCATATTGATTGGCCTGCGACATTGCAGCGGACAAATCTGACCCTTTTTGCAGACCAGTGACATTATAAAAGTGACACTTTTTGCAGACCACTGACATTATTACATTGATCAGTGCTAAAATAATGCACTGATCAATGTATAAATGACACTGGCAGGGAAGGGTTTAACACTAGGGGGCAATCAAGGTGTTAACTGTTCCCTGTGTGTGTTCTAACTGTGTGGGGAATGGGCTTACTGGGACATCACAGAGATCGCTGTTCCCGATCACTTGGAACAGCAGCTCTCCATGATGTCTCCTGTCAGAATGGGGATCCGCCTTATTTACATAGGCAGATCCCTGTTCTGCCTCTGTGTACCGCAATCGCAGGTCACCGGCAGACATCGAGTCTGCAGGACCCGCGGCATGCAGTGGGCGTGCGCGCCCACAGTGTCACATGCACGGACCGTCAAGTGGTTAATTCACTGCATTCAGGAGACTATATGCCAAGGTGCCTTACTGGTGACTATACTTGGCCTAGGCTCACTGGGCAGAAGTACCCGTTAAATGAATAATGAGTAGGGGCTAGTAGAATGGTTAGGTAAGACAGTAATGGACAATTAGACAACAGTGGACCACGCCATGTGGGGTAAAACTTGTAGCCAGGGGCGTAACTATAGGGGTTGCAGCCGTCGCGACCGCAACTGGGCACTGTGCTGCAGGGGGCCCATGCAGCCCCCTCTACATATGCTGATCACCCATCCAGCACACTGGATGGAGCCCAGGCCAACATGGATGAGTGCGCGGCCTGCAGCTTGGTCATGGTGAGTGAGAGGACCCCATCCCCCACACACCATTACTTACCCCCTCCATCTCCCCCTGGGGACAGGGGCCCCTTCTCACGTGAGGACAGGGACCCCCATCTCCCCTGGGGACAGGGTCCCCTTCTCCCCTGGGGGCAGTAACTTCATCTACCCTGGAGAAAAGGACCTCATCTCTTCTGGGGACGGGGACCCCATCCTGCCTAGGGACAGTCCCCCAATGGGGCACCTAAAAATAAAAAAATAAAATAATAAAAAAAACTACTGATGCCAGTGGTGGAACTACAGGGCTCACAAAGGTCATACCTGTGACCACGCCCTGGAGTTCCACTGCCGGACTCGGAGGGAAGGGCCCTGGCATGGGTTCAGGGGGGCCCTTCATGGTTTCTTGCATCGGGGCCCTGAAGGTTCCGCCACTGGCCCTGGGGTTTAGTCAGGGAGCTCCTCACCAAATTCCTTGTCAGGAGTAGCTACTGTAGATAATTGTTAGAGATCCATTGATTTCTCCCTAAGTTTGGCCTTGTTGTACTTTTCTCTTCTGCCACTAGGTGGCAAGGCGCTTGGTGTCATTAGATGTGAGAAGGACATTTCAAGGTCAGGTTACAGAGTATATGGGATATCTCAGCCAATGGGCAGGGGTTTTCTTTGATCCCTTGGCCCAGCTGGGAGTTCCACTGCCGGACTCGGAGGGAAGGGCCCTGGCTGGGGTTCAGGGGGGCCCTTCATGGTTTCTTGCATCGGGACCCTGAAGGTTCTAGTTACGCCACTGCTTGTAGCCTCCCTTGGAAGCCCACGTGACAAGGTGACAACGCAGGAAACCAAATAGGAACCAGGGACAGAGAGCTAAAGATGAAAAAAAACGTGAAAAACTCTGTAATTTCCTTTGAATTGTAGAAGGTTCTTTTTTGCAGTGACAGCAAAACGTATCCTACAACCAGCAATGGAATAGATGGACGGAGAGATCCTCTTACAGTCATAACCCAGCTATGTTACATGGGATCATTACAAGGCACGTTCACACTGTAATCATATATGTCAAGCACCTGAGCTGCACCTTGCAACAATGCAATATCAACTTACATCACAGGTGGTAGTAAGTAAGGGTGTCAAGGTGGTAGAAGGTGTCACCGTTCATTATCTTTGTGTTCCATACTCCTTTGCATCATGATTATCCCTAATGCAGCGTACACACGACCAGACTTTCCGGCAGACTAGGTACGACGGTCTTCCTGACGGACTTTCGGTGGAGTTCAGACGGACTTCGGAACGAACGGACTTGCCCAAACACGAACGGACTAAAGCCCCATACACACTATCAGATTGTCTGCTGATTTTTTCCATCAGATTTGCCAAAACCATATAATATGAAGTCAAACCTTAAGGGTTTCAATGTGTATGCAATCAGGCAGGCCCTTGTACTACATGGTTTTGGTAAACCTGAAGGAAAAAATCAGCAGACAATCTGATAGTGTGTATGGGGCTTTAGTCCATTCGATTTGAACGTGATGATGTAAGATGAGACTAAAAAAGGAAGTTCAATAGCCAGTAGCCAATAACTTCCCTTGCGTCATATTTGGTCCATTGCAGCAGCATACAGACGAACGGTTTTCCAAATAGGAATTCGGACAGATTTGAAACATGTTCTATTTCTAGGTCCGTCTGATTTTTTTTATGAAAAACGATCGGGTTAGCCCACACACGATCGGAATGTCCAACGGACTGATTCCGTCTGACTTAATCTGACGAAAAGTCCAGTCGTGTGTACGCGGCATTAGACTCCATTCACATTTGTACAACTTCAAAGTTGCGGTGACTTTGGAGTGCAACTTTGACGCAACTTTGGATGGGTGCAACTTGGATATGACTTTGGCTTTGACCAGTGATAATGGACAACTGTTGCATTGTATAACAGTCAAGTACGACTTTCATGCAACTTTTGAGGGTTAACATTGAAATCTATGGCCCTACAGTTGCATGAAAGTCGGACCAGTAGTGCATGAACTACTTTGAAGTCACTGCAACTTTAAGTCGCACATATGTGAATGGTTATCATTGCTAAACATGAGGAACGGCTTGTCATGTGACTTTAATGTCCAAAGTTGCATGACAAGTCACACGAGTGTGAATGGAGCCTAAAGCGAAAGTTTATTCTCCTTATATTTTGCCTTGCCTTGATACTCCCTCCCCCTCCCATCAACATGCTTATGAGATCTTAACCACTTTAGCCCCAGAAGGATTTACAGTGAGGGGGAAAAAAGTATTTGATCCCCCTGCTGATTTTGTACATTTACCCAATGACAAAGAAATGATCAGTCCATAATTCTTTACATTTTATGGTAGGTTTATTTTAACAGTGAGAGACAGAATAAAAACAAAAAAAATATCCAGAAAAACACATTTCAAAAAAGTTATAAATTGATTTGCATTTTAATGAGTGAAATAAGTGTTTGTTTGACCTCTTCGCAAAATATGACTTAAGCCCCGTACACACGAGCGGACTTTTCAACATCCAAAGTCTGACGGAATGATTCCGGCAGACTATTCGATCGTGTGTGGGCTGCAACGGACTTTTGATTCACAAAAGTCTGACAGACTTTAGAAATGGAACATGCTTCAAATTTTTCCACCAGAACTGTGCCGGACCCAGAAATCCGCTCGTGTGTGTGCTAGTCTGACGGACTAAAACCGACGCTAGGGCAGCTATTGGCTACTGGCTATGAACTTCCTTATTCTAGTCCTGTCGTACGTCATCACGTTCGAATCCGTCGGACTTTGGTGTGATTGTGTGTGGCCAAGTCCGTTCATTCGGAAAGTCCGTCAGAACTCTGTCAGAACTCCGTCGAAAGTCTGCCGGACTTAAGTCCTGTCGTGTGTACGCGGCATTAGTCTTTGGTGGCAAAACCCTTGTTGGCAATCACAAAGATCGGACGTTTCTTGTAGGTGGCCACCAGGTTTGCACACATCTCTGGAGGGATTTTGTCCCACTCCTCTTTGCAGATCCTACAACCAAAAAGTCATTTGAGGCTGACATTTGGTAACTCGAACCTTCAGCTCTCTCCACATGTTTTCTATGGGATTAAGGTCTGGAGACTGGCTAGGCCTCTCCAAGACCTAATGTGCTTCTTCTTGAGCCACTCCTTTGTTGCCTTGGCCGTGTGGTTTGTGTCATTTTCATGTTGGAATACCCATCCACGATCCATTTTCAATGCCCTGGCTGAGGGAAGGAGGTTCTCACCCAAGATTTGATGGTACATGGCCCAGTCCATCGTCCCTTTGATGCGGTAAAGTTGTCCTGTCACCTTAGCAGAAAAAAACCCCCAAAGCATAATTTTTCCACCTCCATGTTTGATTGACGGTGGGGATGGTGTTCTTGGGGTCATAGGCCACATTCCTCCTCCTCCTCCAAACACGGCGAGTTGAGTTGATGCCAAAGAGCTTGATTTTGGTCTCATCTGACCACAACATTTTCACCCAGTTCTCTTCTGAACCAGTCAGACGTTAATTAGCAAACTTCCGACGGGCCTTTCTTTTTTTTTTTTTTTTTTCAGCGAATCTTCGTGAGAGACTAAAATCAACTTTACGTTCATCACTGTCTCTTATTTTTAGTCTTCACATCATTGTAGCTGTATCTATTTATTTATTTCTCTTCCTTTTTTTTTTTTTTATTAAATATTATATATGAATTTATTTCGTTTTCATAAAAAATTTGAGATTATTTCATCCTACTCCCATTTATGACTATTTTAACCTCTTCCCTCCCCCCCCCCCCCCCCCCGCCTGAACCCAACATGTCAGTAGTGTTCCTCACCTGAATATTTTCCTCTTATAAAGATCTTTATGGTCTTAATTGTGCTGTATAGCTCCATTCTTGCTTAAACTCTTTCCATCCATTCCATTTTTTTATGAATACTACTCTTTCATCTTCATCTCTCAAACTCAGACTTTCCAAATTGAATATTCCCTCTACTGCATCTACCCACTCCCATATCGTTGGGCATTCCACCTCCTGCCATTTTCTGGGAATCAGTTTTTTCGCTGCGTTTAGAAGATGTGGGATGATTGTGTCTTGATATTGTTTAACTCCTCCCTCTGTTCCATGGAAAAGTACAATCCAGGGCTCTGCTTTCACAGTTATTTGGGTTATTTCTTTTATCATTTGTAGAATCTTATCCCAGTATATCTTAACCACTTGCAGACCGGACCATTTTGCTGGTCAAAGACCAGACCACTTTTTGCGATTCGGCACTGCGTCGCTTTAACTGACAATTGCGCGGTCGTGCGACGTGGCTCCCAAACAAAATTGACGTCCTTTTTTTCCCACAAATAGAGCTTTCTTTTGGTGGTATTTGATCACCCCTGCGGTTTTTATTTTTTGCGCTACAAACAAAAATAGAGCGACAATTTTGAAAAAAACGCATTATTTTTTACTTTTTGTTATAATAAATATCCCCCAAAAATATATAAAAAAACATTTTTTTCCCTCAGTTTAGGCTGATACGTATTCTTCTACATATTTTTGGTTAAAAAAATCGCAATAAGCGATTATTGATTGGTTTGCGCAAAAGTTATAGCGTTTACAAAATAGGGATAGTTTTATAGCTTTTTTATTAATAATTTTTTATTATTTTTTTTTTACTAGTAATGGCGACGATCAGCGATTTTTATTGCGACTGCGACATTGTGGGGGACACATCGGACATTTTTGACACATTTTTGGGACCATTGTCATTTATACAGTAATCACTGCTATATAAATGCAGTGATTCCTGTGTAAATGACACTGGCAGTGAAGGGGTTAACCAGTGGGTGGCAGTGTAGGGGTTAAGTGTTCCTAGGGGTGTGTTACTAACTGTGGGGGGGTTGGGCTTTCATTTAGTGAACACTGATCTCTGCTCCAATCACATGGAGCAGAGATCAGCGTCACTAGTTGCTAGGCAGAATGGAGAAATGCTGTTTACTCGGCATTTCCTCCATTCGGCCGCTCCGTGAGACGATCGCAGGGATGCCCGCGGCGATCGAGTCCGCGGGTCCCGCGACCGGACTCACGGGGGTCCCGACCAGCGCGGGAGCGCGCCGGCGGCGGCGTGCTCCCGATGGCAGGGCGGCATTGAATATTGGACGTACCTGTACGCCAATATGCCTGCCCGTGCCATTCTGTCGACGTACATCGTCGTGCGCTGGTCGGGAAGTGGTTAATTTTTGCGCATCCCCACCATAAGTGTGTCATTGTTCCTGTTATTTTGCAACCACGCCAACACTCAGCCGTCCTTCCTTGTTGATATTTAACCGTCTTATCCGGGGTGTTATACCAGCGTGATATAAGTTTATAATTTATCTCAGCTGTTTTATTGTCTATTGCCGAACTATGTGTTATTTTCAGTATTTTGTTTATTGTTTCTTTATCCTTTTGTGACCCTAATTCCTTTTCCCACTTATTTGTGTATGGCGGTATCTGGCCAGCCGATATCAACAGCCCATACAGCCTTGAGATTGTGCCCTTAACTCTATCTGCAATACAGAGTTGCTCTAGCCCAGTCAGTTCATCTTCAGATCTAATTGGCTGAGGCAGCCTTTCTATAAAGTGGGCCAGCTGGAGATATCGCCACCTATCGTTCACCATAACTCCCGTATGTACTAAATCTTTGTGTGGAATAAGTTTCCCTTTTTTAATTATATCTTTTATTTGTGACCCTTCCTTTTTAATCCAGTTCCCTCCTATATCCCTTCTACCAGGGGGAAAGTACTCATTATCTTTCAAAACTATTAACGGTGAATTATAGTGTCCGTTTAATCTTTTGTATACCCTATCCCAAATCCTAAATGCAATCTGTGTCAACTCATTTGTATCTATATCTAGTGCCCTATATTTTGGAGGGTTCCATATTATCTTGCTAAGTTGTGCCTTACTGTAAATACATTCTAAATTCACCCATCTTTTCTCGTCCTTTTTCCCCCTCACCCATTTGACAAATTCTCGACAATACGACAGCCTGATAATAATATTGCAGGTCTGGGACTGCCTGTCCCCCTCGCCTTTTCTCTTGTTTTAGTACACTATGGGAGATCCTAGGTTTTTTGTTGTTCCATATATAATTACTCATTAAAGATTTTAACTTAAAAAAATAGCTAGAGGGTATTTCAATCGGCAACATCTGGAATTTATATAAAATTTTTGGGAGAATAAACATTTTGAACACGTTTATTCGACCCACCCAAGATATAGATCTATTAGCTACCCTTCTGAGTTCAGTTTTGATTTCATTTAATAATGGAATATAATTTAAGGGGTAAATCTTATCCAAAGTACGCGCCCGACGGGCCTTTCTTGAGCAGGAGGACCTTGCTGCTAAGGATGGGTGAATTTTTTTTTGGGCAAACGTCCGAACAACGGCCGTTTGTCCACTCCCCAGTCCATTGCAAGCCCTGATTGGCTGAAGCAGTGAAAACTTCAGCCAATCAGGGCACAGAGCACTGTCAGAGTCATGATTGAACACTGTCGCCATGACTTTAACCGATCATGGCTCATTGCCGCCCCACGGTATAAAAGTATTCTATCAATGGCAGCCATTTTCAGTGTGATTTCTGCATGGAGAGAGATAGAATAGGGCTATGTTCAGTGTAATTAGTTAGTTAGTGTGCTATACTGTGCTATTTTGCTTTAATTAGTGTAGAATATTAGTTTAGTGTCAGTCTAGGGATAGTGTGAGTGTAGTGAGGAGGACCATCATTCAGCTTTGCATAGTGTGCAGCTAGAGTAGGGACAGCTCAGATAGTTTCAATGTAGTGTAGTGAGACCGTGTCAGTAATCTTTACATTAGTGCAGTGATGGCGAACCTTGGCACTCCAGATGTTTTGGAACTACATTTCCCATGATGCTCATGCACTCTGCAGTGTAGTTGAGCATCATGGGAAATGTAGTTCCAAAACATCTGGGGTGCCAAGGTTCGCCATCACTGCATTAGTGTATAGCTAGAGTAGGGACAGTTCAAATAGCATCAGTGTAGTGACGGTTGAACACTGTATATTTGATTCCATTACTGCCAGTTTAACGCCATATAGTTCTGTGTTCTTTACTGCCAATTTAACACCATATATTTTTTTGTGCGCTGATAGTTTAACACCATATAGTTCTGTGTGTGTTACTGCCAGTTTAACGTCAATTACTTCTGTGTGAGTTACTACCAGTTACAGCCATATAGTTTTGTGTGCATTACTGACAGTTTAACCCCATTTACTTCTGTGTGCGTTAATGCCAGTTTAATGCCATATGGTTTTGTTCATTACTGCAAGTTCGCGAGTGTGTCTGTGTAGTATGAGTACTCAAATTAAAGTGCACCAAACACCACTTTACATTGATTAAAGTGCATCTACATACAGATTTCCACTTCTTCTTTACATTTGCTTATAAGCACTGCCCCCTCCCTCCCAATAATATCTGGGAGGACAACAAGGATTCCTGTAGGTTAGTGTCATGGAAAACATTGTTTTGAGTCTTCTGTTGGTTAAGAGAGGAGCATTGGAGAAGGCATCCGCGTAAGTGAGGCATTTCGTAATTTTGTTAGTCCTCGCCGCCCAGGGCTGTCAGCTTCTACATCCCATCGGCAGCGGCTGCATCACATGGTGGACGATTACCTCAGTGTCATAACAGAGATAGAGAGCTTTCCAGCTGACGATCCACTGACTTACTGGGTCATGAGAATAGACCACTGGCCAGAACTTGCCTAGTATGCTATTGAGTTGTTGGGCTGCCCTGCATCCAACGTGCTTTCCGAACAGGCATTTAGTGCTGCTGGAGGTTTTGTTACTGATCATAGAAGACATCTGTCCACAGATCTCGTGGACCGTCTGACTTTTATCAAAAGTCACTGATTAAGTCTTTTTGGGATGCGGAATCTCTGCAGGACTTCGAGGCTGCCTAGCTTTGAGGGTGTTCCATCATTTCATCTGGAAGAATGCTTTTGGTATTGGTTTCATGGGCACAATTAACACCCAAAGACAAATTTTTCAGCACCTGTTTGACAGGTACATATCATTGCAATTTTTTTGCCTTCATCAAGAGCACCTCTATAGGGTTACGGTGGGAAGGCGCCCCCGACACCCAAAGAGTAATTTTTCTGCACCTGTTTGACAGGTGCATATCATTGCAATATTTTTCAGCAAGGCCAATTCTTGCTTTCATCAAGAGTACCTCTATAGGGTTACGGTGGGAAGGCACCACCGACACCCAAGGACCAATTTCTAAGCACCCATTACGTCTAGCCAAAGTCAAAGTGACACCAGAATGTATCCAAAAAAACTCTAATCTTTTTCCCAGTGCACTACATTGTGGCCTCATCATACACACTGGCTCCCCAGCTATTGCTGAGCAAAATAACAGCAGCTTGCAGGGAAAATTTCATTTTTTTGGGCTTTATAAATGCAATTATTGCTGCAGCAGATTCTAGACATGGTACAGATCTGTCACTTTACAGGTACACTAAGGGGACCCCCCCGGGCACTATACTGGAAGGAATTTTTCATTTTTATGCTTTCACTTTAAAAATCCATTTAAAAAGGAAGTTTTTCTCAAACTTTTTTTTTATTGATACATGTCCCCCAGGGCAGAACCCCGACCCTTATAACAGTTGTATGCCCAATTACTTGCATATAAGCCTTCAAAATGTGCACTTTTGATTTTTGACATTTGAGTCCCATTGACTTTAATGGGGTTCATTGTTCGGGTCCGAACTTTCGCTGTGTTCCTAAGTTCTGGTGCAAGCTGAACAGGGGTACGTTCGGCCCATCCCTACTTCCTGGCGCTGCAGCATTCCAGTCCTTCATGGCGTAGTGTGTTACCAATTGTTTCCTTGGTGACTATGGTCCCAGCTGCCTTGAGATCATTGACAAGATTGTCCCGTGTAGTTCTGGGCTGATTCTTCTCCATTCTCATGATCATTGAAACTCCACAAGGTGAGATCTTGCATGGAGCCCCAGACTGAGGAAGACTGACTGTTACTTTGTGCTTCTTCCATTTGTGAATAACAGCACCAACTGTTGTCACCCTCTCACCAAGCTGCTTGACAATTGTCTTGTAGCCCATTCCAGCCTTGTGTAGGTCTGCAATCTTGTCCCTGACATCCTTCGACAGCTCTTTGGTCTTGGCCATGGTGGAGAAAGTAAAATCTGATTGATTGCTTCTGTGGACAGGTGTCTTTTATACAGGTAACACACTGAGATTAAGAGCACTCCCTTCAAGAGAGTGCTCCTAATCTCAGCTCGTTACCTGTATAGAAGACACCTGGGAACCAGAATTCTTGTTGATTTATAAGGGATCAAATACTTATTAATTAAAATGCAAATCAATTTATAACTATTTTGAAATGCGTTTTTCTGGATAATTTTGTTGTTATTCTGTCTCTCGCTGTTAAAATAAACATACCATCAAAATTATAGACTGATCATTTTTTTGTCAGTGGGCAAATGTACAAGCAGGGGATCAAATACTTTTTTTCCTCACTGTACCCTCTTATTGAATTGGGCCCTTTTTTGTAATACGGCACTGTGTCGCTTTAAGTCTCGTCACCTTCTAGTCTCATCTTATATAACTTTCTTAGTAGAAACGGCTTACTGTTGAGGCTTGAACGCTCATGTCGTTTTTGTAATGAAGTCCACATACCTTTTGGCTGTTTTCTCTGTTCTTATGTGGATAAGCTGATCATTTTCCACTAGTAAGCTTATGGTTGCTTTTGCCTGCCTACCTCTTCTGTCCCATTCCTCCATCTCTCCGTTTGTGGGTCTGTCTGTATTCAGCACTTGCCACAAGTCATCCTTGTGCAAAAGAATTTCTAGCTTAAACTTCCACAGCTGGTAATTGGCATTGTTCAGGTTTGTTATTGCAAACTTCACATCTGAACTGCTTGCCATCTTTAAAGCGGGAGTCCACCGGGACTCCGCATTTTTATTTTTTTTTTTAAAGCCAGCAGCTACAAATACTGCAGCTGCTGACTTTTAAAATAGTGACACTTACCTGTCCAGCGCGCCCGCGATGTCGGCACCCGAAGCCGATCTCTAGATCGTCTCTCGAGTGCTGCCGCCGCCATCTTGGGTATGGGAATCAGGAAATGGAGCCTTTCGGCTTCATTTCCCGGTTCCCTACTGCGCATGCACGAGTCGCGCTGTGCAATAAGGACGGTCCCCGCTGCCTCTGGGATCTGTGTGTTTCCCAGCAGGCAGCGGGACACTTGCGGAAAGGGGCGGGCACTTGCGGAAAGGGGCTAATCTACGCCCCTTTCCGCAGAGAGCTATCCCGGAAGTGGGTGCAGATACCTGTACTGTACAGGTATCTGCACCCCCTCCCCCCTGAAAGGTGCCAATTGTGGCGCCGGAGGGGGGGAGGGTTCCGATGAGCGGAAGGTCCACTTTAGGGTGGACCTCCGCTTTAAGCTGCTTGCATACAGTACTAGTACTCACAGACTTGCAATATCCTCTCCAGTACCTGGGTGCTCTGGGTGCCTGCTGGATGACTGGGCCCGTTGTGTAGAGTATTCCAATTAAGCACTGGAAGCGTCATGGATACAGCAAACGGCTTTCCTTTAATGGAGAAATATATTAGATGCCTTTTATCATAGAACAGGAACAAGGAGCATGCAAGTACATGGTGAACATAGACAGAACATCCTGTTATATCATAGAACATAAGAACTATGCATTATAATATCACAGCGCCACCTGCTGCTTAGATAGGTATAATGCATACAATATTGTCCGTTAATTAGCAACCTTGCTGTTGTTCTTTTCCAACACAGGGAAAGTAGGGTTGCAGTTTTGAAGTTTTGTGGTGCACACTCTTTTTTGCTATTTTCTAACAATTTTAAGAAAATTCAGTGTGGTACTGCAAGAAAAAAGAAGCACACCAACAAAAGTATCAAACGGTTGTGCCCATTGGCCAATTTGTTTGAAGTCGAGGGCTTAAAGTAGAAGTCTCCACCCTAACACTAAAATCTCTAAATCTACTTGCATCCACAATCTAACACTAACCTATCTAGCCCTGTAAAGAAGAAATCGCTAAACGTACCTTTTCTAAAGCCATTGAGCTGCCAGTGGCAGCTTTGCTGTGGAGACAGCCGACAACGGAAGCCCCATAGTAACTCTATGGTTGATGTCGCTTCCCATTCATTTCCCAGCCGTTGTCGGTTCTATCCTGCTCAGAGCTTCCGCCACGGGAGACCGGATCAGCTTCTAAAAAGGGCTATGTATAGCGATTTCTTCTTTACAGGGCTAGATAGGTTAGTCTTAGATCGTGGATGCCTGTAGATTTACAGATTTTAGTGTTAGGATGGACTTCTACTTTAACCGCTTAAGAAACGTCCCATACAGATACACTGCATCAGGGCAACCCTTACAGTAAGTGCGAAATCACGTACCTGTACACCGTTGTTTTTTCTTCGGGTCTATGGCGCGTGTGCATGCCGCCGGCGAACCAGCTCCTGCTGATTTGACGTAGCGGAAGCCAATCAGTGAGTCCGGTGGTCCCTATGTAAACAAGGCAGATCGCCGTTCTGTCAGAGGGGAAGATGGAGATTTTGTGTTTCTGCTAAGCAGGAACACGGATCTCTGTCTTCCGTGAGTCAAAGCACCTCCCCCACAGTTAGCAAGCACTCCCAGGGAACACATTTAACCCTTTGATAGCCCCTGATGGTAACCCCTTCCCTGCCAGTGTCATTAGTAGAGTGACAGTGCATTTTTTTTTAGAACTGATCATTGTATTGGTGTCACTGGTCCCCAGAAAGTGTCACTTAGGGGCTGATTTACTAAAGGCACATTGTGTACTTTGCAAAGTGCAGTTGCTCCAGACCTCAGTTAATTAGGTAAAGCTTCACTTTGCAAAGGGTACCCAATCACGTGCAAGGGAAATTAAAAAAAAAACTATTTTTGCGTACACACGATTGGATGATGGAGGTCAGCAGAGCTTCTGCTCATTTACTAAGCTTTGCAGCAACCACACTTGCAGAGTGCAATTGCAAAGTGCACATTTGTCTTTAGCAAATCAGATTTGTCTGCTGCAATGTCACAGTCCTGCTAAAAATCACTGATCACCGTTATTACTAGTAAAAAAATAAAATGAATAAATCCATAAATATATCTCATCATTTGTAGATGTTATAATTTTTGCGCAAACTAATCAATATACACTTATTGGGATTTTTTTTTTACCAAAAACAGATACATATTGGCCTAAATTGATGAAGGCAAGGTCCATAAAGACATGGATGAGCGAGTTTGAGGTGGAGGAACTTGACTGGCCTGCACAGAGTCCTGTTCTCAACCCGATAGAACACCTTTGGGATGAATGAGAGCGCAGGCAGCGAGCCAGGCCTTATACACCCCTGAGGAAAGAATGAACTTCTGAAATGCGTCGGGTGTCGGTCACAGTATCCTTATCGCGGCTGCTTCTGGAATGTGTAGAACTGTAATCCATCATTTGCATATCATTGGCCTGACTGCACACCAGCCCTAATTTGTTTTTAAAGAATTTTGTGAGTAAAACTTGTATTCAATACTTGTATAAATACTTTTTGGCAATTTATACTACATAGTGATGTACTAATAGGGCACAGGCCTTAAAAGTCCTATTAGGGGGTTCTTTGACTCTCCTGTTGATCATACCCCCAACTTCTTTCATATCGGGTTGAGGTCAGGACTCTGTGCAGGCCAGTCAGGTTCCTCCACCCCAAACTCGTTCATCCACGTCTAAGGCCGCGTACACACGCGGGGACTGTTCGCCCAACTTTGTCCGCTGAACAGTGTTTCGGCAAACAGTCCGCTCGTGTGTGGGCTTTCAGCGGACAGTTTCAGCGAACAGTCCGCTGAACAAGGTTTTTCGGAAATTCCGAAAAACTGTCCGCTGAAACCTTGTTTCAGCGAACAGTCCCCTCGTGTGTAGGCTTGTTCGTCAAACTAAGTTCCGCGCATGCTCAGAAAGGATTTACACGCCGAAAGTTATAATGCAGTGTATAGGACGTCGTATTTTTCGTCCCGTCGTACGTGCCGTTCACGTCATCGCGCACGGTTTCAGCAAACTGTTCGTCCGTCGTGTGTGGCCATGTCCGTCCATGCTAATTTTGAGCGGACTGTTTGCCGAAACTGTTTGACGGACAAAGTTGGGCGAACAGTCCCCGCGTGTGTACGCGGCCTTACTCTTTATGGACCTTGCTTTGTGCACTGGTGATCAGTCATGTTGGAAGAGGAAGGGGCCATCCCCAAATTGTTGCCACAAAGTTGGGGGCATTAAATTGTCCAAAATGTCTTGGTATACTGACACCTTAAGAGTTCCCTTCACTGGAACTAAGGGGCCAAGCCCAACCCCTGAAAAACAACCCCCCACACCATAATCCCCCCTCCACCAAATGATTTGGACCAGTGCACAAAGCAAGGTCCTCAAAGACATGGATCAGCATGTTTGGGGTGGAGGAACTTGCTGGCCTTCACAGAGTCCTGACCTCAACCTGATAGAACATCTTTGGGATGAATAAAGCTGGCCATACACCTATAGATTATCTGCAGATTTTCTATGGTTAGATGGAAAAAGTGCAACAGATTTCTCCATGTATACTGTGTGGATAGAAGAATCTCCCACTGGCCTAAGCTTCCATATCTTGCTAGACGGCTAGTGGCTCTCAACCTAAACAATGCCTGCACCCAATCAGAATGTTCAGGTATTGTGAGAGCCAGACGGGGGCAGACTAGCAAGATATGGAAGCTTGGGCCAGTGGGAGATCCTTCCATCCACATAGTTCAACGTAGATGGAGGAAACTGTTCCTCTATTTCCATCTGACCATAGAAAATCTGCAGATAATCTATAGGTGTATGGCCAGTCTTAGCCCTTGTACACACGGTCAGAGATTCCGACAACCAAATCCGTCGGATTTTGTCCTACGGATTTTGCCCGAAACTGTTGCATACACACGGTCGGACGAAGTTGTCGGAAAATCCGATCGTTCAGAACGTGATGACGTTATTTCGTTACGAAGGGACTAGATTCAGGCTAGTAGCCAATAGCTTTGATGTAGGAATTTGATCTGAGCATGCGTGGCACTTTGTCCGATCGGAATTCTCTACACATGATCGGAGTATGTCCGATCGGAGCATTTTGACGGAAAATTTTACCAACAAGTTGGAAAACTTGGTCCGTCGGATACAGTCCGATGGAGACCACACACAGTCGGAATATCCAACAAAACGGTCCGATCGGACACATCCCGTCGGAATCTCCGACCGTGTGTACAAGGGCTTAGAGCAGCGATATGCAATTAGCAGACCTCCAGCTGTTGCAGAACTACAAATCCCATGAGGCATAGCAAGACACTGACAGCCACAAACATGACACCCAGAGGCAGAGGCATGATGGGACTTGTAGTTTTGCAACAGCTGGAGGTCCGCTAATTGCAGATCCCTGGCTTAGAGTGAAGACTGCAAGCCAGGCCTTCTCGTCCAACATCAGTGCCTGACCTCACAAATGCGCTTCTGGGAGAATGGTCAAACATTCCCATAGACACCCTCCTAAACCTTGTGGACGGCCTTCCCAGAAGAGTTGAAGCTGTTATAGCTGCAAAGGGTGGGCCAACTCAATATTGAACCCAACGGACTAAGACTGTGATGCCATTATTATTATTATTATTATACAGGATTTATATAGTGCCAACAGTTTACGCAGTGCTTTACAATATAAAAAGGAGACAATACAGTTATAATGCAATAAAATACAAGAGGATTAAGAGGGCCCTGCTCAGAAGAGCTTACAATCTAATAGGGTGGGGCAGGTGGTACAAAAGGTTATAACTGTGGGGAAGTGGTAGAAGATTAGCTGGATACGTGATAGGCTTCCCTGAAGAGATGAGTTTTCAGGGATCACCTGAAGGTAGCAAGAGTAGGGGGATAACCGGACCGGTGGAGGTTGAGAGTTCCAGAGGATGGGGGAGGCTCTGGAGACGAGCATGGGAGGAGGAGACGAGAGAGCTTGAGAGTAGGGGGTCTTGAGAAGAGCGGAGAGGACGATTTGGGTGAAATTTGGAGACAAGATTGCTCATGTCCATTAAAGTTCACGTGCGTGTAGAGGCAGGTGTCCCAATACTTTTGACAATATAGCGTATGAACAATTTTACCAACACATGCCAAAGTTGCAAAACTGCATCCAGACGTTACAATTTGTTTTACCTTCAGTCATTAAGGGGTTAAACTACAAAGGCAGCTCTGTTTTTTTATACTGAATGGATTCAGAAATATGTGCAAAACGATCGTTTCTTATCTCTTGCATGTTAATTCTATGGTGACAGCGGCACGCCACTGAATTGCGGCAGAAGAACCGTTTATCTCGTGTTGCCTTTGTTTCGATCTCCTGTGGTTTGCAGTAGAAGCCATACATTGCAGATCATCCCTTACACCCTAATTAACTTGTAGAATGGTGAATAAATGAATAATAAACACCAGAATGCCAAATGAGTGATTCTCGTTGTTCCTCAATATATATTCCAGCTGTGGATCTTCAACCCCCTCCCTCCCCCCCCCCATTTTTATTTTATTTATTTTTTTAATCTAACCCCCCTCACCTGTTATGTGTTTGAGAATGGTGGCCATGGGGCTGTGCGGACCAAAAAAAAAAAAAAAAGTAATGAACTCAAAAAAAAAAAAAAAATTCTGCCAATTTAGATTGCAGAGGGTGCATCTATTAATTGAAAGTCCAACATAAGAAATCCTAATTATTTATCTAAAAACAAATATAAACTAGTGTACCCCTGCAGCCGGGAAGGATGGGGTGGGGGGCATATTAAAAATAAGCAGCTGAGTCACAGAATAACAACCTTCCAACCGCCCCCTTAACTCAGCACAGTGGCTGAAAGGGGTTGTACCCAGTGGGAGTGGGACAAAGTTTTCTAGAGCTTGGGGGTGGGGGGGGCATATGGCAAACTGCACCCCTACCGCCAAGGTGTATGAGCATTATGTGTCAGCAACCCCCCTCCCCCCAAAAAAAAATAAACACTAACCTGCATGCTTACCCTATAAGCATAAAGTCCCCCTCCTCCCATTACCAATTCTCTTCCCCTGCTGGAATCCCCCCCCCCCCCCCAGCACAAATGCCCCTCCAAAAAAATCACCCATTCCAGCAAAAGTTCCCCCCCATCCGCCTCTTAGCACAACCCCCCCCCCCCCATTTCCCCTTCTGGCACAAATCCCCCCCCCAAATTTCCCCTCCTAGCACAATTCCCCCCATTCATCCCTTCTAACACAAATCCACCCCCCCAAAATGTCCCCTCCTAGCACAATTCCACCTCCCTCCTCTACCATAATACCTATTTTAGCACAACCCCCCCCCCCCCCAAATAAAATTTCCCCTCCTAGCCAGGGCCGCTGATAGAAATCATGGGGCCCCGTACAGCCTACCTGATGGGGCCCCCTTCAGCTACACCCTGGTCCCGCCCCCGGTCCCTCCTTCAGCCCCACCCCTGGCCCCACCCATTGCCCCTCCCCAGACCCCGCCTTGAAACAATTGGCGGGGTATGTATTGCAGAGTATTGGCGGGGTATGTATTGCAGAGTATTGGCAGGGTAAGTATTGCAGAGTATTGGCAGGGTATTGGCAGGGTAAGTATTGCAGAGTATTGGCAGGGTATTGGCAGGGTAAGTATTGCAGAGTATTGGCGGGGTAAGTATTGCAGAGTATTGGCAGGGTATTGGCAGGGTAAGTATTGCAGAGTATTGGCGGGGTATGTATTGCAGAGTATTGGCGGGGTATGTATTGCAGAGTATTGGCGGGGTATGTATTGCAGAGTATTGGCAGGGTAAGTATTGCAGAGTATTGGCGGGGTAAGTATTGCAGAGTATTGGCGGGGTAAGTATTGCAGAGTATTGGCGGGGTAAGTATTGCAGAGTATTGGCAGGGTATTGGCAGGGTAAGTATTGCAGAGTATTGGCGGGGTATGTATTGCAGAGTATTGGCAGGGTAAGTATTGCAGAGTATTGGCAGGGTAAGTATTGCAGAGTATTGGCAGGGTATTGGCAGGGTAAGTATTGCAGAGTATTGGCGGGGTATGTATTGCAGAGTATTGGCAGGGTACGTATTGCAGAGTATTGGCAGGGTATTGGCAGGGTAAGTATTGCAGAGTATTGGCAGGGTATTTATTGCAGATTATTGGCGGGGTATGTATTGCAGAGTATTGGCAGGGTAAGTATTGCAGAGTATTGGCAGGGTATGTATTGCAGAGTATGTATTGCAGAGTATTGGGTATTGGCAGGGTATGTATTGCATTTGCAGATGTTGAACTTCAAGCCCCCCCCCAAGCAAGCATACACCTCACCTTGTTCGCCCGGCCCCTGCTCTCTCTGCTCGCCTGAGGCGCCTCTCACTGTGCTACTAAGTTCTTGTCACGCAGAGAGAGAGAGAGAGGATTTGGAATATCACTCCGCAACACCATAACATTATATGCTGGCCGGGACTTGTGCGGTGTGCGGAGCGGGTGCAGAAGAAGTATTCTTCCGCGCCCGAAATACAGGAAAGAGTCCTTCCCCTGCAGCCGCATACTGGAATGAACACAGCGCAATGAGCGCATAGCACATTTAAAAAAAAAAAACGTTACCGAACAAGGGGGGGGGGGGGGGCAGGGGTGTACCTAGAGCATTTGGCACCCAGGGCGGATCCTATATCTGGCACCCATCCCCCCCCACCATAAAATGTAAAAACACCCACTGTGTCCCCTGCATACCTCTGCATCCTTCAATATCTTTTTGTCACTACTGTGTACCCCCACCTCCACAACTGCACCTCTGGACCCCTTTAAATTACACAGCACCCTGCACCTCTGGACCCCTTTACATTACACAGCACCCTGCACCTCTGGACCCCTTTACATTACACAGGGCCTTGCGCCTAAGGACCTCTTTACATTACACAGCACCCTGCACCTCTGGACCCCTTTACATTACACAGGACCTTGCGCCTAAGGACCTCTTTACATTACACAGCAGCCTGCACCTCTGGACCCCTTTACATTACACAGCAGCCTGCACCTCTGGACCCCTTTAAATTACACAGCTCTTGTACCTCTGGACCCCTTTACATAACACAGCACCCTGAACCTCCTGACCCCTTTACATTACACAGCCCTTGTACCTCTGGACCCCTTTACATTACACAGCTCCCTGAACCTCTGGACCCCTTTACATTACACAGCCCTTGTACCTCTGGACCCCTTTACATTACACAGCACCCTGCACCTCTGCACCCCTTTACATTACACAGCCCCTCACAGCTCTGGACCTCCTGCATGTTACACAGACCCCCTACAGTGCAGACCCCCTCCCTACCATACAAACCCCCATCTACAGTCTAGACCCCCCTACAGTACAGAATCCTCCCCTACAGTGCAGACCCTCCTACAGTACAGGCCTCTCCACCCTACAGCGCAGACCCCCTCTACAGTACAGACTCCCCTACAGTACAGACTCCCCTACAGTGCAGAATCCTCACCTACAGTACAGACCCCTCCCCCTACAGTGCAGATCCCCCTACAGTGCAAGACCCCCCTACAGTGCAGGACCCCCCTACAGTGCAGACCCCCCTACAGTGCAGGACCCCCCACAGTGCACAGACCCCCCACAGTAAAGAACCCCCCTACAGTGCACAGACTCCCCTAAGGACCTATAATGTACCTCGATCCCAAGGCAGCGGTATTGCAGGGGGGAGGTGCGAGCAGCACCCGAGTGGAGTGACACCTGTCGGCTCAGTGATCCGGGACCCGGTGCAATAATCCCCTTCTCTCTGTATGTCTACACAGTGCTGTGCATAGAGGAGGGGGAGGCGGCTTCACTCTGCTCGGCTGTGAGTGACAGCCGCTGCCGAGACTGATCAGAACAGAACGGCCGCACGACGCGACCACAGAGAGAAGGGGATTATTGCGCCGGGTCCCGGATCACTGAGCCGACAGATGTCACTCCACTCGGGTGCTGCTCGCACCTCCCTCCTACAATGCCGCCCACTGCCAGTGCCTCGGGCTCTCTCTGTGTGGGCTGCGAATCTGAGGCACTGCGCTGTCTCCTCTTCAGTTGCTGGGGGGGGGGGGGGGGGGGGTTGTAGGACACTGATCGGTGGAGGAGGAACTTTTTTTTTTTTTTATACATAAAATTTTGCAGTTCACGTTGCCCGGGCCCCCCTGCTGGTCAGGACCGGTACAGCAGGGCCAGTTGTACTGGCCTATCAGCGGCCATGCTCCTAGCACAAATCCTCTTCTCCATCTACCCTCCCAACATCCCCCTAATACGCCACTCCTAGCACCCCCTCCCCCCAAATTTCCCATCCTAGCGCAAATCCCCCCGACACACAAATTTCCAAATTTCCCAATTTCTCCTCTATTCCCCCAATTCATCCCTACTAGCACAAATCCACCACCCCCCCCCCCAAAAAAGGTCCCCTCCTAGCGTAATTCAAACTCCCTCCTCTACCATATCTGCTCTTTTAGCACAACCCCCCCAAAAAAAAATTCCCATCCTAGCACAAATCCCCCCTCCAAATTTCCTCTCCTAGCACGAATCCCCTCCTAGCACAAATTCCCCCCCCCCCCAAAAAAAATTTCCCCTGTGTGCCACACCAGAATATGAACCTTCCTACAACAGCCACCTGCAACATGCAAGCCAGCAGGCAGATCTCAACAATGTCTACATCAGAGATAACCTCTTTTTTTATCCAGTGACTGTGCTCTCCCTAGCTGTTCCTGACCGATGTAAACATTTACTCCTTAGGCCCTGGGCCAGATTAACATAGGGGCTATTGGAGCTGCAGCTCCAGGCCCCTACCTTAATATAGGCCCAGAAGGGACGGACTGACCACTTGGATACTGCACTGCGTGAGACGCTCCTTGTACCTCCTGCAGCAGGGGGAATCTGAAAGTCGGGGGTGATTGGTGCGGCGGGCAATCACAAGCACCATCACCACAACACCATCACCACTCCCTCTATGACCATGAAGCAGCTGAAAGCCACTCCATCTCCTCTAGAGGGAGATCGTTGCTTGTAATTGCCCCCCCCCCCCGTACTGATCACCCAAGACTGTCCATTAGATTCCCCCTGCTCTGGGCCCCCCTGTGTATGCAGTACTGACACCTTCCACTGCTCCATTCTCCCAAAAAAGTATTGTGAAAAAAATGTTAAAAATATAAAAAAAACTCCAACAAATAATAATAAATGAAGAAAAATAATTTAAAAATTTAATAAATAATTTAAAAAATTAAGGGCTCGTTCCCATGAGTTCTCTTGCGCATACAGTGTGAATTTTCCATAAAAAGGCCCATCAAAATCCTCAGCACCAGGCCCATGATCTTCTTAATCTGGCCCTGCTTAGGCCCCTTTCACACGGGATCGCTCTGTCTGTCCCCGCTGAGCCGGCGGATAACAGGGTGGTCCCGGCACACTGTGCAGGGACCGCCCTGTCAGCTCTCCGCTCTCCTCTATGGGGGATTGGATGAACATGGACCGTCTGTCCATGTTCATCCGTTCCGCTCTGCAGACGGATAGAAAAATAGGATTTTCCTCCTTCTGCAGAATCGGACAATAGCGGAGGCAGACGATATCGAGTGTCTGTGGATGTTCATCCGCAGACACCCGCTATCATCCCATAGGAATGCATGTATGTCCGTATTTCATCCGCAAACGGATGGATGAAATACGGACATACTGTCCGCATGTGTGAATGGGGCCTTAGAAGTCTGATCTATAACAAGTGGACTCAACCCCATCTGAACTGTAAGTCGGTTATTCCCTTTGAGAGACCCCCCGTGTTCTGATTGACCCTCTTAGAAGAGTATGCAGTCTCAAAGGTAAAAGACATTCTCTTAGGGGTAACCACATACTCTCCATTAAACCGCATAAGACTGAACTGGGAGCAGGGCCTGGACAAGGGGTGGGCAGGACGGGAGGCTGCCCTGGGCACTGTGGTTTCATGTGAGGTGGGGGGGGGGCACCACAAGGAAATTGGGGTGAGGGGATTTGTGTTGGAAAGGGGGATTTGGGGGTCAGCAGGGAGTAAGTATTGTTCTAGAAGGGGAAATTTGGGTGGTATGCTAAAATGTAAGGGGAGAAGGAATGGGGGAAGACGATTTGTGCTAGGAGGGATGATTGGGGCGCTTTGTGCTGGAAGGAGGGATTTGCAGTGGGGTTATTGGAAGGGGCAATTTTAGGTGTAGATAATATGTGTTAGGAGGAGTGATTTTTTTGGGGGGGTTGGCACTTGAATTGGGGGGGATATGGGGAGTAAGATTTGTGCTGGGAGGGGGGATTTCAGCAGGGGAACAGATTTGCACTGGGGTAAGTTGTTTTCTGATACAGAATCAACTAAAGTTATACTATAGATCTTTTCATAGAATGTTATAAATACTGTTGAAATGTTTCAATGTTGGAGGACTTCTAAAAACCCAGGAAGTCAGCACAGCACAGGGATGTTGGGAGCCCCTCATAATGATAAATTCATCATAACAAACATTTGTAATTGTTACGAAAAGTTATCAAACCTAAAAGTTAAAAACCAAGGAAGTCAGCACAGCACAGGGATGGTGGGAGCCCCTCATAATGAGCACAGCACAGGGATGGGGGGAGCCCCTCATAATGAGCATAGCACAGGGATGGGGGGAGCCCCTCATAATGAGCACAGCACAGGGATGGGGGGAGCCCCTTATAATGAGCACAGCACAGGGATGGTGGAGCCCCTCATAATGAGCACAGCACAGGGAGGGTGGAGCCCCTCATAATGATAAAGTCATCGTAACGAACATTCATAATTGTTATGAAAAATTAACGAACCCAACAAAAATTCGTATATTTCGTATGAAATTTCGGACACAAAATACGAATTCATTCTAATACGAAATGGAACGAAACAAAACAAACTTATTGACGGCGCATATGTCTATGGATTACTGGAAGCCCACATCACATTGATCACGAAGGTGAGCAAGACCCTACATCAGTTAGTAATTAAAGGCCAATATCCGTACTGAATGTCAGGGCTGGACTGGGACAGAAATTTGGCCCTGGACTTCATCCAGACCAGCCCACTTACATTTTGAGTGTCCCATCAGCACCCCCTTACATCAGAGTGTCCCATCAGCACCCCCTAACATCAGAGTGTCCCATCAGCACCCCCTAACATCAGAGTGTCCCATCAGCAGCCCCCTTATATCAGAGTGTCCCATCAGCAGCCCCCTTACATCAGAGTGTCCCATCAGCACCCCCTTACATCAGAGTGTCCCATCAACACCCCCTTAAATTAAGAGTGTCCCATCAGCACCCCCTAACATCAGAGTGTCCCATCAGCACCCCCTTACATCAGAGTGTCCCATCAGCAGCCCCCTTACATCAGAGTGTCCCATCAGCAGCCCCCTTACATCAGAGTGTCCCATCAGCACCCCCTTACATCAGAGTGTCCCATCAGCACCCCCTTACATCAGAGTGTCCCATCAGCACCCCCTAACATCAGAGTGTCCCATCAACACCCCCTTAAATTAAGAGTGTCCCATCAGCACCCCCTAACATCAGAGTGTCCCATCAGCACCCCCTTACATCAGAGTGTCCCATCAGCAGCCCCCTTACATCAGAGTGTCCCATCAGCAGCCCCCTTACATCAGAGTGTCCCATCAGCACCCCCTTACATCAGAGTGTCCCATCAGCACCCCCTTACATCAGAGTGTCCCATCAGCACCCCCTTACATCAGAGTGTCCCATCAGCACCCCCTAACATCAGAGTGTCCCATCAACACCCCCTTAAATTAAGAGTGTCCCATCAGCACCCCCTAACATCAGAGTGTCCCATCAGCACCCCCTTACATCAGAGTGTCCCATCAGCACCCCCTTACATCAGAGTGTCCCATCAGCAGCCCCCTTACATCGGAGTGTCCCATCAGCAGCCCCCTTACATCAGAGTGTCCCATCAACACCCCCTTGCATCAGAGTGTCCCATCAGCACCCCCTAACATCAGAGTGTCCCATCAGCACCCCCTTACATCAGAGTGTCCCATCAGCACCCCCTAACATCAGAGTTTCCCACCAGCACCCCCTTACATCAGAGTGTCCCATCAACACCCCCTTACATCAGAGTGTCCCATCACCAGCACCCCCTAACATCAGAGTGTCCCATCAGCACCCCCTTACATCAGAGTGTCCCATCAGCACCCCCTAACATCAGAGTGTCCCATCACCAGCACCCCCTTACATCAGAGTGTCCCATCAACACCCCCTTACATCAGAGTGTCCCATCAGCACCCCCTAACATCAGAGTGTCCCATCAACACCCCCTTACATCAGAGTGTCCCATCAGCAGCCCCCTTACATCAGAGTGTCCCATCAGCACCTCCTTACATCAGAGTGTCCCATCAGCAGCCCCCTTACATCAGAGTGTCCCTTCAGCAGCCCCCTTACATCAGAGTGGCCCACTGAGCCATCGGCCCACCGGGAAACTCCCAGCAGTCCCAATGGCCAGTACATGCCTGCTGAATGTCGATTTAAAGCTGTACGCCAAAATTTTAGCTTCCCGTCTTTTATCATTCCTGCCATCCCTGATAGGGAGAGACCATGTGGGATTCATCCCTGGAAGAGAAGCTAGGGACAACACAATCAAAGCCCTGAATATACACCACTAAATTACAACCCATAAACAAGAAGGATTCTTTCTGTCATTGGATGCAGAGAAGGCGTTTGACAGGTAGGCATGGGACTACCTGGGAGCAGTCCTGAGACATATTGGTCTCCAAGATCAGATGTTCAATGCCATAATGTCCCTTTATACAACTCCAACCACCAGAGTTCGTGTAAACGGTCACCTGTCAAAAGACAGGGATGCCCACTCTTCTATTCATCCTAACCCTTGAACCCTTTCTCCAATGTCTCAGATTCAACGACATTGTCAAAGGCTTTCTCATCGCCAGTCGCACCTATAAGTTAACTGACATATTACTATTCTTGAAGGAACCACACATATTGATCACAAACCTTCTAAAATAATTTAATCTCTTTCATAATATCTCCAATTTCAAGATCAATTTTGCGAAATGTCATGCGCTTAATATCTCCCTCTCACAAGAAACAATAGCTCAATGTAAAAATAACTTCCCCTTTCAATGGAAACATGATCAGATTAAATATCTTGGGATATACCTAGCAGCAAACCTTTCCGACATTTTCTCAAAAGATTACCAACCCATCCTCAAAACCATTACAAACGACCAAAGTAAGTGGAACAAACCTTATATTTTTCCTGGTTTGTAAGGGAAGCAATTCTAAAGATGAACATACTTCCCCGCATTTTATATATCTTGCAAACCATCCCCTTTAAGCTCCCCCTGACCTTCCTCCAATCATACAAAAGACTGTGTACTAGGTTCCTATGGAGACAGAAAAGACCTAGGATAGCATATGAGCAACTAACAAAACCTAAGGCCGCGTACACACGGCCGTTTGACAAACAGTCCGTTCAAAATTTGCATGAGCGGACTTGACCACACACGACGAACGAACAGTCCGCTGAAAACTTGCGCGATGACGTGAACGGCACGTACGACGGGACGAGAAATTCGGCGTCCGATACACTGCAATGCAACCTTCGCAGTGTAAATTCTTTCTGAGCATGCGCGAGACTTAGTTTGCCGAACAAGCCTACACACGAGCGGACTGTTCGCTCAAACCAAGTTTCAGCGGACAGTCTTACGGAAATTCCAAAAAACTTTGTTCGTCAAACTGTCCGCTGAAGCCCACACACGAGCGGACTGTCCGCTGAAACACTGTTCAGCGGACAAAGTTGGACGAACAGTCCGCCCGTGTGTACGCGGCCTAAGACAAAGGGGGGCATTGGTCTCCCAGACCTTCAGGAATATTATTGGGCCTGCCCAGGGCAGGACTTAGGGTGGTGGGGGGCCCTGGGCTTGATCCACTTTTGGACCCTACCTTGTATACATTACCACATTTATTGATGTATAACACGTGGCGGCATATAACACGCGTCGGCGTATAACACGCACCCCAAGTTTAGGAGGGAATTTTAAGGAAAAAATCTTTTAGGAGGGAAGATTAAGGAAAAAACCTAGATTTAAATGCCCATCAATGCAGCCTTATCAGTGTCCATCTGCAGCCTTGCCCATCCATCTGCAGCCTTGTCCAGTGTCATTGCAGCCTTGTCAGTGTAGCCTTATCCTTTGCAGCCTTACCCCAGTGTCATTTGCTGCCTTGTCATTGCAGTCTAAGTTTAAAAATGGCACCGCCGAGATACAGAGCCTGTGTATCTCGGCGGCTCCCGGGTCTTCTCGGTGGCTCTCGGCGGCTCTCGAGTCCTCTCGGTGGCTCTCGGGTCCTCTCGCAGTCCCGAGCGGAGCCGAGTGTAATCGACCCGGCTCACAGTCACGCCCAGTCCCTGTGTTATGTTCATCATAGGGTGTGACTGGGCGTGACTGTGAGCGGAGCCAAGCCAAGTACACTCGGCTATGTATCTCGGCAGGGCCCGCGGGGCCCCCTATTGGGTGGGGCCCATGGGCATGAGTCCAGTCAAGCCCAATGGTAAGTCCAGCCCTGGGCCTGCCACCTCTCTAGAATTGTAGATTTGTCATTACATGGCAACTGCAAAGACTGGGTACCTCTCGGACATACATTTTCCCCCCTATCACTGCGATCTCTGCCTTGTACCTCAACCCAGCATACCCCGCGGAACCTGAGGGATCACCCTCTCATTGATCTGACACTCCGTTGTTTCAAGGAAACCTGCTGAAAACTGCACATCTCCTCTAAACCTGGACCCATTTACATCTGTAAAACTCAATCCAGCATGTCCGCACAATTTTTGGCAGACATCTGGCAACACACAGAGGTTCTAGCCTACCACTTCTTACCTCTGGGCCTACTTCTGTAGTGTTCCTCCCTACCAGCTAGCGCAGATAATAATGCCTTTCCTCTCTGGACATATTTCCAGATCAGACATTTCCTAAAAGAAACTGATCGTGTCTCCTCTGTCTCTCATCCGCTCACCCCTTTTTCGAACAGCTATGCTCTTGCTCTGCACCCCAACAGCATGTGATCTCCATCTATAACATACTCTCAGATAGCTTAATGAAAACTAACAAAGCCTGTTTAAGCTGGCAAAGAGACCTGCAAATAGAGATGACAGAGGCACAATGGGAACACTTATCTACAATAACACACAAAGGCTCCCTTAAAGTGGAAGTAAACCCACTTTTTTAACTTTTACCTACAGGAAAGCCTATAATAAGGCTTACCTGTAGGTAAAAAAAATATCTCCTAAACCTGTACGGTTTAGGAGATATTCCCCTCGGTATGCGCCGCTGACTGCAGCGGCGCATGCGCACAAGGGGGTTCTCTCCGTGAAAATCCGGCAGCGCTCGTCCGGCCGGATTTAAATCTCCCGCGCGCATGCGCGGGAGTGACGATATCGCGGCTCCGGCCACTCACAGCGCCGGAGCCGCGATACCCGGAAGAGACGCCGAGGGAGCATGTCGGCTTCCTCGGCGTGGATCGGGCGAGATGTCGGGGCCTCGTTCTAAGGTAAGTATTTCATAATGAGCTAGTATGCGGTGCATACTAGCTCATTATGCCTTTTGCTTTGCAGGTTTTAAAAAAAAAAAAAAAAAAATGCGGGTTTACTACCGCTTTAATGTCTCGATCCAGGAAAACAATTATAAAATCCTAATGTGCTGGTACAGAACCCCAGTGATTCTCAACAAGTATAATCCTGCCCTTTCTAAAAAAAAAAATGCTGGAGATGTTTCAGGGAAACAGGCTCTTTAGCACACATACGGTGGTCCTGCCCCCTAATCCAGCCGTTCTGGACCCAAATCTGAGAACTGACGTCACAAAGCTCTACATACACTCTAGAACACACCCCAACACAGTTCCTCCTTCACCATTCAAACCTACTGACACATCAATACTGCAAAACCCTAATACCACCCCTAATAAATGTGGGCAAAATGTGTATCCCTCTTCATTGGGGTACAACCCATGTTCCGACCATTTCTGAATGGCTCAAACGAGTGGAAAAATGTGCGTAAATGGAAGAACTAATCTCCATAGCCAAAGACTGTCCAACCAAATTTTCACATACATGGGCCTGTTGGAGCCACTTTCGCACCACAGCCAAATACAAACTATTGACAAGCCAAACCCCTACGAACCACACACCCCAAGACATTTGAAACCCTTAACGACTCTACTCCTAAATTCCAAAAGCTGACCTCATCATAACATGAGACAACTGGCCTCCCTCCCCGACACAAGGGAAGATTGAGAGAGGACCACTCTCAATTTATCTAAGTAAGCTCCCATATACCTACAGACCAGGCTTTATTACTCATCCTACGCCAATCACTCGTGAATGATAGTGGAAACTGGAAGGTAAGTAAAATAATACCCCCTTTCTATCCTGAACCACCCCCCCCCCCACCCCTTACTCCCTCCCCTCCAACCTCCCTTTTTGGGGGCTTTCCCCATGTTGTCAGAGGGGGCGGAGTCACCTGTTTATGTGAACGGGTGACCCCGCCCCCTCTAATAACATGGGGAAAGCCATAGGGATGTCGGAGGAGGGCTGGGTTACCGGCTGGCCCCGCCCTCCTTTATTTAAGAAGTGTCAGAACAAGCGTAACGTCTCACTGCTGAAGGCTCCCACAGAGGCGGATCGTGCGGACGGCGCGGAGAAGAAGCCGGAGCAAGATGCGGGACGAGAAGAGCAGAGGAAGAAGAAGATGAGGAAGAAGATAGAGAAGGAGAACAACACCAAAGGAAGACCAGAAGAAAGAAGAAGCGCAAAGAAGAAGAATTTAATAAAGGACTTGTCAAAAACTGTCTTTTGTCTTTTTTTGCCACCAGGCAAGGGTCGTGGGGATGAGGCTCTTCTCCCCATCAACATGGGGACAAGGTGGGGGCGTGTCCGGATGTGAACCTAGGAGGACGTGTGTGCTGGAGCTCCTGGAATCCTATTCTGTATCCTTTGTCATCCTCCTCGCTAACGATCCCGGGAACGCTGCAATCTCCCCCTCTACACCCGAGGCATCTTACCGACCGGACGGGCTGCGAAGTGTGGAGCATCGGGGTACTTTTGAGGCCCCGGCTGGTTGAGGCCTAGTCGGCTTGCTGAGGTCCGGCCGCCATCTTTGAGGCCTGTGAAGCCTCCGGACCGGCCGCGGCGAAGTACAGCGCCCTCGGATCTGCTGCACGGGCGGGCTGCGGGCACGGAGCACCGGTGGAGCACGGAGCCGAGTCTAGCTGCCGCCACCGCCAGCACCGCCGCCACGCCGGGAGGACGCCGATGCGACAGGCCGCGCGGCGGCGGGATCTGTCATCCTCTGGGGGATTGTCAGGCTTACGAAGGCCCTCATCCTCGCTCTACAGGGTGGTGAGTCCTGCACTTTCAGGGGCATTTGGCGACCCCCTAGGAGAGGTGGAAGGGAGAGTGTGGTGGGGCTTGGTGCTGTTTCCTGCTGGCTTCCCCTCTATGTTTATGGATGGACACTCTTAAAGGGCAATACACCAGAGCACTCCTTGCATTGTCAGACTGTCTCCACACTTGTCTTTTTGCTAAACTTCCTGCAGTTTACTGCCCTTGGGAGGCCCCAGAACTGTGACTTTAGTTTCTCTGCAGCCCACACTGTCATCTTGTTGCTGAGCACTTTTAAAGGGGTACACCTCCCTGTCTGCACACCACTGTACACAAGGCCGGCTTGCTTGTCCTGTTCCCCATGCCCTCCAAGGGCAAGTCTGCGGCGAAGAAGGCTGCATTACCGCCTGTGCAGGACCCTAGTGACTTTCTGCATCAGTTTAAAGCCCTAATGGCGGACATGGAGCAGGCGGCACCGAAGGAGGCTGCGCCGTCCGCACTGACCGCACCTCCAGCAAATGATACCAGTGTCATCCTTGCAGCTATTGAGCAAAGCAGAACCTCATTGTTGGTCCGCATAGATCATCTGGCGGAGGAATGCAATCTCATAAGAGCAGACTTTGATAAATTTAGGGGCAGACTTTCTGAAACCGAATCCCGCATCTCGGCAGCAGAGGACACTACTAGCCGCCATGATGAAGCCATTCATGCGTTGCAGCGTACTGTTCAGACTCTGGTGGCGAAATCCGATGACGCAGAAAATCGCTTACGAAGGAACAATGTCAGGGTCCTGGGCCTCCCTGAGGGGGCAGAGGGGGATCGACCAGCTGAATTTGCAGAGGGCTTCTTCAAGACACTTCTTCACCTGACGGAGGTCCCCCCGACGTATGTGGTGGAGAGGGCACACAGGGTCCCAACTAGTCGGGGTCCGCCCGGGGCCCCACCTAGGCCTTTCCTGGTACGGTTCCTCAACTTTCGGGACCGGGACCGCATTCTACGCGAAGCTCGTAAACATCAGACCTTGCCCTTCGAGAACACGGTGGTGCATCTATACCCTGATTTCTCAGCTGACTTGCAGAGACGACGCAAGACCTTTACAGACATCAGAAGAAGGCTTCGTGAACGTGAAATGAAATACTCCATGCTTTATCCTAGTCGGTTGCGGGTGCAGCACGGAAGTTCGGTGAAGTTCTTTGATTCTCCGGCTGAAGCGGACGCATGGCTACAGTCACTCTGATATACAAGTCACGACATATTTGGTTGCTACATGGCGGATTTGACTTCAGTTTCCTTCTTTTTTGCCCTATTCGGCTGCCATCAAGAGTTCCGGCTGGTTGGTACCCGGCAGGTTGAGTTCCCCTGTCAGGCTGAGACTTTGTTCCCATGTTGTTGCGGCCTGACCCTGATGGCTGGGGGCGGGAGGACAGTTTTGGCAGTTGTCTGCCCCTCGCCAAGCCCACATCTATGCAATCCCCTTGCTATGGGGTGGTGCCGCCCTTCATTTCATCCTTAGCACTGTTTGAAGTTACATCAGATGATGGGGACCAAGAAGGGGCACAGGCTGTCTGGATACCCATATCAAGAACTGCCGGGTCGTGAGCGGGGTCGGGAGCTCCAGGCACATAAACAATGTGTCCATAATCAGTTGGACGTTATATTTTTTTCTCTTTACACACTTTTTGGTTCAAAGTTTTTTCTTTTTGTCTTGTGGTCCTTTTTGACCCTCCACGGTCATGCCTTCTAGGACTTTTTTTGGACACAGTTTGGGGAAAAGCTGCGTGTACCTGTTTTTTTGGTTCATTACACGGCAGCAGGGTGTTTATGGGGTTCTAAGGGTAGGATGTTTAATAAGTGCAGCCCTCCAAGATAGCTTTTTTGTTTTCTATGTGAATATTTTTATGTCTGGCCTAAGCGATCAACAGTATTTCTTATTAGTGCTGTGTGTGTTTTCCTTCCTGTCTCACAGATCAAGCGGGGGATGATGGCGGGATCAATGTTTAATGTAGTTTCCTGGAATGTCCGAGGTCTTAACGACAAATTTCGTAGAGCCTTAATGTTTCAATTCCTAAAGCCAATCAGTCCCCATGTGGTGTTTCTGCAGGAGACGCATCTGGATGGGAGCAGGGTGCTGGCCTTGCGTAGGGCCTGGATTCAGAGAGCGTTACACGCTACATACTCTACCTACTCCAGGGGAGTATCAATTTTAATTAGTAAGGCGGTACCCTGCACCATACACAATGTGATCTCGGACCCGGGTGGTAGGTTCTTGGTGATTGTGGCTGATATTGGTACGTGCAAAATGGTTTTGGTGAACGTCTATATCCCGCCCCCCTTCCAGATTCAGATCCTGTATGACCTATTGAGTAAACTGGCGTCCTACATGCATCTCCCTCTCCTCATAGCCGGGGATTTTAATGCTATCCTATCTACCGCTCTGGACTCCTCCAACACATCTAGGGTGGCGTCGGCTGATCTTTCTGCCTGGGCGGCGGCAGCTTCCCTGACAGAGATTTGGCGTTGGAAAAACCCTGCCACTAGAGGCTACTCCCACTTATCAAAAACTCATAAATCCTCATCGAGAATAGATCTAGCATTTGCTAATGCATCTATGCTACAATTAGTGGGCGGTGCAAAGTATTTAGCGGGGGGTATTTCTGATCATTCACCCTTGTCAATCCATATTGGCTCCAACTTAGGTCCTAAGGGGAGGGGGTGGAGACTGAACCCGGGCTGGTTGGAGGTAGAAGAGGTGTCCTCGCAAGTTGCGCCGCACCTTGAAAATTTTTGGGAAGATAACGAGGGGTCTGCCGACGCCACCATAGTTTGGGATACATTTAAGGCCTGCATGCGGGGGCATTATATTTCAGCCATCAAACAGGCTCGTAGGTCTCATAATCAGGTTGAACAGGAATTGCAGGACACGGAGAGGGTGTGCGCCATGGAACATGCGAACAATCAGTCTGCTGTCACTTATGGTAAACTGCTTGAAGCGAGGCGTGCTCTGGCACTCCATTACTCTGAACTAACACACACATCTAGGTTGAAAATGGCTGAATCCATCTTTGAGCAAGGGGACAAGAACGGTAAATTGTTGGCCCTGCTGGTGGCTGAGCAAAGGGCACAGACTAACATCCCTTGTATTAAAAATGCTCAGGGGGACCTGCTGACGACCCCGACAGACATACTGGACACGTTTGTGGAGTATTACAAAACCCTGTATGCCCCCATACCGCCTTATGACCTCACGGAGTTGGGAGGGTTGTTGGCATCGCTGCAGGTCCCGCAGCTGTCTGAGACGGATAGGGACTTTTTGGAAGCTGACATAACTGCAGAGGAAATTGAAAGAGCCATTCGGTCTTTCCCTCCTCGTAAATCCCCGGGGCCTGACGGTTTCTGTATCGAGTGGTATAGGCAGCATTTGGAAGTGTTGGTACCTAGACTTAAAAATTTGTATGATTACTGCTTGGACCACAGGCGTCTCCCAGACTCTTTGCTGGAGGCGCAGGTGATCCTGCTGCCAAAACCGGGCAAGGACCCTCTGTCATGCTCTTCGTATAGGCCGATTGCATTGCTGAATCAAGATTTAAAAATCCTAACGAAGGTGCTGGCTACCAGACTCTCTCAGGTTATCACGACTTTGGTGGATATTGATCAGACGGGGTTCATCCCACAGAAATCTACTGACACTAATTTACGCAGACTGTTTGCCCACCTACAGCTTGAACACGCTGAACAGGGGTCTAGAGTGGTGGTCTCCCTGGATATGGCCAAGGCCTTCGATTCAGTAGACTGGCAATACATGTTGACAGTTCTGCGGAGAATGGGCTTTGGGGAGATCTATGTGACTTGGATATCTCTGCTTTATAGTTTTCCACAGGCGAGTATCAGAATAGGCACTTCAGTCTCCCCCCAATTTAGAGTCCGTAGGGGCACGCGTCAGGGGTGCCCATTGTCTCCCTCTTTGTTTGCATTAGCAATAGAACCACTGGCTATAGCCCTGAGGCACTCGCCTGAGGTAGGAGCACTGGAGGTGGGGGGTATTAGGGAGTGTACAGCATTGTATGCGGACGACATGCTTCTCTTCTTGAGGGACGCAGGGCCGTCTTTGGAGGCAGTGTTCGGGGTGCTCGACAAATTTGCTGAGTTCTCCGGACTCCGGGTCAATTGGGAGAAATCCAATGTGATGGCTATTGACGGGGAGGCTCGAGCGCTGGCTACCACTAGGGTTCCCATTGCATGGGTGGAAGAAATTAAGTATCTAGGAGTGAGAGTATCACCAAGGGTGGGCGATTATATGTCTCTAAATCTCTTCCCCTTGCTGGCCAGGGTCAAGGTACAGTTGGAAGCTTGGAAGCATCTGCCGTTGTCCTTAATTGGGAGGGTTAACTTGCTCAAAATGAAGGTTCTGCCAGTATTTCTTTACTTTTTACGTAATTCACCTGTTTGGATCCCATGCTCCTTTTTTCGGAGGGTTAATAGCCTCTTTAGCTCCTTTTTATGGGCCACTGCGCACCCCAGAATAAGTCTCCGGGTCTTACAGGAGCCATGGGGGCAAGGTGGCTTGGCGTTGCCGGATCTTTTTAAATATTATCTAGCTGGGCAAATGGTAGTCGCCAGACGTTGGCTAACACGGGATGACGGGGATTCGGCTAATGTACTGGAGGCGGCCCTTCTGGGCTCGTACGAGAGCTTGTCCTATTTGGTGTATAGAGGTCAAGGAGCTTCATTGGCTCTGACGGCCTCAATGCGGGCAACGATACGGGCTTGGGACAAAGTGCGGGTCTTACTGAAACAACCGGAGGGGAGTTGGTCTCCTGACACTCCTCTCTGGTTTAATCCTAGATTACCACATTTCAGGGAAATACCCGACCCGGTGATATGGGCCAGAGTAGGCATCAAACAACTGAAGCATGTGGTAGGAGAGAGGAAGCTTCTAACGTATGATCAGCTTAAAGCTAAACATGCTCTTCCAAATTGGTATTTCTTTCGCTATCTACAGCTGCGGCATGCTTTTCTCTCACAGTTTGGTCCTGGGGCTCTGGAGATGAGAGTGTCGTCTCTGGAGAGTGTGCTGCGAACGGAGGACTTGGAAAAGCCTCTTTCTGTTGTGTACAAAATGTTGTTCCCTGACAGGCCGAAGCCCATCCAAAAATGCAGGGATGTCTGGAGTGCCTTGGTGCCGGACTTTGAGGGGGAGGACTGGGATGACATGTGGGATTACCCGTTCCAGATGCTGGTATCAGCTAGAGACAGACTTATCCAGTTTAAAATCCTGCATAGAGTGTATTACACCCCAGCCAGATTGGCCAGAATGTATGGTACGGGTGCCGGGGGTTGCTGGCGTTGTACAGCCGACCGAGCTGACTTTGATCATGTGTTTTGGCAGTGTCCGCAGATTGAGGAGTTCTGGAGGGGAGTGACGCAAGTTATACAATCGGTACTTTCGGTACCGATCCCAGTCACGGTTGCGACATGCTTGCTCGGACTGGTGGGGGAGTTGGCACCTCGAAAGGTGCAGAGGACTCTAATCTCTCTGACGTTATTTTATGCACGTAAAGCTATTCTTTTGTGTTGGAAGAAACCTGATCCTCCTACAGTGTCTTATTGGAAGGGTTTAGTTAATAAAGCTCTGCCGTTCTACAAAGCAACATATCTCAGTAGAGGATGTCCCAATAAATTTGAGAGAGTGTGGCGGTGTTGGCTTGATGCCACAGATACTGTGATCTAATCACTAGGTGGGGGGAGAACTCCTTGAGAGTCGGGTAAGGGACGGGGCAGGGGGTCGCTACACTTAGGTTGAATCCCGTCCCCGTCGCGGGTCTTGGGAAAATTATTCAATTATTAATGGTATAAGATATGTTTTCTATATGTGAAGTACTGTTGGTGAACATGGATTACGCTCAGAAGTTGATCGGGGGGCTGCACAGGGGGGGGAGAGGGTGGGAAGGGGGGGGGGGGGGGACTGGGGTTTTTGGGACCCTTTGTATGTTCTGTATGTGTTTAAAAACTGTTCAATAAAAATAAATTTTCAAAAAAAAAAAAAACATGGGGACAAGGTGCTTTGAGGGGCTACCTCAAAGCACCCTCCCAATGTTGAGGTCATGTGGCCTGGTACGGTTCGGGGGGGGGGCTCTCTCCCCCCCCTCTTTTCCTGTGGCCTGCCAGGTTGCGTGCTCAGATAAGGGTCTGGTATGGATTTTTGGGGGGTCCCAACACCATTTTTTTTTTTGTGTGGGGTTCCCCTTAAAATCCAGACCTGAAGGGTCTGGTATGGATTTTCAGGGGGACCCCCACAGCATTCTTTTCTTTTAATTTTTCCGCGGGGTATCCATACCAGACCTAAAGGACCTGGTATGAAATTTGGGGGGACCCCCACGTATTTTTTTTTTTCCCCTGTGGGGAAATCCCCCATGCCGTTTTTATCAATTAATTTTTATGTGTATTGCGGACGGACAATTCATTGTAGCCGTGAGTAGTTTTAAATGACTTTTTTTTTCCTTTAGAAATGTAATTTTGCTGTCAGACTGTTCTAAACACGGGAAACATGCGCCCCTTTACAGGCATACTATAGACAACCCCCAGGTACGCAATTTAAAGGAATATTACACTTTTATTGTTTCACTTTAAAGGGGTTGTAAAGGTTCAATTTTTATTTTCTACATAGGTTCCGTTAAGCTAGTGCATTGTTGGTTCACTTACCTTTTCCTTTGATTTCCCTTCTAAATGTTTTTTTTCTTTGTCTGAATATCTCACTTCCTATTTCTCCTCATTAAACTTCACACCATCATCCGAGTGTGGTGGTTAGTCAGCCAGAACAGCTTACTGAACAGCTTACTGAGGAGGAACAGGAAGTGAGAAATTCAGACAAAGAAAACAAAGAAAAAAAACATTTAGAAGGGAAATTGAAGGAATAGATAAGTGAACCAACAATGCACTAGCTTAAAGGAACCTATTTAGAAAATAAAAAACAAACCTTTACAACCCCTTTAAGCATTATTCAAATCACTGCTCCTGAAAAAACTGCTATTTTTAAAACTTTTTTTGCATTGATACATGTCCCCTGGGGCAGGACCCGGGTCCCCAAACACATTTTATGACAATACCATGCATATAAGCCTTTAAAATGAGCACTTTTGATTATTCATTTCGTGCCCCATAGATTTTAACGGTGTTCGCGTGTTCAAACAAATTTTTTGCCTGTTTGCATGTTCTGGTGCGAACCGAACGGGGAGGTGTTCAGCTCATCCTTAGTTCTGATCACCACTGTTGTTAAACCTATTGTAATGGATATTATCGCCTCAGGAACATTGATTAATAGCAATGTAAACCTTTTCTTTATTTACCAATAAAATACTATGGAAAAAAATAAATAGTAATAATAATAATAATATTTACACATATGTGAGGGGTGTACTCACTTTTGTGAGATACTATACATCTACACAATGAAGTGTAGCCACGAAAACAAAGTAGCAATGATATTATTAATGATAATGCAGCAACTGTGTGTACATAGCTGTTTTCACATATTCATTCTTATACCTTTTTAAATTACTTAACCACTTCGCGCCCGCCCTATAGCGGAAAGACGGCTACAGAGCGGACGCCATCTGCCAGGAGGCCGTCCCTCGACGTCCTCCTGTTTACTTCCGCAATGCGCGCTCCCGGGAGCGCGCATTGGGGAAGTTCTGTGCTGGCCATGTCCCTCGGACACAGCCAGTCACAGATCGCTGTAAACGGCCAATCTCAGCGGCCGTTTACAGCGCGATCGGCCTATCCAATGAGAGATGATCTCATATGTAAACATATGAGATCATCTCTCAGCGCCACTCTCCCTTCTCCCACAGACAGCGTGTGAGAAGGGAGAGATGAACGGCTGCAGCTGCCGTAAGTGAAAAAAAAAAAAGTGCCATCGTCCCCCAGTGCCATCGTCCCCCAGTGCCATCCTCCCCCAGTGCCATCCTCCCCAGTGCCATCCTCCCCAGTGCCATCCACCCCAGTGCCATCCACCCCAGTGCCATCCTCCCCAGTGCCATCCTCCCCAGTGCCATTCTGCCCAGTGCTACCTGCCCCCAGTGCCACCTGTTAGTGCTATCTGTCCCCAGTGCCACCTGTTAGTGCTATCTGTCCCCAGTGCCACCTGTTGTCAGTGCCATTTGTCCCCAGTGCCATCTGTCATCAGTGCCACGTATAAGTGCCATCTGTCATCAGTGCCACGTGTCATCAGTGCCACATAGTGCCATCTGTCATCAGTGCCACATATTAGTGCCATCTGTCATCAGTGCCACGTATCAGTGCCATTTGTCATCAGTGCCACCTGTCAGTGTCACGTGCCATCTGTTGTCAGTGTCACGTGTCATCAATGCCACTTATCAGTGCCATCTGTCATCAGTGTCATGCGTCATCGGTGCCACGTATTAGTGCCATCTGTCATCGGTGCCACATATTAGTGCCATCTGTCATCAGTGCCACGTATTAGTGCAATCTGTCATCAGTGCCACGTATTAGTGCCACGTGTCATCAGTGCCACGTATAAGTGCCATCTGTCATGAGTGCCACATATTAGTGCCATCTGTCATCAGTGCCACATGTCATCAGTGCCACGTATAAGTGTAATCATTGCCACGTATCAGTGCCATCTGTCATCAGTGTCACGTGTCATTGTCCTGGTGCTCCAGGGCCTTCAAAAGTGTAATAGGTAGTCAACAAGTTAGATGTGTAATTTATGCTCCTAGAACACGTGATGGCGATCCCTGCATGTTGGGCCTCTCTATGTGGCCAGACTGTGAAAAAGTCCCACACATGTGGTATTGTAATACTCAGGAGGAGTAGCAGAATTTTCTGGGGGGTGTCATTTGTGGTATACACATGCCACGTGAGAGAAATAACCTATTACAATGACAATTTTGTGGAAAAAAAAAAGATTCTTAATTTTGCAAAGAATTGTGGGGAAAAATGACAACATCAAAAAGCTCACTATGCCTCTTACTAAATACCTTGGAATGTCTACTTTCCAAAAAGGAGTCATTTGGGGGGTATTTGTACTTTCCTGACTTGTTCGGGTCACAAGAAGTGAGATCGGCCACCAGTACATCAGATGTGATCAATTTTGTGCGATTCGCACCACAGCTTGTAGACTCTCTAACTTTCACAAAGACCAAATAATATCCACTAATTTGGGTTATTTTTACCAAAGATATGTAGCAGTATAAATTGTGGCCAAAATTTATGAACAAAAATTTATAATTTGCATAATTTTGTCACAGAAACAAAGAAATATGCGCTTTTTTTCCAAATTTTTGGTCTTTTTTCATTTATAGCGCAAAAAAAAAAAAAAACAGAAGTGATCAAATACCACCAAAAGAAAGCTCTATTTGTGGGAAAAAAAGGACAAAAAAATAATTTGGTTACAGTGTTGCATGACTGAGTAATTGTCTTTCAAAGTGTGAGAGCACTGAAAGCTGAAAATTGGTCTGGGCAGGAAGGGTGTTTAAGTGCCCAGTAAGCAAGTGGTTAATCATATATACACCTTCCCCCTTCTCTTTCCTACCAGAGCGCACCATTTATTTATACTCCCTTCTCCCCGGCGGGCACCCTGGCAGGTCTTGTCGAACTTCACTTGGGGGCTTCATCACCATCAAACTCTCCTTCTCCATGGCAATGGGATGGGCATCAGTGATTGTCTTTTTAACTCTTTTGACCGATGTATGTAAGTTCTATTTACTGTCAACATGTAAGTGCAATGTCTACTCTTTCCACAAGCTCCATGATCATGTTTTTTTACTATTATAGTTGCTTAGATACCTTTTGCTTCATTTGTAGAAGTGACTCATTCTACTAATATATACACCCCTGAGGAAAGAATGAACTTCTGAAACGCGTCGGGTATCAGTTACAGTATCCTTAATGCGGCTGCTTCTGGAATGTGTAGTGCTGTAATCCATGATTTGCATATTGTTGCCCTGACTGCACCCCAGCACACCTAATTTGTTTTTAAAGGATTTTGTGAGTAAAATTTGTATTCAATACTTTTATAAAAAAATGTTTTGGCAATTTATACTACATAGTGATGTACTAATCCGACACAGGCCTTAAAAGTCCCATTAGGGGGTTCTCTCTTCTCATTCTTATTAAATTGGGATTTTGGCCTGACTCTCCTGTCGACCATACCCCCATCTTCTTTCATATCTGATTGAGGTCAGGACTCTGTGCAGACTAGTCAGGTTTCTCCACCCCACTGGTGCGCAGTCATGTTGGAACAGGAAGGGGCCACCCCCAAACTGTTCCCACAAAGTTGAGAGCATGAAATTGTCCAAAATGTCTTGGTATGCTGATGCCTTAAGAGTTCCCTTTCGCTGGAACTAAGGGGCCAAGCCCAACCCCTTAAAAACAACCCCACATCATACTCCCCTCTCCACCAAATGATTTGGACCAGTGTAAAAAGCAAGGTCCACAAAGACATGGATGAGCGTGTTTGGGGTGGAGGAGCTTGCTGGCCTGCACAGAGCCCTGACCTCAACCTGATAGAAGACCTTTGGGATGAATTAGAGCAAAGACTGCAAGCCAGGCCTTTTTGTCCAACATCAGTGCCTGGCCTCACAAATGCTCTTCTGGAAGAATGGTCAAACATTCCCATAGACACACTCCTAAACCTTGTGGCCATGTTTCCCAGAAGAGTTGAAGCTGTTATAGCTGCAAAGGGTGGGCCAACTCAATATTGAACCCTACGGACTAAGACTGGGATGCCATTAAATTTCATGTGTGTGTAAAGGCAGGTGTCCCAATACTTTTGGTAATATAGTGTATGTGTGATGTCGGTGGCAGTGGGTTAAATCTAAAATGCCATTTTACTTTAGTTTTGTTTTTCTTCCAATAAAAAAATGATATCAAAAGGCTACAACATTTTTTGTGCTCTGATAAAATGTATCCAATAGTATACATAAATAGGAAGTAAATCTAAAATCAGAAGAAAAAAAAATTCCGTGCTGAGAGTTGGGGGTGGTTTGGTGTCAGTCTGGAGTGTCAGTGGTGGGTGGTTGGGTGTCAGTGGCTGGAGGTGAGTTGGTGTCAGTCTTTGGGTCTCAGTCTGAAATGTCAATGACTAGGGGTGGTTAGGTGTCAGTGGCTGGAGGCGAGTGGGTGTCAGTCTTGGGTTTAAGTGGTTAAGGTGGTTGGATCTCAATCTGCAGTGTCAGTGGTGGGGTGGTTGGGTGTCAGTCTGAGGTGTTAGTGGCTGGAGTTGAGTGGATGCCAGTCTTGGGTCTCAGTGGTTGGGGTGGGTGGGTATCAGTCTGAAATGTCAATGACTGGGGGTGGTTGGGTGTCAGTGGCTGGAGGTGAGTGGGTGTCAGTCTTGGGTTTAAGTGGTTGGGGTGGTTGGGTCTCAATCTGCAGTGTCAGTGGTGGGGTGGTTGGGTGTCAGTCTGAGGTGTTAGTGGCTGGAGTTGAGTGGATGCCAGTCTTGGGTCTCAGTGGTTGGGGTGGGTGGGTTTCAGTCTGGAGTCTCAGTGGTTGGGCTGGTTGAGTGTCAGTCCGAAATGTCAATAACTGGGGGTGGCCGGGGTGTCAATCTGAGGTGTCAGTGGCTGGAAGTGAGTCGGTGTCAGTCTTGGGTCTAGGTGGTTGGGGTGTTTGAGTCTCAATCTGGAGTGTCAGTGGTGGGGTTGTTGGGTGTCAGTCTGAGGTGTCAGTGGCTGGAGTTGAGTGGATGCCAGTCTTGGGTCTCAGTGGTTAGGGTGGGTGTCAGTCTGGAGTCTCAGTGGTTGGGCTGGTTGAGTGTCAGTCTGAAATGTCAATAACTGGGGGTGGCCAGGTGTCAATCTGAGGTGTCAGTGGCTGGAAGTGAGTGGGTGTCAGTCTTGGGTCTAGGTGGTTGGGGTGTTTGAGTCTCAATCTGGAGTGTCAGTGGTGGGGTGGTTGGGGGTCAGTCTGAGGTGTCAGTGGCTGGAGTTGAGTGGATGCCAGTCTTGGGTCTCAGTGGTTAGGGTGGGTGTCAGTCTGGAGTCTCAGTGGTTGGGCTGGTTGAGTGTCAGTCCGAAATGTCAATAACTGGGGGTGGCCAGGTGTCAATCTGAGGTGTCAGTGGCTGGAAGTGAGTGGGTGTCAGTCTTGGGTCTAGGTGGTTGGGGTGTTTGAGTCTCAATCTGGAGTGTCAGTGGTGGGGTGGTTGGGTGTCAGTGGCTGGAAGTGAGTGGGTGACCATCTTGGGTCCCAGTGGTTGGGGTGGATGGGTATCAGTCTGAAATGTCAATGACTGGGGGTGGTTGGGTGTTAGTCTGGGGTGTTAGTGGCTGGAGTGAGTGTGAGTCTTGGGTCTGAGTGGTTGGGGTGGGTGGGTACCAGTCTGAAATGTTAATGACTGGGGGTGGTTGGGTGTCAGACTGAATTGTCAATGACTCGGGGTGATTGGGTGTCAGTGGCAGGAGGCGAGTGGGTGTCAGTGTTGGGTCTAAGTGGTTGGGTCTCAATCTGGAGTGTCAGTGGTGGGGTGGTTGGGTGTCAGTGGCTGGAGTTGAGTGGGTGTCCGTCTTGGGTCTCAGTGGTTGAGTTGAGTGGGTGTCAGTCTGGAGTCTCATTGGTTGAGCTGGTTGAGTCAGTCTGAAATGTCAATAACTGGGGGTGGCCAGGTGTCAATCTGAGGTGTCAGTGGCTGGAAGTGAGTGGGTGTCAGTCTTGGGTCTAGGTGGTTGGGGTGTTTGAGTCTCAATCTGGAGTGTCAGTGGTGGGGTGGTTGGGTGTCAGTCTGAAGTGTCAGTGGCTAGAGTTGAGTGGGTGACCATCTTGGGTCCCAGTGGTTGGGGTGGATGGGTATCAGTCTGAAATGTCAATGACTGGGGGTGGTTGGGTGTTAGTCTGGGGTGTTAGTGGCTGGAGTGAGTGTGAGTCTTGGGTCTGAGTGGTTGGGGTGGGTGGGTACCAGTCTGAAATGTTAATGACTGGGGGTGGTTGGGTGTCAGACTGAATTGTCAATGACTCGGGGTGATTGGGTGTCAGTGGCAGGAGGCGAGTGGGTGTCAGTGTTGGGTCTAAGTGGTTGGGTCTCAATCTGGAGTGTCAGTGGTGGGGTGGTTGGGTGTCAGTGGCTGGAGTTGAGTGGGTGTCCGTCTTGGGTCTCAGTGGTTGAGTTGAGTGGGTGTCAGTCTGGAGTCTCATTGGTTAAGCTGGTTGAGTCAGTCTGAAATGTCAATAACTGGGGGTGGCCGGGTGTCAGTCTGAGGTGTCAGTGGCTGGAAGTGAGTGGGTGTCAGTCTTGGGTCTCAGTGGTTGGGTGTCAGTCTGGGGTGTCAGTGGCTGGAGGTGAGTGGGTGTCAGTCTTGGTTCTCAGTGGTCGGGGTGGTTGGGTGTCAGTCTTGGTTCTCAGTGGTCGGGGTGGTTGGGTGTCAGTCTTGTGTCTCAGTGGTCGGGGTGGTTGGGTGTCAGTCTGGGGTGTCAGTGGCTGGAGGTGAGTGGGTGTCAGTCTTGGTTCTCAGTGGTCGGGGTGGTTGGGTGTCAGTCTTGGTTCTCAGTGGTCGGGGTGGTTGGGTGTCAGTCTTGTGTCTCAGTGGTCGGGGTGGTTGGGTGTCAGTCTGGGGTGTCAGTGGCTGGAGGTGAGTGGGTGTCAGTCTTGGGTCTCGGTGGGCGGGGTGGTTGGATTTCATACAGGGGACCCTTGTGGAGATCACTGTAATAGCCTTGTATACTACAGTAATTTCCAGTGGGGATCCCACAGGTATGGCACATACATACTTAAATTCCATTCTTATTTTTGGATTTAATATCGCTTTAAGTATGCATAAAATAAATCATTATTTCAGTGCTGTTAGATTGTAGTGACTCATCACACGTTGCACACCATTATGTTCCCTTCGCTCCTCGTCTGTCACTCTGAGACAATCAGGAATACCATTCATGCAATTTTAATGTTCGGAGAGAAAATGGTCCCATTAGCCGAAATCCTGCGGGATTAACCTGCCTCTCCTCATTGCGTTTTTTTTTTTGTAATGGGGCTGTTTAATTTCCCCGATGCCGGTAAGATTTCCATCCTCCGAGCTACACAAAGTAAATTTATTTTTACACATAAAACATCTTGTTTACTGCATTATTTATGTCCTGACGTCCCCCTTTACAATCACTTAAAGAACAAACATGTTTTAAATCACTTAAGTCCCAGCGAGGGCAACCCGAGGGTGAGAAATGTGTAGTAAGTGACGGGATTCTCTCCACTCCCACTAACGCTTGGTAAATTGCTTTCCTAAAAGGGCTAGGCGTCTACGCTGTGGACTGTGAAATTGGAGTTTTATGCAACTCTTCCATGGCTTGGTTATAAACCGCGGAGCCGATATGGCGATATTTTTTGACTGCCGTGCGCATTTAAACACTCTGTACACTTCTGTTATATTATCGGCCAAAGAAAACTGAAAGACAACAATACAAATGATTGATGCTCCTACTAAGCAGATACTATGTATACAGTATTTTATAATTTAAAGCTGAATATCAGGCAAACAGCTAAATACAAAGATTAAAATATAAAATACACTGTGTGTGTATATATAAATATATATACACACACACACACACACACACACACACACACAGTGCCTTTAAAAAATATTCATACCCATTGAAATTTTCCGTATTTTTCCATATATTTTATGTGATAGACCAACACAAAGTGGCACATAATTGTGAAGTGGAAATAAAAATGATAAATGGTTTTCAACAGTTTTTTGCACACAAATATCTGAAAAGTGTGGGGGGTACAATTGTATTCAGGCCCCTTTACTCTGATACCCCTAACTAATATCTAGTGGAACCAATTGCCTTCAGAAGTCACCTAATTAGTAAATAGAGTCCACCTGTGTGTAAATGAATCTTAGTATAAATACAGCTGTTCTGTGAAGCCCTTGGAGGTGTGTTAGAGAACCTTAAAGAGGAAGTAAGCCCTGATTTCATTTTATGAAGAGGTAAGTAAAACCTTGGACAGAGGGGTGGCGGTGGACGTGGTATACTTGGATTTTACAAAAGCATTTGATACAGTTCCGCACACATAACTCATGTGTAAGGTAAAGTCTACAGGCTTGGAAATAGTTTGTAAATGGATGGAAAACTGGCTAAGAGACAGAATTCAGAGAGTAGTGGTTAATGATTTTTACTCTGAATGGTCTTAGGTTATCAGTGGTGTACTCCAAGGTTCAGTGCTGGGACCCTTACTTTTTAATATCTTTATATTGGGTCTGGGATCAAAAGTAACATTTCCGTCTTTGCAGATGACACCAAGCTATGCAGTGGAATAACATCTCCAATTTACAAGCCGACCTCAATGCTCTGTCTAATTGGGCGACTATGTGGCAGATGAGGTTTAATGTTGAGAAATGTAAAGTTATGCACTTGGGGGCTAAAAATATGCATGCATCATACATACTAGGGGGAGTACAACTGGGGGAATCCATAGTGGAGAAGGAACTGGGGGTTTGGTAGATCATAAGCTCAATAAAAGGCATGCAATGCCAAGCTGCGGTTTCCAATGCAAGCAAGTCCTTTCTTGTATTAAGAGAGGTATGGACTCCAGAGAGAGAGAGAGAGAATTTTGCCCCTGTTCAAATCATTAGTAAGACCTCATCTGTAATATGCAGTTCAGTTTTGGGCCCCAGTTCTCAAAAAGGATATCAGGGAACTGGAGAAAGTGCAGAGAAGGGCAACTGATAAGAGGCATGGAGGAGCTCGGTTATGAGAAAAGATTAGAGGAACTGAATTTATTCACTCTTGAGAAGAGGAGAATAAGGGGGGATATGATCAACATGTTCAAATATATAAGGGGTCCATCTAGTGAACTTGGTGTTGTTATTCACTTTATGATCATCACAGAGGACAAGGGGGCACTCTTTACGTCTAGAGGAAAAGAGATTTCATCTTCAAGTACGGAAAATGTGGAATAGACTCCCTACAGAGGTGGTTCTGGCCAGCTCACTAGATTGCTTTAAGAAAGGCCTGGATTATTTCCTAAATGTACATAATATAACTGGGTACAACCATTTATAGGTAAAGTTGTCCTGGGAAAATACGATTGCCTCTCGGGGGATCAGGAAGGAATTTTTCCCCTGCTTTAGCAAATTGGATCATGCTCTGCTAGGGTTTTTTGCCTTCCTCTGGATCAACTGTGGGTATAGAATTGGGTATATTGGATTGTACGATATTTTTTATTTTATTTTATTTATTTTTCTATGGTTGAACTGGATGGACTTGTGCCTTTTTTCAACCTGACTAACTATATGTTAAACGGCTCCTCCGTACAATGCATCTTAAATATGCTATGCTGTACCCTGCAAGGCTACGCGTGGCCGAGTTCAATTTTTTAAGGACCCACCTGGATAGATCAGAGGGATCACCGTGTCTGATTATGTCCCTTTGCCTGCACGCTGTAAGTACTATTTTCTCTCTCCCCACTCCCTCTTATCCCCTACTTCTGCCCACCCTAACCCTGCTGACTTGGCCCGGTATGGGTCTTATATATATATGACCCCCGAAGGAGCGGCTTAAATTTTCTGGGCTTACCGATTACCTCCTCCAGCTAGTAACTCGTTGTTCTTGTCTACGAGTTCCCAGGGTTGATGGCCCAGTAACTGCAGAGACTACACTTGAATTCCTTTTTAGGGTTTTTATTTGCGTAAAACAGTTAAACAGAACTCAGTCTCTCAGTTGGGAATAGAGGGTATAAGGATGAAATATAGCTCAGGTACTTTAGAACTGCTGACATCAATAAAAGTCTCTCTTTACATAATCCAGGGAATAGCCACTCGCAACTGGATTCTTTAACTGTCGGATAGATCCTTGTTCATGGATACTAGCAGCCAACAAGTAATTTTAGCTTAGCAAAGTCTCTGCCACAGACTTGGTTGAAAACTTAGTTACAAACAGAGGGATAGAGGTAGGAACTTTCTTACTGTGCCAGAATCTTGCAGTTCGATATCGTAAGAAATGCAGATTCAATTCTCCCCTGGTTGCTTGTCGAGTTGCTGGGCCTCTCCAAACCCGAGACGGCACCGAGACACCTTAGAATCCTCCTTCCAGTTACTGTGCCTAGGACTAGCCAGTTCCAAGACTCGTAAACGGATGGATCCGCACCCCAGGCCATGAGGGCCTCTGGGGGCTGGTCAGGAGGACCATGACCATGGAGTCAGCAACAACTTCTGGACCGGAAACCCAGAACCACATGACTTCAGCACCTTAAGTACCATCTCCTGGAATACACAGCGGAACCAACGTGCCACTGATTGGCTTCGAGAGAGAGATTGGTACCCAATGCATCCAACCAGACTGCGTTCTAATGCCTCTCACAGGTGCAAACCCCACCTATGACCAGGCAGAACCTTGATACAGCCCAGCCAAACTGATGCCAAAGCATAATTTCACACAATTAACCCCAAAACACAACTAAATTCACATACAGTGGTGTGAAAAAAAGTTTGCCCCCTTCCTCATTTCCTGTTCCTTTGCATGTTTGTCACACTTAAGTGTTTCGGAACATCAAACCAATTTAAACAATAGTCAAGGACAACACAAGTAAACACAAAATGCAATTTGTAAATGAAGGTGTTTATTATTAAAGGTGAAAAAAAATCCAAACCATCATGGCCCTGTGTGAAAAAGTGATTGCCCCCCTTGTTAAAACATACTATAACTGTGGTTGTCCACACCTGAGTTCAATTTCTCTAGCCACACCCAGGCCTGATTATTGCCACACCTGTTCACAATCAAGGCATCACTTAAATAGGAGCTGCTTGACACAGTAAGGTCCACCAGAAGATCCTTAAAAGCTACACATCATGCCGAGACCCAAAGAAATTCAGGAACAATTGAGAAAGAAAGTAATTGAGATCTATCAGTCTGGAAAGGGTTATAAAGCCATTTCCAAAGCTTTGGGAATCCAGCGAACCACAGTGAGAGCCATTATCCACAAATGGCGAAGACATGGAACAGTGGTGAACCTTCCCAGGAGTGGCCGGCCGCCCAAAATTACCCCAAGAGCGCAGCGACGACTCATCCAAGAGGTCACAAAAGACCCCACAACAACGTCCAAGGAACTGCAGGCCTCACTTGCCTCAGTTAAGGTCAGCGTTCATGCCTCCACCATCAGGAAAAGACTGGGCAAAAATGGCCTGCATGGCAGAGTTCCAAGGAGAAAACCACTGCTGAGCAAAAAGAACATCAAAGCTCGTCTCAATTTCTCCACAACACATCTTGATGATCCCCAAGACTTTTGGGACAACATTCTGTGGACCGATGAGACAAAAGTGGAACTCTTTGGAAGGTGTGTGTCCAAGTATATCTGGCGTAGAAGGAACACTGCATTTCATAAAAAGAACATTATACCAACAGTAAAATATGGTGGTGGTAGTGTGATGGTCTGGGGCTATTTTGCTGCTTCAGGACCTGGAAGACTTGCCGTGATAAAAGGAACTATGAATTCTGCTGTCTACCAAGAGATCCTGAAGGAGAATGTCCGACCATCTGTTTGTGTACTCAAGCTGAAACGAACTTGGGTTCTGCAGCAGGACAATGATCCTAAACACACCAGCAAGTCCACCACCGAATGGCTGAAGAAAAACAAAATGAAGACTTTGGAGTGGCCTAGCCAAAGTCCTGACCTGAATCCTATTGAGATGTTGTGGTATGACCTTAAAAAGGCCGTTCATGCTCGAAAACCCTCTAATGTAACTGAATTAGGACAATTCTGCAAAGATGAGTGGGCCAAAATTCCTCCAGGACGCTGTAAAAGCCTCATTGCACGTTATCGCAAACGCTTGGTTGCAGTTGTTGCTGCTAAGGGGGCCCAACCAGTTATTAGGTTTAGGGGGGCAATCACTTTTTCACACAGGGCCATGATGGTTTGGATTTTTTTTCACCTTTAATAATAAACACCTTCATTTACAAATTGCATTTTGTGTTTACTTGTGTTGTCCTTGACTATTGTTTAAATTGGTTTGATGTTCCGAAACACTTAAGTGTGACAAAGATGCAAAGGAACAGGAAATGAGGAAGGGGGCAAACACTTTTTCACACCACTGTACATAGCGGGTGCTCATCAGGAGTACTGGAGCTACACACTCCCCCCAGTCATTTAGACGATGTCCTCATCATCTCGCTAAAAACTCCTAGTACTACAAAAAAAATTTGAAGTACCTGAGCTTTTTGGGGTGTTGGGATAAGGAAAGAAAGGGAAATAACAAAAATTTTTCAAATTTGTCACATAAACAGTTCACATTAATAGACTGTACACATACCACCCAATCCTATCTATCTACACCACCCATTCTCCGGCAGCTTGACAGATGATCTTGGTGTTTCCTGAAAAGAAAACACAACAGCAATACAAACATATAGTACACTGGTTGTTAGAAGGCAGAATTCTATCCCAGACTCAATAGAACTCTCTCTTCTAAGTCTAAAACTTTTTTCTAAACGACTAAGTGCTTTACTTTTTTTTTTCTAAAACAAAAGAACCACTGCGTTTTGTGCTGACCCATGCCACCTAGTGGTCAGAGCCGCTGTAATTGCGAGTCCTTCCCTGAAAGTAAGTACTGTGACCCATGCGGTAATCTTGACATACAGCTCTCTGGCAACTGACCTGTCTGAAATACCCACAGTCCTTATACTTTCAAGAAAAAGTGCAACAAAGAGGGAGAGAAATTCTTCTTGCATTCAAAGACTCAGTTCAAAGAGCGGTTCACCAGTAAAATCGGCGATCTGGCAAAACTAAGTCTCTTCCATGTTCATCCACGGTAGTACACTGCACTGTCTTTATCTGGTCTGCAAATGACAACCTTGTCCGCGTAGATATGCCAACCATAGCTCCAGTGTTGTAGACATCCCAGAAAACGTTCATACATTTTCCGTCAAAATGCCTTCTTACGAAGTGGCTTTGGAACTTTAAGGTAGTCCCAGACATCTTCCTCATACCACTTCTTATGATTCTCTCCAATAATGTCCATGATCTCCCTGGGCACATAAGGAAACTCAAGTCCATACTCTGTTGCCACCCGTTTGTTCAAGAGTCTCTGAGACCCGGCGAGTCTCGGTAGGTTGCGGGCAGTCCCATCTCCAGGGGGTATACATGAGCTCAGGGATTTGTGCACCATAGTCGTAGCATCTCTCTTGAGCATTGGCAAGTTTGCGGGTTTTGGCAAAAGTGCACTGCTAACAGATGGGGTTTCCACCCGCTGCGCTCCCTGAAGTAAGGGCTAGCCAGCCCGAAATGTCAGCACAACTAGTGGCTACATCATCCCCACAGGCCCATAACAGTTCTTGGGATATTCCGTCAAACAGTTCCTCAACATTCCCAACATCAAAAGAGGAATAAGAAGAATCTAAATCAGAGTCCTTTCATCCCTCTACTAGCACATAGCCTTTTTCAGTCCCTTTCCCCACAGTTTCCCCAGGTTTCTCACCAGTTTGCGTTGGCTTTTCCAGGGCGATCGCCTTCTTCCGATGAGGTGCAACCGGACTGGGGTGTGGTCCTTTCTTGTGGTTACGAGAAGGCTTTACAAACTCTACTTTCTCCAAAGCAGGCATGGTAGTAGCAACAGTAGTAGACAAGGCCGTGTCCATCACCTCAGGAGTAGACTCTCTGACCCGAGAAGAGGCAATGTACCTGTTCAAAGCGCCGGCAACTGTGGATGATGCCTTTAGTAAAAAAAAAAACATTGTCACTGTAAACCCCAACTTACTCCAAAAAATGCTTTTGAGCATTGAAAGAAGAAGCTACACATTGTTGAGTATAAAACTTTTTACTCAAAGCACATTCACATGTGTGTTTATAAAAGGGTTTTTGAACAAACCAACATCTTTGTTGTACAACATTATTTTTTGTCACATTAATTAGAAATAGCCTTTTTTGCTTAAACAGGCATGTTTCAAAGCATAACATACACAACTCAGGAACTTCCAAAGTTCAACTTTGATAAAGTGAAGGCAATATCAGATATTAGTATGTCAAAACTGTGTTGATCTTGCCTTCATCAGATGGGGTGATGTCACCCCTGTAGAAGCCAAACTTTGAAGATGCACACAAATTGAGAGTCAAAATGGGCATTTCCCTCCTGATCCAATGTCTAATGTCAACATGTGCTAGTTCCCATCATGGGGGATCAATGGACCTGTTTTGCGGGTGCAACCCCTTCCTCTCAGCTGCTTTAGTTGGGAGGAAGGGGTTGCACCCACAAAACGCGTGTACATTGATCTCCCCTGATGGCAGATAGCACATGTTGATACATTGTGTTCATCTTCAAAATTTAGCTTTTAAAATACTTTAAAACCTTTTTTAAAAGCAAAAATACACAATAAAAAAAGGTTAGATTCTCCCTAAAACATTAATGATGTTCTTCATTTTTTGTTGAACATCATTGATGTTTTGCTTAAGATTTTCTAAATCGTGATTGCACCCCATTATCTCCCCGGTGAGGATCTGGGCACTTTTAATTGTGAAATGACATTCTTCTTCCACAATATCCACATCACCTAAAAAAAAAAAAAAAAAAAGAACACACCATGTATTAAAAATATGCAGGCATCCATCTATTTCCTGATGCTGGGGTCTCAGACACTCACCTGTTGTGGTGACAATTTCGCCCACTTCGAAAATGTCTCCCTCCTCCTCCTCTGCTTGTGTTTTGGTGACTTTCCCTTCTTTCGGAGGTGGGGGGTCCCTGGTGTCCTCAGATGTCCCGAGTATTTTCTCCCCATGTAAATAAAAAAGATATAGTTAGCACACACATATTTGAGGCCAGAAATAGTAATATGAAACATTGCTTGGAAGTGTCGTACAATTGTGTGTTTTGGCAGAGTTCCAAGCTAAAGACATTTTTATTTCCTTTCCAATGCTGGAATACTTCCCTTTTTTTTGACAAGTGTCACACATGGAGACACCCCAAGTATCCACTGGAGCACCTGTGTGGGATACCCTAAAGTTTATTCTGGTGTCCCACACTAGTGCTCTTGCGTCCAGATGTGCAAACAGCTGCTGAGTGTCCTCTCCTTTACACTGAATCAAGTTTGCATTTCATTCTAGTTACAAACTGATCGAGACAATAAACTTATTTTAATGCAAATAGGCCTGAACAAATGTAGTTAATCTGCATGTGCCCAAAATATCTTATTTAAGTGGGCGAACGAACAATGTTTCCTACGACCGATTAATGTGCCCATGACCATGAAAGTTGCTATTTTAAACTGTACAACAGTAAAGAAAAGCACATGGAGCAGCATGCAAGTAATAATAATAATAGGAACACAGGACAACTATTTACTTTTTAGAAGCACTCTCTTGATCCTTCTATACTGATCCTGCTCCCTTAATTTGAGGTCTGACCATCGTTTCCTCAGTTGATCCTTGGATCGCCATACCCCAAAATTCTTCTGCAGACTTTTCACAACTTCAATCATGATCTTGGCCTTTCTCACATTTGGGTTTGGGCAAGGTCCATACTTCCCATCATAGTCGGCCCTCTTCAAATGTCCGCCATCTCCACCATCTCACCAAAGGACATATTTAAGGCCTTAAATCTCCTCCTGGATCGGGGCGTTTGTGGCTCTGGCTTTCGTCATCCTCGATGTTGAGATTATCATGCACCTGCTGTGTCTCCGCCATGTGCTCTCTAGACTAGAAAGAAAGTCAGGGGCGGGCAGAGTTCCACACATGCGCAGTGTATGTAAAGTGTAAAGCGCGTGCGTCGTACGTATGATCTGTGAGTGGAGGACGAATAACTGAATCAATCATTCTAACGAAGGTACAATTTTAACTTGGTGCATCACTGGCCCTATACTGCTTATAGATTGAGGCCTATATTGGGTCAAGATTTGGAGAGTTTAGCCTGACATTATGGTTTGTCTTGTGTTGTGTCTTGCAAAGAAAATGGATGGGTTCAAAGACCACAGCTTTCTTCCAATCTTCATAGACAAGTACAGGGAGCTGTCCTGTCTGTGGCAGGTCAAACATCCACATTATAACAACAAATTAAAGAGGCAGGCAGCGATGGAGAAACTGCTGGAGTTAAAAACAAAAATTGGTGGCCTGAGGAGCACATATCTTAGGGAGCACAAGAAGGTCCAGGATTCCCAGAGATCAGGAGCAGCAGCAGATGACATTTATATACCCAGGCTGTGGTACTATGAGAGACTGAATTTTCTGTAAGACCAGACTGAAAACAGGCCATCACTCTCCACTCTTCCTTCCACGCTTCCTTCCACGCTTCCTTCCACCTCAACTGAGGCTTCCAAGGCCCCCAACCTGGGCCTTCCAGCAAGGAAGAAGTGGGGGAGCCCAGCTTGAGCCAGGTATAGCATTGTTCAACATATTTCTTGTCAAAAAATGAATGATGTTAACTAGATGTTATTATTGATCACTTATTGCTGATTTAATAAACTGTTTTACATATCAATAGACAGTAGTGGTCAAAAATGATTGTGACAAGAATGAAAAATGCTGGGTCAAAATGATAGTCTTTTATATTTGTTAACATTCAATTTGCAACAGTCATGAGCTGAAAATTGTGTGTGATTGATGACCAAAAAACGAAAACTATGTCAATTTTTCATACACAGGAAAGCCTCAGCCAGGAGGAGGGTGTGGAATGTAGCAGCCAGAAGGAGGCTGTGGAATGTGGCAGCCAGGATCTGGCAGGGGTTAGTGTCAGCTAGGAGGTGGCGGGGGTAAGTGTCAGCCAGGAGGTGGCGGGGGTAAGTGTCAGCCAGGAGGTGGCCATGATCAGTAGCCTGACAGAATCACAGGTCCCTCCCCTCCACCTTCCACCAAAAAGAGTAACATGGAAAAGTCAGCGCTCAGGCTGATTGGGGAGTCTTCAGAACCACCCCCACTCTTCAATAGGCCTTTGCCTCCATGGCTGTATGCAAACTGCAGGAAATGGAGGAGGGCCAACACCTCTTGTGTGAGGAAATCATGTACCTCACACTAAATAAGTGTTTGAGGGGCGAAATCACCAACAAAACCCACCTGTGTGAGTTGGACCAGCCTCCTCCTCCTCCTTCCACACCTCCAACACCTCAGCCACAGCCTGGATGTAAGCCTGGAAGGAAGAGTGGAAGGAAGACAAGAAAGTGATGGCCTGAGTTCAGTCTGGTCTGACAAGAGACGCAGGGTGTTGTATGACCACAGCCTGGGGACATATATGTCATCTGCTGCTGTTCCTGATCTCTTGTAGTCTGGGACCGGATTGTGCTCACTATTATAAGGACCAATGTTGGCTGGCAAATAATTGATGTGTGCCCTGGGGTTCAAAGGCTTGGCCAATTTCAGCAGTTTCTCCAGCGTTGCCTTCCTCTATATTTGGTTATGACCCCTAATAAAGGGATATTTATGTTTCACACATACTTGCCTATGTGTTTTCCTTCAAAATAACAGTTTGTTTGTGAGTAGGCAGGTACATTTCAAAAATACCAATTCAAATTAACAAGGTACACCAACACCAAACAACCTCCTTGAGGTTAAAAAATACAAGATAATAATGGTGTTGTGGTAACTTGACACACAAAACCCACAAAAAAATTAGGGAGATCACCAAAAAAAAACGAAAAAAAAACTGGAGATCTTGATTATAAAAAACAACCGGAAAAAAAATTCACTGTAAAAACCAAAAAAAAAAAGAATTCTTCTGGAGATCTGACGAAAATAAAAAAAAATGATATTCATGAAATCACGAGAAATAGTAAAGAAATCAGTTTGTGAGAACTCTGTGTGAATATGAGCTGCAAAACAACTTCATTCTTCTAGCATTATAAAGAACAAGAGAATGCGCTGCATTAAAAGATTTTAAAATTTGCAGCGTGACGAATGTGCTACCTCCATTATGAACGGTAGTTTTACCAGACCGAGCGCTTCCGTCTAGTAATTTATTCTGAGAATGCGTGGCACTTTGTACATCGGAATTGTGTACACACGATCGGAATTTGTGTGAACGGATTTTGTTGTCGGGAAATTTGAGAACCAGATCTCAAATTGTGTGTGATGGCAATTCCGATGGAAACTGTCTGATGAAGCCTACACACGGTCAGAATTTCTGACAACAATCTCCGATCGCTCAAATCCCAAATCTTACCCACTGACCATCCCCCACCCCACCCACGTCTCTCCTCCCCCACGGCCCTCCCTAGATTATCCCTAATTAAGTACCTCGGAGTACATGTCACCAGATCACGTACAGATTACATATCTTTGAACATCGAACCCCTATATACCCTGATTAAGACCAAGACACAGACATGGGCCAGACTACCCCTGGGTGTTATGGGATGCATCAGTCTAGTCAAAATGACACACCATGAAAATTCTTCAAAACAATTGAATCCATTCTTAACTCGTTTATATGGGGCCACAGCAGACACAAACTATCTTGGAGAATATTGAAGAACCCAGTGATGCTTGGGGGGGCAGCTTTCCCAGATTTTCCAGATTATTACCTTGCCGCCCAATTATCCCACTTTAACTCCCGAGATACCAATCTTTGCTTTGTGTGAGCCCAGATAACATGGCTCATACTCCACTCCAGACAGTACTCAAAGGCCCATGGGCAAGGCTACCCCCCCAACACAAAGACAACATGCTGACACACCACCAACGTGTATGGCAGACAGCACTACGGAAAATTAAAACCCCACAGACCCACTCCCACACCCCCCTGTAGTTTAACACGCAATTACCCAAATTATTGTCCATTACAGACCCTACTGTATGGATAAAACATGGGAATTTATATATATATATATATATATATATATATATATATATATATATATATATCAGATTATGACCCCTACGGGAATCAAAACGTCCCAAACATTAAAGGATGAGTTCACCCATCCTAATCACCTCCTATTTCGATTTATCTCAAGCTCCATACAATCCCAGTTCACAGGCTCCAACCCACCCTTAAACATCCCTTCTATGGTGGAAACAGTACTAGGTACAGAGCCATCTAAAGTAATCTCCACCCTCTACTCCGCCATCCGCCTTCCTAGCACCACAGCTCTAGCCTATACAGCCAAGACTAGATGGGAGACAGACGTTGGAACAATTGACGAGGACTGGGAAGAAATCCTAGAGGATGCAAAAAAGGTCTCCCCCAAGTTGTTAGACCGTTTCACACAACTGTATATTATACACAGGACATATCTGACACCAGGGGCGGATCCAGAGTCTAATCTCGGGAGGGGCACTGCTATAAAATATGTTTTTTGGGGGGCAATTTATATGGGAAATGGCTGGTATTGGCGCTTCAATCATTACGGCACCATGGTTGTTATGGTGTCAGGATGATTGAAGCGCATTATTTCTATTAATACATTGTAATATAAAATTAAATGGTTCAACTCACCATATTGCAGAATCAGTGGGAGCCCTGAGGATGTCACTTGCCATGTCGCCTGCCACCAAATGTGGATTGTCACTTGTCACCAAATGCGGATTGTTACTTGCCACGTCACCTGCCACACATTGCGGATTGTCACTTGCCACGTAGCCTGCCACACATTGCGGATTGTCACTTGCCACGTCACCTGCCACACATTGCGGATTGTCACTTGCCACGTCACCTGCCACCAGATGCGGATTGCCACGTAGCCTGCCACACATTGCGGATTGCCACTTGCCACGTCACCTGCCACACATTGCGGATTGTCACTTGCCACGTAGCCTGCCACACATTGCGGATTGTGACTTGCCACGTCACCTGCCACATATTGCGGATTGTCACTTGCCACGTCGCCTGCCACCAGATGCGGATTGCCACGTAGCCTGCCACACATTGCGGATTGCCACTTGCCACGTCACCTGCCACACATTGCGGATTGTCACTTGCCACGTAGCCTGCCACACATTGCGGATTGTGACTTGCCACGTCACCTGCCACATATTGCGGATTGTCACTTGCCACGTCGCCTGCCACCAGATGCGGATTGCCACGTAGCCTGCCACACATTGCGGATTGCCACTTGCCACGTCACCTGCCACACATTGCGGATTGTCACTTGCCACGTTGCCTGACCCACATTGCGGATTGCCACTTGCCACGTCACCTGCCACACATTGGGGATTGTCACTTGCCACGTCACCTGCCACACATTGCGGATTGTCACTTGCTACGTTGCCTGCCACACATTGCGGATTGCCACTTGCCACGTAGCCTGCCACACATTGCGGATTGTCACTTGCCACGTCACCTGCCACACATTGCGGATTGCCACTTGCCACGTAGTCTGCCACACATTGTGGATTGCCACTTGCCACGTAGTCTGCCACACATTGCGGATTGTCACTTGCCACGTCACCTGCCACACATTGCGGATTGTCACTTGCCACGTCACCTGCCACACATTGCGGATTGTCACTTGCCACGTCACCTGCCACACATTGCGGATTGCCACTTGCCACGTAGTCTGCCACACATTGTGGATTGCCACTTGCCACGTAGTCTGCCACACATTGCGGATTGCCACTTGCCACGTAGCCTGCCACACATTGCGGATTGTCACCTACTGGTGGTCTTTTGTTGGGTCCCAGAGTGAAGATAGGCAGCAGAGAGATGATGCAATCTCTCTGCTGCACACAGCTTCCTACACAGTGAGGGTGGAACTGGAGGGATGCAGGGCAGTGAGAGATGATGTCATCTCCCTGCTCCCCTGCCTGCTGGCTTCCTGATTGGCCAGCAGCCCTCCTAAGCCGCCCAGCTGCCCCCCCTCACTCGTCCACTAAGCGCGGGTACCCGCGGAACCGGCCGCGCGGGTACCCGCGGAACCGACCGCGATTGGACCCGCGGAACCGGCCGCGGGTACCCGCGGAACCGCCCGCGGAACCGGCCCGCGGAACCGGCCGCGATTGGACCCGCGGAACCGGCCGCGGGTACCCGCGGAACCGCCCGCGATTGGACCCACGGAACCGGCCCGCGGGTACCCGCGGAACCGGCCGCGATTGGACCCGCGGAACCGGCCAAGCTGGCGGTATTCTCGGAGGGGGCAATTGACCCGTTGCCCCCCCCCTGGATCCGCCCCTGTCTGACACCCCAGAGGATAGCCCGTTTCAAACCCACATATCATCCAGGGTGCCGCCTATGTGATCAAATCCCAAGTTCGTTCCATCACCTAATATGGACCTGCCCAGTTATCCAAACATACTGGACACACGTGATCTGCTTTCTCCATGATCAAATGGGCTCACCTGTCACCCTAGAGCCAAAGCTATGCCTGCTCGGTCTACTGCCAGACTTAGACATTGACAAGTCCTTGGGTACCTTTCTACACGAGATGCTATTTGTTGCTAGAAAGGCAGTGGCCTGCACATGGAAGCAGGCCTTACCCCCTATGATACAGAGTTGGAAAAAAGAGATCAATGACACTCTCCCATATAAGAAACTGATCTACACACACACACAGGATGTCCCCTTAGATATGAGAAGGTGTGGGGCAGATGGTTGATGGATGGAGAAACGTGCACTTGATTTGCTACCTTCCTCCTGTTGTATAATATCTGAATTCCTAATCCCTTGACCTTACAATGGAGAAATCTTGTTTTACCCCCACCTGATATTTGGCACCATGACAAAAAATGATTCAATGTGATGATGTATGTACTGTAGTCTATGTCAAGATTTCTTGTAATCATATACGGTATGTACCATGCATATATATTTTTTCAATAAAGTTGGTTTTTCCAATAAAGAAAAAATGCAGGCAGGCCTTTTCTGCAAGCTAGTCTTGTCTGTTTTGATCTGAGGACAGGGAGTGGTTAGAGTAGTAGTGGGTGTGACCACCTGTGCTCTAGTTCTGGGGTGCCTCCCCTGCTTCCAGGGAGAATGTTCTGGAAGAGACACAGGGCCTGGAACTGGAGTGGCAGGCAGCTCATGTAGGAGCCCTGACCAATCCCCAACTGGTATTGGAAGGGGGCGAGCCTCCTATATAAGTTGAGATAACATGCAAGTGGGGGGGGGTTGTCGACTGAGTGAAGTGGAAGATAGAATACTAGACAGCAGCAGGAGGGCACCCCCATCTGGGGGGGGGGGGGCGCCGATTGCAGGAGGAGGCCCAGGGAGAACTATGAGAGAACTTTGCCTTTATACGGTCATTGGCGAAGTCTTTATCATCACACGGTCGGTGATAAAGAACTCCTGGAGCAGAGGGGCAGGTGAAGCTGTTGGAACGTATGGTACAGACAAGTTCTCCATTAAGGACTCAGGGCAGAGAAAGGCCGTTGAGTGCACTACAGTCGAGGGCTTATTGTGCCAAGTAGTCTGTGAGGGAACTTCACTAATACACGGTCATTAGCGAAGTCCTTATCATTACACAGTGAGCGATGAGGAGTCCCGAAACAGACGAGAGACTGTGGGGATGTGTGTCAAATCGATGTGGCCTGAGGGCACAGGATTTGCAGGTGGGGCTAGCTGGGAACAGTAGTCCACCGTCCAACATGTGCTTTTAAACTACTAGGCCTCCAGGGAGAGGTGCTGCAGGCCTCTGGCCTAGTAGCAGAGAGCAACCAGAGCCAGCTTAAAGGAACTATTCAGAGTGGGTCCTTCTTGCTTACAGAAGAAGATGTGACATTACTTTACTTCACGATAAGTTTTGTGCAGGTGGAGAGGAGTTCTGGGAACATCACCCTTACACGGTCAAGAGTGATGTCCTCATCCTTACACAGTAATGGGTGAGGAAGTCCTGGAAGCAATAGTCTGCGGGAGCCAAGCAGAGGAGGAGCAACAGTCTGCATGGTGATGTAGGAGAAGACTATAGCAATTAAATATGTACATCAGTACATCATCTCTTCTGGCTCTAATTATGTGCTAACTTGTGAAATTTTTTAAATATGGTGGCAAAAAATCTTATTATGGGCATCCCATGTACCCCTTTTCCCCAACCAAGTTGTACCCCCCAATAAACAAAAAAAAACAGCAAAGGACTGTTCATTGTCTCTGCATGTGATATATGGGGGTCTGGCAGTGGGGTAAATTGGTGAATGTTTGTTACTAGTGGCAACTACACTACTGCATTTGTATTTGAGAGTCTCCGTGGGTCAAGGCAGACTCTGATCTTGCTCTGCTGACTGTAGAAAGAGAAGAAACTGAAAAAAAATCACATCGTTTGCATCAGTGAAAGCATGGAAGTTGTGGTTATAATTTACATATAGTGCCATCATTTTTTAAAGCTGAAATTTAGGTATTAATATCTTTGCGTGGTTCAGCTTGGCCTAATGTAAGCATGCATTTTCCATATTGTATTTGAAAATCACGTGATAGTGTACGTGAAAATCATTGTAGTAGGCACCGACACTACAGTGATCAAAGTTTCCTGCCAAGTGGCTGCCCAGCAACTTAGTGAACACAGGGAGTTGTTCGTTTGGCACGGGCTTCATTCAGAGAACACTTTGCATTTTCTTAGTGAATGCAAAATGTTTACTGACTGGATGAGGCGAAGACCAGAACATCACCATTCCACCTTGTCCAATCAGAAAACACTTTGCACTCATTGAGAAAATCACTACAATCATTTCCAGCTCCAGGTGTGGAAAATGCAGACTCACATACTGTAGGTTCCAATGTACCTTTGCAACCAAAAAAGACAAGGTCCATAAAGTCATGGATGAACGATTCCTGACCTCAACCCGATAGAAGACCTTTGGGATAAATTAGAGTGGAGACTGCGAGCCAGGCCTTCTCGTTCAACATCAGTGCCTGACTTCATAAATTCACTTCTGGAAGAATGGTCAAACATTCCCATAGACACACTCCTAAACCTTGTGGACGGCCTTCCCAGAAGAGTTGAAGCTGATATAGCTGCAAAGGGTGGTCCAACTCAATATTGAACCCTACGGAGTAAGACTGGGATGCCAATAAAGTTCATGTGCGTGTAAAGGCAGGTGTACCAATACTTTGACCATATAGTCTGTGTGTGTGTGTATATATAAATATTTTCATTACAAATTTTCATTTTCATTTCAAAGCTGCGTAGTACATAATGCCATTGTTGTATTTCCACCTGGATCCACCTGAGATCCTAATACACATCTGATGACATAAAACACAGGCAGTTAAGTCTGTTTACAGGCAAACAAACTGACGTATTAAAGTCGCTATGCAACAATGTGAACATCTTCATCTAGACAAAGCATATTTGTATAGCTAGATCAAGATAAAAAATATCAGACTTCTTATCCATACAAAACATACTGTAGATAAGTTAGCCAATTATGTCCTTGCAAAACATTACTATGCAATAGTGCTGTATGCAATAACACACCCTTTAGAATAAGAAAGGGACAAAGTTTAAATTAAACCACGCATACATTTTACAACTATAATCCCTCGGTGTATATTATCATTGCTGGTGTTTTCTTTTAAAAAAGAGTGATGTGCCGTTTCTTTGTGGTCAGTCATGGCATTATTGTTTTGAATTATACCCTATAGAGGAGCCTTTCTGAACCTTTATAACACAGAGGGTACAGGGAACCCTAATACCGATTAATATTTCTATAGCTCACAGTAAGTTAATGTGATGGTGATTGGGAAGAATGTCCCTTACATTAATGGCCATTGGCAAGAATGTTCCTTCAATTGGTGGCCAATGTGAAGAATGTTCCTTACATTGGTGGTCAGTAGAAATAATGCTTCTGACATTGGTGGTCAGTAGAAGAATGTTCCTTACATTGGTGGCCAGTAGGAAGAATTCTCCTTACATTGGTAATTAGTGGGAAGAATGATCCTTATGTTGTACATTGACTCAAACAAAAAAAAGTCAAATCCTTAGGCCGCGTACACACGCGCGGACTGTTGGCCCAACTTTGTCCGTCCAACAGTTTGAGCGAACAGTCCGCTCAAACTTAGCATGGACGGACATGGCCACACACGACGGACGAACAGTTTGCTGAAACCGTGCGCGATGACGTGAACGGCACGTACGACGGGACGAAAAATACGACGTCCTATACACTGCAATGCAACCTTCCGACGTGGAAATCCTTTCTGAGCATGCGCGAGACTTAGTTGGCCGAACAAGCCTACACACGAGCGAACAGTCCGCTGAAACCTTGTTTCAGCGGACAGTTTTTCGGAATTTCCGTAAGACCTTGTTCGGCCAACTGTCCGCTGAAACTGTCCGCTGAAGCCCCACACACGAGCGGACTGTCCGCCCAAACACTGTTCAGCGGACAAGGTTGGGCGAACAGTCCGCGCGTGTGTACGCGGCCTTACTCTAAATCAGTGGTCTCCAAACTGTGGGCCTTCATTCAGTCCTTGGGGTACTATTCTTCCCACTGATCCCACAGGATTCTGCAAACTGACACCAACAATAGGGTAACATTCCTCTCACTGTTACCAATGAGGGGGCATAATTCCTCCCCCAATACCAAATGTGGCCATGTTTACTCCCACTGATGCCAGGAAAACATCCAATCCCGTTGGCTACAGTCGGGCCCCCCTAATGTCTGAAGGACAATAAACTGACCCTTTGTGTAGAAGGTTTGGAGACCCCTGATCTAAATGGACTACCATGGAGAATTCAACATACACATGAAATCATTTTTATCAAATTATAGTTCAATCACAACCATGACGTCAAAAACATCTCTTTACTACATACATACGTAAGATAAAAGCGTACTATGGTACTAATCAACACCGCTAAAACATTACCCACCAAGGTGTAGCAGAATCTCTAACCTCTTCCAGACTAATAAGAACCTTTGAGGCCACAGACCGCTGACATCCTTCAATATGTAGTGTGTTGTGGCACATAGTGGGTGCAAAGATAGTGAAAGTCATTGGGTGCCAGACACTTCTTGGATGCAAAAGAGGATTTATTTCTTTTAACAGTCCTTTTTATATTTTGCAAGGAAAAGCGGGTTAGGGCCAGGACACCCTTAAGTGGTTGCGATTTCAATAGGCAGACTCCAAGACTTCAATAGGAAGACAGCCGTACATGGAAAGGCCCCAGCAAGGTGCCACTTCTTCACGTGCAGGTTTGCAACAGTATTTAAACATTCCTAACGCAAAGTTCAACAGTTCTCTCAGCTTCACTACAATGTCCACTTGTAGCTCTTCAGCCCCTTGAGCTCCTAGTCTCACACTGGACTCTCTGATTCCCTGACTCTGAATCTTATGAGCTCCTCAAGACTTTTGCGGTAGTATCTCCCTCAAGCGTCACCCGTGCTTCCCTGCTGAGTCCCTAGCTTGGCACTCCAGATACCTTTCAAGCTTCACCCCTGCTGACCGGCTCAGTCCCTGGCTTGACACACAAGGCTGCTTTGCAAGCGTCACCTCCACTGGTTGGGTGCCTGACTTGATCACCACCTGAATTTTCCCCGATTCTCCACCGTGCCCACATGGTGAGAATGTTATTCCGGTACTTGCTTCAGTTACCCACTGTGGTCCCTGGTAAAGGTGGTTAGTCCCTTAGTGGCACGCCTTCCTCAGAGGTGAAAATCACACAGTCGCTAAATAGTGGGTGTGATCGAGGCTTAGAACTGCATATTACAGAAGGCGCAAGGTTCAGAAAAGTGAAGTACAGTGTAATATGCAGTCCAACATACAAAGTGCAGGGGTCAGGAGTATGTAACGTAAAAGCCATTGTACAGAGTGCAGAATTTGTGAGTATTGTTCAGGGGCCACTAATATGTAACATGTGACCACACACAAAAAGCTCTCTCACCTTTTCACAAATCCTCCCCTCCCTCCAGTTCTCACCTGTTCACAAATCCCCCCCCCCCCAATACACACAAATAGCTCTCCTACCTGTTCACAAATTTTCCTCCTCCCCCCAGGTCTCACCTGTTCACAAATCCTCCCCTCCCGCCCACACAAAAAAGCTCTTACCTGTTTACAAATTCTCCTCCTCCCCCATAGCTCTTCCACCTCTCCCAGAATGCAGCCGGCACCATTCTGCTAGCTGTGCCCGGGCTTTTTTTCAGAGCCAGTGATGTTTCCTGCAGCTCTGCCTATAGGGAATGACGAGGAGGAGCGTCACAGAACTGCAATTCACTCGGCTCCATGCTACACAGTGGCAACAGGCAGCGGGTGGTGAAAGAAGACACCTCCCCAAGCCCCAGCCATATCTATAAAAAAAAAAATGTGGGCGCTTGCAGTGTCGGGACCCGGGACATTCATTCAGAATCATGTTCCCTGGCTGCAGTTCTGACACTAGCACACAGACGCTGGTGGAGAAAATGAGTCTTCTACCAGCTTCTGTGCTACGTGACAAGTGGGAGAGGACAGGGCTACCAAAGGTGGCAGAAATAAAGCCCTGCATCTACCCATAACTTGACCTTGAAATGTCCTTCTCACATCTGATGCCACCAAGTGCCCGGCCACCTAGTGGCAGAAGAGAACAGTACAACAAGGCCAAACTTAGGGAGAAATCAATGGATCTCTTACAATTATCCACAGTAGCTACATTCTCCCCCTGCCCAAGAAACTGCGTCTCTGAGTTTGCAAGATAATTTGAGCTCCCAAGCCCGAGAGCGAATGTCCTGGCAAAAACTGGGATGGGTAGGGAAACAGGGAAAGGGTTAACAGTATAACAAAATGTAGGTGGTGTACCACATGAATAAGCATTAGTATCAAACATGAAATAGTCATGTGTGACATTCAGATATCAAAATAGTTATTTACACTTTAACCACTTGACAACTGGGCTTTTAAACCCCCCTTGTGGCCAGACCAATTTCCAGCTTTCGGTGCTCTCACATTTTGAATGACAATTACTCAGTCATGTAATACTGTACCCAAATGAAGTTTTTGTCCCTTTTTTCATACAAATAGAGCTTTCTTTTGGTGGTATTTGATCATCTTTGGATTTTTTATTTTTTTCACTATAAATGAAAAAAGAATGCACATTTTTAAACAAATGCATTTTTTCTTAGTTTCTGTGATAAAATTTTGCAAATTATTAACTTTTCTTCATAAATTTTGCCCACAATTTATACTGCTACTTATCTTTGGTAAAAAATAACCCAAATTAGTGAGAGTCTACAAGCTGTGGTGCAAATCATAAAAAAATGATCACACCTGATGTACTGGTGGCCTATCTCATTTCTTGCGACCCGAACAAGCCTGGAAAGTACAAATACCCCCCAAATTACCCCTTTTTTGAAAGTAGACATTCCAAGGTATTTAGTAAGATGCATGGTGAGGTTTTTGATGTTGTCATTTTTTCCCACAATTCTTTGGAAAATTAAATTATTTTTTTTCCCACAAAATTGCCATTGTAATAGGTTATTTCTCTCACATGGCATGTGTATACCACAAATGACTCCCCAAAACAAATTCTCCTACTCCTCCTGAGTATTTTAATACCACATGTGTGGGGCTTTTTCACAGCCTAGCCACTTAGAGAGGCCCAACATGCAGGGAGCACCATTAGGTGTTCTAGGAGCATAAATTACACATCTAACTTGTTGACAGATGTCTCTAATACATGGCACTGATGAGAGATGCCACTTATATGTTGCACTGGGGACAGGTAGCACTGGGGACAGATGGCACCAGGGACAGATGGCACTAATACGTGGCACTGATGACATATGGCACTAATACGTGGCAGTGATGACAGATGACACTAATATGTGGCACTGATGACAGATGGCACTAATACATGGCAATGATGACACATGACACTGAATACAGATGGCACGTGACACTGACAGTTGGCACTGATGACAGATGGCACTGATGACACATGACACTGATGACAGATGGCACTTATACGTGGCACTGGGGACAGATGGCACTGACAGGTACTGTGAGTACTTTATTTTCCCTTTTTTTCCCTTTACACTCCCGCTGCAGGCGTTCACTCTCCCTCCTTACACGCTGTCTCTGTGTGAGGAGGGAGAGCCAGCAATGAGAGATGATCTCATATGTTTACATATGAGATCATCTCTCATTGGACACTCAGATCGGGTGCTAAATGGCCACGGGGATTGTCCATTTAGCATGATCTGTGATTGGCTGTGTCCAAGGGACATGGCCAACACAGAATTTCCCTGATGCGCACCCGTGGCGGTGCGCAGAGGGGAAGAAAACAAGAGGATGTCCAGGGACACCCTCCCGGCAATTGGAGTCCGCATTGTAGCCATCTTTTGGCTATAGCACAGACGCCTAGTGGTTAAGGACAGCAAAGCAATAACAGTGCTCCCTGACTATTTATCTAATATATACAGTGCCTTGCGAAAGTATTCGGCCCCCTTGAACCTTTCAACCTTTTGCCACATTTCAGGCTTCAAACATAAAGATATAACATTTTTATTTTTTGTGAAGAATCACCAACAAGTGGGACACAATTGTGAAGTGGAACGAAATCTATTGGATTTTTGAAACTTTTTGAACTAATAAAAAAATGAAAAGTGGGGCGTGCAAAATTATTTGGCCCCCTTGCGTTAATACTTTTGTAGAGCCACCTTTTGCTGCGATTACAGCTGCAAGTCGCTTGGGGTATGTCTCTATCAGTTTTGCACATCGAGAGACTGAAATTCTTGCCCATTCTTCCTTGCAAAACAGCTCGAGCTCAGTGAGGTTGGATGGAGAGCGTTTGTGAACAGCAGTTTTCAGCTCTTTCCACAGATTCTCGATTGGATTCAGGTCTGGACTTTGACTTGGCCATTCTAACACCTGGATACGTTTATTTGTGAACCATTCCTTTGTAGATTTTGCTGTATGTTTGGGATCATTGTCTTGTTGGAAGATAAATCTCCGTCCCAGTTTCAGGTCTTTTGCAGACTCCAACAGGTTTTCATCCAGAATGGTCCTGTATTTGGCTGCATCCATCTTCCCCTCAATTTTAACCATCTTCCCTGTCCCTGCTGAAGAAAAGCAGGCCCAAACCATGATGCTGCCACCACCATGTTTGACAGTGGGGATGGTGTGTTGAGGGTGATGAGCTGTGTTGCTTTTACGCCAAACATATCGTTTTGCATTGTGGGCAAAAAGTTCGATTTTGGTTTCATCTGACCAGAGCACCTTCTTCCACATGTTTGGTGTGTCTCCCAGGTGGCTTGTGGCAAACTTTAGACAAGACTTTTTATGGATATCTTTGAGAAATGGCTTTCTTCTTGCCACTCTTCCATAAAGGCCAGATTTGTGCAGTGTACGGCTGATTGTTGTCCTATGGACAGACTCTCCCACCTCAGCTGTAGTTCTCTGCAGTTCATCCAGAGTGATCATGGGCCTCTTGGCTGCATCTCTGATCAGTCTTCTCCTTGTCTGAGCTGAAAGTTTAGAGGGACGGCCAGGTCTTGGTAGATTTGCAGTGGTCTGATACTCCTTCCATTTCAAAATGATCGCTTGCACAGTGCTCCTTGGGATGTTTAAAGCTTGGGAAATCTTTTTGTATCCAAATCCGGCTTTAAACTTCTCCACAACAGTATTACGGACCTGCCTGGTGTGTTCCTTGGTCTTCATGATGCTCTCTGCGCTTTCAACAGAACCCTGAGACTATCACAGAGCAGGTGCATTTATACAGAGACTTGATTACACACAGGTGGATTCTATTTATCACCATCAGTCATTTAGGACAACATTGGATCATTCAGAGATCCTCGCTGAACTTCTGGAGTGAGTTTGCTGCACTGAAAGTAAAGGGGCCAAATAATTTTGCACGCACCACTTTTCAGTTTTTTATTTGCTAAAAAAGTTTAAATTATCCAATAGATTTCGTTCCACTTCACAATTGTGTCCCACTTGTTGGTGATTCTTCACAAAAACTTAAAATTTTATATCTTTATGTTTGAAGCCTGAAATGTGGCAAAAGGTTGAAAAGTTCAAGGGGGCCGAATACTTTCGCAAGGCACTGTATATATATATTTATTTATATATATATATATATATATATATATATATATATATATATATATATATATATACAGTCATAACAATATTCAAATGCTAGTGCTGTTATCTGCAGCCAGATGCCCCCTCCTCCCCCGGGATAGGCCCAATCTCCAGCCTAGCAGGCCAGGGCAGACGACACGCGTCCACCAAAATGGCAGTCTGTGTGGCACATAGATCACCTGACTCCACCCAAATATTTGGGTTCTCCCAACAGGCTAAGTGTTTCAAGAAAACCCCTGCCCATTGACTGAGATATCCCATATACCCATAACTTGACCTTGAAATCTCCTTTTCACATCTAATGCCACCAAGTGCCCGGCCACCTAGTGGCAGAAGAGAAAAGTACGACAAGGCCAAACTTTGGGAGAAATCAATGGATCTCTAACAACTATCAACAGTAGCTACCCCTGACAGGGAATTTGGTGAGGAGCTCCCTGACTAAACCCCGGGGCGCTACAAAGGTATGCGTGGGACCCTGCTATACTATATCCATCCCGACCATATCTTGTCAAATTTGTTAGGGCAACTTTCATTGGCATAGGTGAGCTTGCTTAGTGGCAGCACCGAGTTCAATGCTAAGCACCATGAAGACATCCTTCCAGTGGAGAAATATCTCTCTACGGGCGTAAAAAAGTAGCATAACTCAGGAACAATTTAGTGTTTTTTCCCCCTTATACTAGAGTTGAAGACATTTAGCAACATCGTTTTGGGGTTAGATCCCAGCTCTAGAGAGGTGATCTGGTCAAGGATGTCAACTATTCCTGACCAATAATCTCTTAGGCGGGGACATGACCAGACCATGTGGAAGATGGAGACGGACCTCAAATCACATCTGGGATAGGCCACTGGGGTGTTAGGCCGCGTACACACGGGCGGACTGTTCGCCCAACAGTCCACTGAAAACTTGCGCGATGACGTGAACGGCACGTACGTCGGGACGAGAAATTCGGCGTCCGATACACGGCAATGCAACCTTCGCCGTGTAAATTCTTTCTGAGCATGCGCGAGACTTAGTTTGCCGAACAAGCCTACACACGAGCGGACTGTTCGCTCAAACCAAGTTTCAGCGGACAGTCTTACGGAAATTCCGAAAAACTTTGTTCGTCAGACTGTCTGCTGAAACTGTCCGCTGAAGCCCACACACGAGCGAACTGTCCACTGAAACACTGTTCAGCGGACAAAGTTGGACGAACAGTCCGCCCGTGTGTACGCGGCCTTAGGATTCATAATTGTCAGTTGTTTCGGCTTGTAGTAGGCTCTGTGGAGGAACTTGACCTGCATAAATTGGTCTCTGGCCGAAATCAAGTAAGTAACAAAGGACCTCCTGTCCTCGTGCATGTGCCGTGTGTACGGGGCAGCGCCGTACACAATGGGCAGGCGGCGTTGGAAGTGCACGCCCCCCATTGTGATGGTAACGAAGCCCTCGGAGCTGCCAAGTGACTTTTGAGAAATGATGACAAGGATCTCCCAGGAGCACTAGCAAGCATGGGTGCAGAGGGAAATTACGTCAGGCGCCCAGGGCCGGACTGGCCTACTGGGATACCGGGAGATTTCCCGGTAGGCCGTCTGCCCTGGGGCCACTTTGCAGCTGCAGTGCTCCCCTCTCTCCTGCTCCTGTGTGTCATGGAGCTGGCTAGCTCTATGTGCAGCAGCTGCGCTGAAACACGGTTCCGCACCCCGTAGATTGACTCATGTGATAGTAGATAGAATCAGTGTTCTGCCTATCACATGAGGCGGTCTAGGGGGGTGGGGACGTGTTACAGCATGGCTGCCGAACACAGAGCCAGCCAGCTCCGTGATCCACAGGAGGAGATGCCCACCCTGTGTTCCTGGATAGGAGGATCGGCATATAGAGGAAATTCGTTTTCTATATTCATCCATGCAGCCGCTGAATGCTTGCAGGAGGGAGAGGAGGAGAATCAAGCATTCAGTGGCTGCATGGAGGAATATAGAAAATGAATTTCCTCTATATGCCGATCCCCTGCTTCTCCTCCTATCCAATCCAACTTCCTTTACTGCCCCTCCCCCCAGTTCTCCTTGTGCTCCCTGCCCCCCCCCCCCAGTACTCTCCTCCCCCACCACACTCTCCAGCCCACCCCCACAGTTCTCTCAACTCCTGTTCTTTCTGCCCCCCCCCCCCGGTATCCAGCTCTCCCCATCCTTCTCTAGCCACCATCCCAGTGCTCTCCGCTCCCCCAGTGCTCTCCATCCCTGTTCTTCCTCCCCCCCTCAGTGCTCTCCAGCTCTCCTCATCAGTCTCCAGCCCCCACCTATGTACTCTCCGCCCCCAACATTGCTCTACAGCCCCCCGTGCTTCCCACCCCTGTTCTTTCTGCCCACCGGTGCTCTAAAGCTCCACCCGTTGCTCTCCAGCCCCCCCCCCCCCCAGTGCTCTCTGCCCCCCCATGCTCTCTCCCCTTATTCTTTTTGGATCTACTCTCCACTACCCCCTGCATTTTGCCGCCACCCATGTGCTCTCCAACCCTGCCAGTGCTCTCCATTTCCCTGTGCTTTCCACCCCTGTTCTTTCTGCCCCCCACTGATGCTCTCAAGCTCCTCCCATTGCTCTCCACTCCTCCCTGCTCTTTGTACCCCCAGTGCTCGCCAGCCCTGTTTTTCTGCCCCCCCCCCCCAGTGCTCTCAAGCTCCCCCCCAGTGCTCTTCGCCACCCCACACTCTTAGTCCCCCCCAGTGCTCTCAGCTTCCCATGTTCTACTCCCCTGTTCTTTTTGGCCCCCACCACTGCTCTCAAGTTCCCCCCCAGCACTCTCCACTCCCCACCCCTGTGATCTCCACTCTCCCCTGCTCTTTTCCCCCACCCATGTGCTCTCCAACTCCGCCAGTACTCTCTGCTTCCCCTTCTCTCCAGCTCCCACCCAGTGCTCTCCACTTCCCCAGGACCAAAGGACAGGCTGACTGGGGCTGGAAAATGAGGACGGCTGAAGGAGCAGGTGGCCAGGGACCACTCCATCTCACAGCAAACAGATCCTCTGGAAGGAGCACCGTCCCCCATCCAAATTTAGAACAGACCCTGCCTGCTGCTGGCCATCATGGATATCCTGTTGGCATGGAAGTTACCATACCAAGCATCAACAGCAAACCTTCCAACAGACAGGAACTGCAGACTGGGACATGGGGCACAGGAGGGGCTGCAATGATGGGCACGGTGAGGCTGCATTCATGGGCACAGTGAGGCTGCATTAATGGGCACAGTGAGACTGCATTCACAGGCACAGTCAGATTGCATTCACGGCACATTAAAGCTGCATTTGATGGGCACAGTGAGGCTCCAATGATGGGCACAGAGAGGCTGCAATGGTGGGCACAGTGAGGCCGCATTCATGGGCACAGTGAGACTACATGCACGGGCAGAGTAAAGCTGCATTTGATGAGCACAGTGAGGCTGCATTGATGGGCACAGTGAGGCTGCATTTGATGGGCACAGTGAGGTTGCATTGATGGGCACAGTGAGGCTGCATTTGTGGGCACAGTGAGGCTGCATTCATGGGCACAGTGAGACTGCGTTCACAGGCACAGTGAGACTGCATTCATGGCACAGTAAAGCTGCATTTGATGGGCACAGTGAGGCTGCATTGATGGGCACAGTGAGGCTGCAATGATGGGCACAGTGAGGCTACAATGGTGGGCACAGTGAGGCCACATTCATGGGCACAGTGAGACTGCATGCACGGGCAGAGTAAAGCTGCATTTTTAGGGCACAGTGAGGCTGCATTTGGTGGGCACTAGTGAGGCTGCATTGAGCTCTTGTATCAGGCCCGCAGTCTCTGACCATCTCCTTTATCATGTCTGCAGTCTCTGAGGGAGTCTGGAGAGGAGTCAAGAGTGGGAGCGCCGCCAGGATGGGGGTCATGGGAGAAGTCAGACGTGTGTGGACTGTGGAGAGGAGACTATAGGATAAAACCAGAGCCACCAAGCTGGAGCTGACTGACTGAGCCCTGCACGGTGCACCTGAGGAGGTCAGCGACAGCACTGCCAGGCCAGTCTGAAGGGGGGGGTCACTGGTGTAAGGGGGGGAGTGAATACGATAATGTAAGGGGGTACTGATATAAAGGGTTTCCCCCTTATATCAGTAACCCACCTTAGTGTATTCTTTCTGCAGAAGGTGGTTCCCCCCCACATTCTGAGTTCCTGGGGTTGCCCTTGACGATTGACCACTTTTAACTGGAATATGCTTTCCCTTTTATGAACATGAAAATAATGACGTTATGCTGTTGCGCTGGTATAATAATGCTGTGGGGCTGGTATGAATTTTTTTCCAGGGCTGGATTTTATTCCCAGTCCGGCCCAGTAGGCACCTTGGAGAGGAAGAGGCAGATTACGAGGGATCCCCTTAGCAACAGACCTAAAAATGAAAGTTAAAAAAAAAAAAAAAATGTCCACAGGTTGTTCTTTAGATTTAATGCTCCTGAATACTGTAACAAAAACAAGAAATTATGACTTGAACTCCCCTATAAGAATACAATAAAACACAGAGTTCTCCAGGGAATGGTTCTCCTGCAGGCCAAAGTCCGTGACACATACGTCGCTATGTCACTCATCCCATTGGCTTAAGCTACTTTTCATTCCTATACATGCGTTTACAGTGAGTTTTGGTCCTTTTGAACTTTTCTTCTTTATTGTTAGGTTATTAGTACCATAGTAAACCTTTATCTTTATTTGTGTAGTAAAGAGATATTTTTAGAGGTCATGGCTGTGAGTTAAAGGGGATCTTCGTGTTTCCGTCACTTTAATTTGTTCGTTTGGACCCAGTTGGGATCTTTCCAGAGTCTGGATTGGCTGAGCGCCACCAGAGGACTTGAGCCCGCTGTCTATGGGAGTGCAGAACAATGTGCACTCCTGTGACCTACAGGAGAAGTATTGCCAAACGAGCTTTGCCCCTACTTCTCCTTTAATGCATTCTGTAACAGGAATGTGTTACAACAGATGAAGCCGCAGTTTACTATAGAGGGGTTGCACATTGGGTAAATATTACTAATCTTCTTTTACAAGCTCTTGTAGCTCAATTATTTTTGTGTGTAGGGACGGATTCATTTAACAACCTGCCAACTCCTCACTGTAAATATACTCACAGTACATACATACGTACTTCTTCTGGGCTTGGACTGGGCACAGCTCAAGTTCGTCAGCAGATTTCAGCCAATGGTTTTAGCTGAAACCTGCTGATCAGCTGTTTCCAATCATACACAGAGTTCTGTGTGCACAAAACGCGCAGAACTCTGTATACAGGGGGCAGCAATCTGTATCTCCACCCTGAAAAGTAAGAGATTAGTAAATAAAAACAACGCATATGCCATATTGTCAAAAGTATTGTGACAGCTGCCTTTACACACACATGAACCCGAATGGCGTCCTAGTCTTAAGCCTCGTACACGCGATCCGATTGTTGGCCAACAGAGCGTCAGACTTTTTTCTGAAGGGCGTGTGCCAGGAACTTATCTTGCATACAAACGGTACACAATTGTCCGCCAGTAAACAGGAACGTGGTGACGTACTCAGGCGCCACCCTTTGGGCTCCTTCTGCTAATTTCGTGATGGTAGAGGTTTGGCGAGTGTCGATTCGCGCTTTTCGTTTTGCGCGTTTTTCATTTTGCGCTTTTCATTTCCTGCTTTTCAGTTTGCTTTTGAACGGCCGTTTGTCAACCAGCCATGTTGCAGAATCGGAGGCGAGAACATGCTATTATTGGCCTTGGAGTTATTGCTTTGAGCCAAGTCCAGTCCAGCAACAGGAGGAGGAGGATTTCTTGGAGCAAAAATTGGTTGCTTCATTAACCGTGACCGATTATGTCATATGCCTTTGCTGCGGGAGCTCCAGGAGAATAATCCGGATGATTTTAGGAAATTATCTCTGGATGATGGACCCCTGCTTTCACCAACTCTTGGCATTGTTGACCCCCTATATTAAGAAGCAGGACACGTGCATGCAGCTTTTATTTTATATTTTGGTTGAATAATAATGATTTGATTTGTTATATTTTCTATATTTTTGGATGCATAGAATGCACTTTTTGGTTAAAGTGGCAGTAAACCCGCTGACTTTTTTTTTTTTTCTACACCTGTAAGGGAAAAGGCACAATGAGCTAGTATGCACTACATACTAGCTCATTATGAAATACTTACCTTAGAACGAGACGTCGGCATCTCACCCGGTCCACGCCGAGGGAGCTGACATTTTCCCCTCGGGGTGTCTTCCGGGTATCGCGGCTCCGACACTGTGAGTGGCCGGAGCTGCGATGTCATCACTCCCGCGCATGCGCGTGGGAGACTTCTTTCCGGCAAAGTCCGGCGCTTGCCGGACTTTCAGCAGAGAATCCCCAGAGCGAATGCGCCGCTGAAGTCAGCGGCTCGCTGCAAGGGGAGTATCTCCTAAACAGGTTTAGGAGATATTCTTTTTACCTACAGGTAAGCCTTATTATAGGCTTACCTCTAGGTAAAAGTAAAAAAAAAATGACTTTACTACCACTTTAAGTTCTATTGGCAGATAGCACGTCTAATTTTATTTGTTTTCTTATTTTAATGCACCATAAAAAAAATTGTGTAGAATAATACTTGGCTGTGTGTTTTACTTCAAATGACAGTTTGGGAGTAGGCAGGTACATAAAAAAAAAATACAATGTAAAATTAACAAGGGACACCAACATAGTTGTATCTTTGATCTTAAAAACTACGGGATAATGGGGTTGTGGTCATTTAACTGACAATTGCGCGGTCGTGTGACGTGGCACCCAAACAAAATTGGTGTTCTTTTTCCCCCCACAAATAGAGCTTTATTTTGGTGGGTTTTGATCACCCCTACGGTTTTTATTTTTTTGCGCTATAAACAAAAAAATTGAGCGACAATTTTCAAAAAAACTATTTTTTTTTTACTTTTTGCTATAATAAATATCCCCAAAAATATATAAAAAAAAGTTTTTCCTCAGTTTAGGCCGATACGTATTCTTTTACATATTTTTGGTAAAAAAAAAAAAAAATCGCAATAAGCGAGTATTGATTGGTTTGCGCAAAAGTTATAGCGTCTACAATATAGGGGATAGTTTTATGGCATTTTTATTGATTTTTTTTTTTTACTAGTAATGGGCGATCAGCGATTTTTATCGTGACTGCGACATTATGGCGGACACATCGGACAATTTTGACACATTTTTAGGACCATTGTCATGAATACAGCGATCACAGCTAAAAAAAACTGCACTGATTACAGTGTAAATGTGACTGGCAGTGAAGGGGTTAACCACAAGGTGGCGCTGTAGGGGTTAAGTGTGTCCTAGAGAGTGATTCTAACTGTCGTGGGAGGGGCTGTGTGAGACACATCACTGATTACCGTGTGATCAGTGTCACTAGGCAGAACGGGAAATGCTTGTCTACATTACCACCTCCCTATTCTTCCTCTCCGTGAGACGATGGCGGGTATCCCCATGGATGTCAAGCCCGCGGGACCCGCAATCACGCTCCCGCCGGGCACCTGCAACCCGCCTCTTAAAGGGCAACGTACGGGTACGTTAATCTGCCTGTAGGTGCCCTTCTGCCACAGTATATCGGGGTGAGGCGGTCGGGAAGCTGTTAATATGGCACTGAACGGAGATCTGCCTTGTTTACACAGATCCCCGTTCTGTCACTGCGGGGAACGGACATTGAGCCCGCCCCTCCTGATGATTGGCTCCCCCCCCCCGGGCCGGTGGGTACACACCGCAGCGCCCGCCCACAAATCGCCATTTTCGATCCGACGTAGTGATGGCGATTCGTGGGATTCACAACCCACATCGCCACAGGGGAAAAAAAATATGTAAATCCCATCTCTGCTGTGAAAAAAAAAATATATATATATATATTTGGTGGCCGTTCTAGTTTTCTAGCCCAAAAAAATATATATATATTGTTACATGTGGACAAAAAGTGTCAAGAAAAGTCCCGGATGTTGAAAGCCAGAGGATCAGCATGACAATCAGGCTGTTGGCATTTTAATGAAGCCAGCTCTGGCTGTCCCCCATGTGTCACATCCCCTCCCCCTCCCCCATCACTCCGCAGACACGCCCCCCCCCCCCAAAAAAACTTTGCCGTAACTTTGTAACTTCTCCCCGAGCCGCTCCTCTGACGTCACTCGAAGCGGAGGTGGGCGGGGCCGCTCGTCCGTTTGACACTCAGCTGGGGATCTCGCGCAGCCTCAGGACAGCAGCTGGGGGGGAGACGAGCGCGCGGACGCGGGAGCGCGCACTGGAGGGTAACAGGTGACTGCCGAGGGGAGCGGAGGGGACGGCAAGCCCGGGCGACAGGTACCGGAGGGGGGGAGGGGGAGACATCCTACTTCTTATATTTGTTACTTTGTAACTTTTATATATTCCACGTCTGACTCCCCAACTGCTGGGCATGCTGAGCCTTGTAGTCCCGCAGCATTGGAGAGCGATGGTCCCGGGTGAGATCATTAGGCCAGGCAGAGGCAGTGCTGGGTTCAGGGAGGAAAACCCGACAGGGCTAAAATCTATATTACCGGGGGAGGGACAGATTATTATTATTATTATTATTATTATTATTAGTATTAGTATTATTAGTATTATTATTAGTATTATTGTTTTATAATTGTATTTTATTATAATTTATTTTATAATTGCATTATTATTTATTATTGTATAATTTTATTATTAATAATATTAATTTATAGTTGTATTATAATTTTATTTTATAATTACAATATTATTATTTTATAATTGTATTATTTATTTTATAATTGCATTATTATTTGTATTTTATTTTAATTTATTATTTTGTTATAATTGCATTATTACCCTCTTTCCCCAAAAATAAGACCTAGCGTGATTGTCGGTGATGGCTGCAATATAAGCCCTACCCTGAAAATAAGACCTACAAGGACTTTAAAGGGGTTGTAAAGGTAAATGTTTTTTCACCTTAAGGCATTCTATGCATTAAAGCGGAGGTCCACCCTAAAATGGACCTCCGCTTATCGGAATCCCCCCCCCCCCCCTCCGGCGCCACAATCGGCACCTTTCAGGGGGGAGGGGGGTGCAGTTACCTGGATAATCCAGGTAACTGCACCCACTTCCGGGATAGCTCTCTGCGGAAAGGGGCGTACGTTACGCCCCTTTCCGCAAGCGCCCGCCCCCTTCAGCAAGTGCCCCGCTGCCTGCTGGGAAACACACAGCTCCCAGAGGCAGCGGGGACCGTCCGGATTGCGCCGCGCGGCTCGCGCATGCGCAGTAGGGAACCGGGAAATGAAGCCGAAAGGCTCCATTTCCTGATTCCCATACCCAAGATGGCGGCGGCACGAGCGAGCGATCGGCTTCGGGTGCCGACATCGCGGGCGTGCTGGACAGGTAAGTGTCACTATTTAAAAGTCAGCAGCTGCAGTATTTGTAGCTGCTGGCTTTTAAAAAAAAAAAAAAAAAAACGCGGAGTCCCGGTGGACTCCCGCCTTAAGGTGAAAAAACATCTGACAGTGCCGGCGCCCCCAGTCCCCCCCCCCCCCTCCGCTTTTACTTACCTGACCCCTCGAAAGCCCCACGCTCGTCCCCTGACGTCCTTTCCACCGTTCAGCCTGGCCGCTGATTGGCTGGAGTGGATGGATGGAAAGCAGCGCAGCCATTGGCTCGCGCTGCTGTCAATCACATCCACTGACGCGGAGCGGCGGGGCCGTGTGATACAGCGAGCGGCTATAGCCGCCGGCTGTATCACGAGAGCGCGCCCGCAGGTGCTTCTCACCATGCGAGGGGGCTCGCATGAACATGAGAAGCACCTGCGGGAGGAAGCCGAGACAGCCGCCGAGGGACCCCAGAAGAGCAGGTTCGGGGCCACTCTGTGCAAAACTAGCTGCACAGTGGAGGTAAGTATAACAAGTTTGTTATTTAAAAAAAAAAAAAAAAATCACTTTACAATCCCTTTAACTAGGGCTTATATTGCAGCCATCACCGACAATCACGATACCGTAGGTCTTCTTTTTGTGAAAACGGGGTATTTGTATTTTAATAATTATTTTATTATAATTGCATTATTATTATTATTTTATTTTATTTTATGATTGTATTTTTTTTTTATAATTGCATTATTATTGCTTTATAAATGTATTTCATTATAATGTATTATTTTATAGTTGCATTATTATTAGTATTATTAGTATTAATGTTTCATTATAATTTATTTTATTGTAATTATTATTATTTTATTATAATTGCATTATTTTATTCTTATTTTTGTTTTATAATTGTATTTTATTATTAAAAATAACATTTTATAAAATAATAATGCAATTATTATAATAAAATACAATTCTAAAACAATAAAAAAAAACTAATATTGTAATTGCATTATTTTTTTTATAATTATTTTTGTCTTATTTGATTTTTATTATTTTATTATTATTTTTATTTTATGTTACATAATAGGTGAGGTTGAAAAAAGACACAAGTCCATCAAGTCCAACCTATGTGTGTGATTATATGTCAGTATTACATTGTATATCCCTGTATGTTGTGGTCATTGAGGTGTTTATCTAATAGTTTTGTGAAACTATCAATGCCGCTGAGACCACCGCCTGTGGAAGGGAATTCCACATCCTTGCTGCTCTTACAGTAAAGAACCCCCTACGTAGTTTAAGGTTAAACCTCCTTTTCTTATTTTAATGAGTGGCCACGAGTCTTGTTAAACTCCATTCTGTGAAAAAGTCTTATCCCTATTGTGGGGTCACCAGTCCGGTATTTATAAATTGAAATCATATCCCCTCTCAGGCGTCTCTTCTCCAGAGACAATAAGTTCAGTGCTCCCAACCTTTCCTCATAACTAATATCCTCCAGACCCTTTATTAGCTTTGTTCCCCTTCTTTGTACTCGCTCCATTTCCAGTACATCCTTCCTGAGGACTGGTGCCCAAAACTGGACAGCATACTCCAGGTGCGGCCGGACCAGAGTCTTGTAGAGCGGGAGAATTATCGTTTTATCTCTGGAGTTGATCTCCTTTTTAATGCCAATATTCTGTTTGCTTTGTTAGCAGCAGCTTGGCATTGCATGTCATTGCTGAGCCTATCATCTACTAGGACCCCCAGGAGGTCCTTTTCCATCCTAGATTCCCCCCAGAGGTTCTCCCCCCAGTGTATAGATTGCATTCATATTTTTGCCACCCAAATGCATTATTTTACATTTTTCTACATCATTTGCCATGTAGTTGCCACTAAAGGCCGGCCGATATATCGGCCGATATTTGCCATTTTTTAAATAATCGGCATCAGCCGATTGTGCTGATAAAAAGCCGATTTAGAACTGCAGGGACTTTGAAATGACTTCTGTAATAGAAGTCAGTGTAAGTTGCCTGAGTTGTCATAGAAACGTCTTTCCTCCTCTCTGGGCAGTCTGCCAAGAAAAGAACTAAATGATACAATGTTTACACTTCTGAATGAATGAAGTCATCTCTGTGTGTAGAAGTTCTCAGTTTAACCATTTAAAGACTAAATCTTTTCTGACACTTGTTGCTTACAAGTAAAAATCCTGTATTTTCTGCCAGAAAATCACTTAGACCCCCCAAAAAATTATATATATTTTTTTTAGCAGAGATCCTAGGGAATAAAATGGCGGTTGTTGCAATATTTTATGTCACACGGCATTTGCACAGAGGTCTTTCAAATGCATTTTTTGGGGAAAAAAATACACTATTTAAAAAATAAAAATAAAATAAAAACAGTAAAGTTAGCCCTTTTTTTTTTTTTTTTTTTTTTTTTTTCGTCCAAAAGTTTTGACTACCTGTTATTATTTAATATATAGTTTTTTTTTTTTTTATTTATTTATTTTTTTCAATCTAAATCATACATACAAGTAAACTGATTGGAGGTTTGTTTTGTTTAATAAATGTTTAAATGTAAGAAATTTTCTGTATCACTTATGAAGGCGGCTTTCACACTGGAGCGGGAAGGCGTTGATGGTAAAACGCAAGTTTTAGCGGCTCTTCATCATTTTAGCGGTGCTATTTGGCTGCTAGTGGGGCACATAAAACCCAGCTAGCGGCCAAGGAAGAGGTTAAATGCGCCCATGAAGCACCGCTGCCAAATCGCATTGCATGCGCTTCGGCAGTGGTGCCCATTCATATCAATGGGCAGGAGTGGTGGAGGAGCGGTATACACCACTCCAAACGTGCTGCTTGCAGGACTTTTTTTTTTTTTTTTTTAAGATCCTGCCAGCGCATCGCCTCAGTGTGAAAGCACTCTGTCTTTCACACAGACTGCAGAGGAGCCATTTTGCAGGCACTTTACAGGCGCTATTTTTAGCGCAAAAGCGCCTGAAAAACGCCCCAGTGGGAAAGGTGTGTTAGATCAAGGGGGATTAAAAAAAATAATAATAATAATAAAGGAAAAGAATAAATAAATAAATAAAATCGGCCTAACATATCGGCCCAAAAAAATCGGCATCATATATCAGCTATCGGCCGCCATGATTTCTAAATATCGGCATCGGCCAGAGAAAAACCCATATCGGTCGACCTCTAGTTGCCACCCCATTCATTTGCTCAGATCTTTTTGCAAGGTTTCCACATCCTGCAGAGAAGTTATTGCCCTGCTTAGCTTAGTATCATCCGCAAAAAAAATTATTTTGCAAAATTAATTGCATTATTATTATTTTTTTTTATAATTGTATTTGCATTATTTTATTGTTTTTATAATTGTATTTTAGTAATAATAATATACAATTATAATAATAAAATACAATTATAAAACAATAAAAAAATTGTTTTATTATAATTTTATTTTTATAATAATAAAATTTTGTTCTTTTATTATAATTATTTTATTGTGTAAAGGGGGGGAAAAACCCTATAAAACACTGATGTGGGCACACAATGTCTATTAAAATAATTTTATTAAAAAAAAAAGAATAATTAAATTGCAAAAATATTCATACCTCATAATAAAGTTCAGAACCTAGCATGATATACAAACAGTGATGAGTATTCCATGTTGCTTGAAGACAGTTCATAGCAATAAGAAATTCCAACATGTTTTGCGAGGTAAATCTCGGCTTCTTCAGGGAATTTGATTAATTTATCATTTGGGTTAAAGAACAAACAATATAATATTATTATAGCGCTATGCTGTTTTTAAAGAATAAATCTATACTAGGGCTGCAACTAACGATTATTTTCATAATCGATTAGTTGGCCAACTATCGCTTCGATGAATCAGATATGCTGTATTTATCGGCGTATAACACGCACATTCATTTTAGGAGGGAAGTTTCAGGAAAAAAACTTAAATTTTTGTATTGGCGTATAACACGCACGCGCTATTTGCACCCGATTTTCATGGTGAAAAAGCGAGTGTTATATGCCAATAAATACAGTAACCTTAAAAAAAAGTGCGGTGTATAATTTAGCTAATATGTAAAGTTTAAAAAAAAAAAGTGGAGGAAATGCAGATATATTCTCCAGCATGAGGCTCTGTACACACCTATGCAGTTTGCTTTTGATCTATTTCTACAATGCTTTTTGCTGTGCATTTTGCACACACGATTTTGCTGTGATTTGCATTTTATTTCTTATTTTCATGCTTTTTTTTTTTTTATTATTTATTTTTGGCCATTTTATTGTTGAGCAGACTAAAAAAAATGCGGAAAAAAAAAAATAATAATTTACTACATGCTTTTCTGCAGCTTCTCCATTGAAATCTATTGAACCAAAGAAAAGCACCGTTTTGCGTTTGAAAAGGGTCAGGGACTTTTTTTCAAATACGCTGCTGAAAAAAAGCACATATGTGAGCGTGTCCCATAGGAAACCATGTACTGTGTTTCTGAAAAAAGTACCAAAAAACACATGGGTGTGAACCGAGCTTAAAGAGGAAGTAAAGGGGGGGGAAAAGATAAAAAACACACCCTGTAAGGCAAAGGCATACTGAGCTAGTATATGCATAGCATACTAGCTCATTATGAATAACTTAACTGAGAACGAAGCCCCCGTAGTGGTCCTCCGTCTTCCTCTTCGCCGCTGCCATGTATCCCGGAGTGACTTCCTGGTCTCGCTGCTCCTGGCGCTGTGATTCGCCGGAGCCGCGATGATGTCACTCCTGCGCATGCGCACGGGAGCCGACACTCGCGGCATATCGCCGTGAACTGCGGCCTGCCCAGTGCGCCGTAGACAGCGGCGGCTGTCTTCGGGTAAATATCTCCTAAACCGTATAGGTATTAGATATAGATATTTCTTGGACCTACAGGTAAGCCTTAATCTAGGCTTACCGGTAGGTCAAATTGGTTTGTAAGGGTTTACAACCACTTTAAGACGTTTAGTAACAGCAGAATGCTTTTTTTTTTTTTCCTCTCGTCACCTTTCATAATGGGGTTATAAAAACTAAACTAAAATTAGCCCTTTTATAGTACAAAAAGAGTATATAATCGCTACTGTAAGGTTATACTGGGAATTGTATATATTGCTTATATCGTGTGTGTGTGTAATATATAATCTGTCTATCTCTCAAAAATTTTACGTCTCACACACGTTTTTTTTATTTTTTATTTCCTCTTTAACGACTTAAGCCCCGGACCAATTTGCAGCCAAAGGACCAGGCCCCTTTTTGCCATTCGCCACTGCGTCGCTTTAACTGCCAATTGTGCGATGTGGCTCCCAAACAAAATTGGCGTCCTTCCCCCCCCCCCCCCCCACAAATTGATGGTATTTGATCACCTCTGCGTTTTTATTGTTTGCACTATAAACAAAAATAGAGCGACAATTTTGAAAAAAATGCAATTTTTTTTTCTTTTTGCTATAATAAATAACCCCAAAAAATATATTAAAAAAAAAACTTTTTTTTCCCTCAGTTTAGGCCGATACGTATTCTACATATTTTTGGTAAAAAAAATAAATAAATCACAATTAGCGATTATTGGTTTGCGCAAAAGTTATAGCGTTTACAAAATAGGGGATAGTTTTAGAGCATTTTTATTAAAAAAAAATATATATATAATTTTTTTTTTTTTTAGTAATGGCGGCGATCAGTAATTACATTTTTATTTTTTGCTACATTATGGCAGACACATCGGACATTTTTGACACATTGTTTGGGACCATTGTCATTTATACAGCAATCGGTGCTATTTAAATGCACTGGTTCCTGTGTAAATGACACTGGCAGTGAAGGAGTTGACCACTAGGGGGCGGGGAGGGGTTAAGGTGTGTGTGTGTGTGTGTGTGTGTGTGTGTGTGTGTGTGTTTTTTTTATTTTTATTTTTTTCTATTGGGGGTGTGGCTTGGCGTCTGACGTCCCTGATCGTCTTTCCCTATAACAGGGACCAGACGATCGGTGACAGGCTCAGTAGGAAGCACGGGGAGAGGTTTGTTTACACAGACCTCTTCTCGTTCTTCAGCTCTGTGACCCGATCGCGGGACACTGGCGGCGATCGGGTTCGCTGGTCACGGAGATCAGGACCGGGTCGCGAGCGTGCCGCCAGCGGCGCGCTCCCGACCCACGGCTGGGCACTTGAAGAGCAACGTACCGGTACATGATTGTGCCCAGCCGTGCCATTCTGCCGACGTAAATGTGCAGGAGGCGGTCCTTAAGCAGTTAACCACTTCCAAACCCTCGCATGCCGATATACGTCCTAAGTTTGAAGAGGAATATCGTTGGTATGGCAGCAGCTTGTGGCCATATCCCCGGTATCCTCTCTTTCAGGCTGGTGGTCTGGCTTATGATAAGAGTGGTCTCTGTGGCGGATTCATCGCCCCCTCCCCTTATGCTGCGCTCTAGTGCCCTCCGCTTACTGAAGCTGTCGGCAGCGGTGGAGGCGATCCGATCCTTCTCCTGGCTGGAAATGGAGACGAGGGAGGGGAATTGCTGGGCTGGTGCGATGTCGAATGTCACTTCTGCCCATAGCTCTTAAAAAATAAATAGAAAAAGCCCCCCCCCCCCCCTTTTTTTATTTTCTATTACAAGGGATGTTTACATTCCTTGTAATAGGAGTAAAAATGACACTATTTTTATTTTAAAAGAACAGTGTAAATATCCATTGTATAAAACAAAATACATTTTTTTTTTTTTTTTTTAAATTGTAAAAATAAAAGGTTAAAAAAGATTTTTTTTTTTTTTTTTTTTTTTTTTTTTTTACGTGCCCCGTCCCGCCGAGCTCCTGTGCAGAAGCGAAACACACGTGAGCAACGCCAACATATGAAAACTGAGTTCAAACTACACATGTGAGATATTGCCGCGATTGGTAGGTAGAGTGAGAGCAATAATTCTAGCCCTAGACCTCCTCTGTAACTCAAAACATGCAACCTGTAAATTTTTTTTTTTTTTTTTTTTTTTAAACGTCACCTATGGTGATTTATAAGGTTAAAAGTTTGTCGCCATTCCACGAGTGCGTGCAATTTGGAAGTGTGACATGGGTATCAATTTACTCGGCGTAACATTATCTTTCACAAAATAAAAAAAATTGGGCTGACTTTACTGATGTCTTATTTTTTCCAAAATAAGTGCACTTGTAAGACTGCTGCGCAAATACGGTGTGACAGAAAGTATTGCAACAACCGCCATTTTATTCTCTAGAATGTTGGGGGGAAGAGTATAATGTTTGGGAGTTCTAAGTAATTTTTTTAGCAAAAAAAAAGAAAACCTGTTTTTAACCTTAACCACTAGAGATCCGCGCTATAGCCAAATGACGGCTACAGCGCGGACCTCATTTGCTGGGACGACGTCTATTGACGTCGTCCCGTGCACGAGCGGCCTGCGCGCCCCCTGAGGGGCGCGCTCTGTAAACGGCGAGTCTACGAGACTCTCCTGATCACGGATCCGAGCAAGGGGTCGATCCCGACCCCTTACCACGTGATCAGCTGCCAGCCAATGACAGCTGATCATGTGATACAACGGAGCCGGTAATCGGCTATTTTTCCTCCTCGTGCTGACAGCGCGAGGAGAAAAAAAAAAAGAGCCGATCGCCGGCGGCCGTGATCGGGACATCAGTCCCGATCACGGCCAGCTTGCCAGTGCCACCTCTGTAATAAAGTGCCACACATCAGTGCCCACAATCTGCCTCAACAATGGTGCTGCACTCCAGTGCCACCTATCAGTGCCACATATCAGTGGTACCCATCCGTGCTGCCTTATCTGTGCCCATCAGTACTGCCTTATCTGTGCCCATCAGTACTGCCTTATCTGTGCCTCCTTATCTGTGCCCATCAGTGCTGCCTTAACTATGCCTATCAGTGCCCACCAGTGCCGCCTATCAGTGCACTTCAATGAAGGGGGAAAAAATGACCTGTTTACAAAATTTTATAACAAACTATTAAACATGAATTATTATTTTTTTGCATCTTTTTTTGTTTGTTTAGCAACTCCCAGTTGTAATTAAATACCACCAAAAGAAAGCTCTATTTGTGGGGAAAAAAAATGCTAAAAATTTCATTTGGGTACAGTGTTGTATGCCCGCGCAATTGTCATTCAAAGTGCATCAGCGCTGAAAGCTGAAAATTGGTCTGGGCAGGAGGGGGGTTTAAGTCCCCAGTAAGCTAGGGATGCACCGAATGGGTTTTTTGGTGCCGAAACCGATACCGAAAATGAAAAATACACCAGGCCGAAAACCGAAACCGATACCGAAAATGACTGTTTTAAAAAAATATTTTTATACAGGAGGTGGTCAGAGACTGGGGACATGGTACAGGAGGTGGTCAGAGACTGCATGCATGGTACAGGAGGTAGTCAGAGACTGGGGACACGGTTCAGGAGGTGGTCAGAGACTGGGGACACGGTACAGGAGGTGGTCAGAGACTGGGGACACGGTACAGGAGGTGGTCAGAGACTGGGGACACGGTACAGGAGGTGGTCAGAGACTGGGGACACGGTACAGGAGGTGGTCAGAGACTGGGGACACGGTACAGGAGGTGGTCAGACTGGGGACACGGTACAGGAGGTGGTCAGAGACTGGGGACACGGTTCAGGAGGTGGTCAGAGACTGGGGACACGGTTCAGGAGGTGGTCAGAGACTGGGGACACGGTTCAGGAGGTGGTCAGAGACTGGGGACACGGTTCAGGAGGTGGTCAGAGACTGGGGACACGGTTCAGGAGGTGGTCAGAGACTGGGGACACGGTTCAGGAGGTGGTCAGAGACTGGGGACACGGTACAGGAGGTGGTCAGAGACTGGGGACACGGTACAGGAGGTGGTCAGAGACTGGGGACACGGTACAGGAGATGGTCAGAGACTGGGGACACGGTACAGGAGATGGTCAGAGACTGGGGACACGGTACAGGAGATGGTCAGAGACTGGGGACACGGTACAGGAGATGGTCAGAGACTGGGGACACGGTACAGGAGATGGTCAGAGACTGGGGACACGGTACAGGAGATGGTCAGAGACTGGGGACACGGTACAGGAGATGGTCAGAGACTGGGGACACGGTACAGGAGATGGTCAGAGACTGGGGACACGGTACAGGAGATGGTCAGAGACTGGGGACACGGTACAGGAGATGGTCAGAGAACGTGGTACAGGAGGCATCCCCCATTGCAGGCCAGTGTCCCCCATTGCAGCCAGTGTGCCAGTGTCCCCCATTGCAGCCAGTGTGCCAGTGTCCCCCATTGCAGCCAGTGTGCCAGTGTCCCCCATTGCAGCCAGTGTGCCAGTGTCCCCCATTGCAGCCAGTGTGCCAGTGTCCCCCATTGCAGCCAGTGTGCCAGTGTCCCATTGCAGCCAGTGTGCCAGTGTCCCATTGCAGCCAGTGTGCCCCCCTTTGCAGCCAGACAGCCAAGTGTGTATTGCAGCCAAGTGTGTGTCCCATTGCAGCCAGACAGCCAAGTGTGTATTGCAGCCAAGTGTGTGTCCCATTGCAGCCAGACAGCCAAGTGTGTATTGCAGCCAAGTGTGTGTCCCATTGCAGCCAGACAGCCAAGTGTGTATTGCAGCCAAGTGTGTGTCCCATTGCAGCCAGACAGCCAAGTGTGTGTCCCATTGCAGCCAGACAGCCAAGTGTGTGTCCCATTGCAGCCAGCCTGTGCAGGGAAGAGAGCCGCCTCCGCCGCCTGTTTGATCACAGCGCCGGGAACATCACAGCTTTCATTTCAATAGCTGTGTGTTCCCGGCCGCGCGCCGTCACACACAGCCCCTCCCCCTTGTCCGGGCACTTTGATAGACAGATCATCCGTCCAATCCTGCGGATGATCTGTCTATCTAAGTGTCCGGACAAGGGGGAGGGGCTGTGTGTGACGGCGCGCGGCCGGGAACACACAGCTATTGAAATGAAAGCTGTGATGTTCCCGGCGCTTTGATCAAACAGGCGGCGGAGGCGGCTCTCCTGCGCTATGCACCCCCCATGATGGGCGTCACCAGGGGCGGGGGCGGAGCCCCGCCCCCACCCGGCGGAGCCCCGCCCCCACCCAGGCCACGCCCCATTTTCGGCTCCATTATCGGCCGTTTTTCTCTTTCGGCAAAATGCCGAAAAGGGCATTTTCGGCCGATATGTTTCGGCGGCCGAAATTTCGGTGCATCACTACAGTAAGCAAGTGGTTAAAGTGACACTAAAGGGTGTTTTTTTATTTAAAAAAATAAAAACTTCCACTGTGCAAATCCCGCTGACCGCTGTTGACTCATGGGTTGTTAAGGATTCGGCCTGCTTTCACAGTGTGTTAAAGTGAAAACTACTAGATGCATCAAAAACGCAACACTTGCATTTCTGGTGCAGCTCCAGCTGAAAAACGCATTGAGGTAAACATGTACCATTGGAAACCATGTTAAATGGACTGTAGTGTATTTTAGCAACCTGCAAAACGCATTAAAAATGCATAGGTGGGATGTAGGGCTCATGCACATGGCTGTAAAAAAAAAAAAAAAAGGCTTTTTTTATTTATTTTTTTTGTAGAAATTTAACCACTTTGGCTTTGAATGAGGTGAATGCGGTTAGCCAACAATTGACAAGAGTAGATGCAGTCTCAAAAATGTTATTAAAATGGTCATGCAAACAAACATGAATCATAGCCAAGCCACTGAAATGATGCATACAGTTAAATAATGTCATTACACGTATCGTGGTATAGAATGTAAATTGCAAAGTACAGAGGCATTAAAAGACGTCCCAATGCGTTTCAACAACTGGGTATCAAGCAATTGGTAGTCTGATCCAGCCCTTGGTGAGCATAGGGCCATGCGTTTGGGTCCTCTTGACTAATGGTCACGATTCCATGTCTGTGCTGATACTTATTTGGTTCATTATACCCCCTACAGATGTACTACACACGCATTTACCCCTGATGAAGCGAGCATGGTCTTGCGTAACGCATTGGGATACTTTTCATGCCTGTGTACTTTGTAATTTACATCCTATAGCAGTGATGGCAAACCTTGACACCCCAGATGTTTTGCAACTACATTTCCCATGATGCACCACTAGAGTTTATAAGAATCATGGGAAATGTAGTTCCAAAACATTTGGGGTGCCAAGGTTCACCATCACTGTCCTATATCATGATATGTGTAATTACTTTTTATTTATTTTTTTAATGTATGTATCGTTTCGGTGGCTTGTCCTATCCTTCATGAAGAAGAAGGAATCTCCCCGCTCCAGGAGCACACATGCAGGCTGTAACTGTCTCTTCGGCTGGGAAGCCACAGGTATTGGCTATTACCACTAGCAACAGACGAAAAACAAGCTCTGGACTGCCGCACTCTTCAGAAGACCACTTTCTTTTATTGGAAAATCACATCACAGCTCAACAAACACAGCGAACAAGGAAAAATTGCTGACGTTTCGCACTAGCTGTAGCGCTTATTCATAGCTGTAAGTACTATAGTTAGTGCGAAGCGTCAGCAATTTTTTCCTTGTTCGCTGTGTTTGTTGAGCTGTGATGTGATTTTCCAATAAAAGAAAGTGGTCTTCTGAAGAGTGCGGCAGTCCAGAGCTTGTTTTTCGTCTGTTGTCTATGCTTCATGTTTATGTTTGCATGACAAAATTCCTACGTATGCTCGGAAGCATTGAACTTAATTTTCTCGGGTCGTCGTAGTGTTGTACGTCACCGCGTTCTTGATGGTCGAAAGTTCAGGGAACTTTTGTGTGACCATGTGCATGCAAGCCAAGCTTCAGTGGAATTCCGTCGGAAAAACGATCCCAAGATCTTTCTGATGGAAATTCCGTATGTACGGGGTATTGGTGTATATTGATTGGTTTGTATGAAAGTTATAGTATCTACAAACAAAATATGGGATATATATTAACCGGTTCCCGACCAGCGCACGCTGATGTACTTCGGCAGAATGGCACGGGCAGGCATATTGGCGTACAGGTACGTCCAATCTTCAATCCCGCCCTGCCATGGCAAGCAGAAACACAGATCTGTCCAATCTTCAATCCCGCCCTGCCATGGCAAGCAGAAACACAGATCTGTCTTCATCCAGTCAGAACAACCCCCACACAGTTAACAAGCACCCCCTAGGGCAGGGCTCGACAAAACCCGGGCGCCCGGTCGCATTTGCGACTAGAATTCCAGAACTGGCGCCTGGGGCAGCACAGCTGGGGGTATGCTGTCTCCGTGGCCCCCCCCGGCGCGATCGTGTCGGGCCGCGCCGCCGCCGGCCGGTAATTTAGCCCCCGGCTTTGAGGCCTTCTACGATCCTATGGTTCCTTCTGTAATCTGGCGCCCTCTTGTGGTGGCCGTTGGAATTACAACCAGCAATGCTAATGGATGTAATGCTAATTTTCCCTGCCTGCCAGCCTATCTTTCTTCCCTTTACTCAGAACCCCTAAAAATTATATATATATTTTATTCTAACACCCTAGAGAATAAAATGGTGGTCGTTGCAATACTGTCTGTCACACCGTATTTGCACAGCGGACTTACAAGCGCACTTTTTTGGGGAAAATTTATTTAATAAAAAAATAAAAATAAGACAACAGTAAAGTTAGCCCAATTTTTTTTTTATATTGTGAAAGATAATGTTGCGTCGAGTAAATCGATACCAAACATGTCACGCTTCAAAATTGCGCCCGCTCATCGAATGGCGACAAACTTTTACCCTTTAAAATCTCCATATGCGACATTTAAAAAATTCTACAGGTTGCACTTTTTAAGTTACAGAGGAGGTCTGGGGCTAGAATTATTGCTCTCACTCTACCGATCGCAGCGATACCTCACATGTGTGGTTTGAACACCGCTTTCATATATGCGTTCGCTTCTGCACGCAAGCTTGGCGGGACAGGGCGCGTTTAAAATATTTTTTTTTTTATTTTAACTTTTTTATTTTTATTTTTTTCACTGTTCTTTAAAAAAAAATAAAAAAAAATGTGTGTCACTTTTGTTCCTATTACAAGGAATGTAAAAATCCCTTGTAATAGAAAAAAGCATGACAGGTCCTCTTGTATATGAGATCTGGGGTCAGAGAGACCTCACATCTCATATTTACACTAAAATGCAATTTAAAAAAAAAATTGTCATTTGAAAAAAATTAATAAAATGTCCCTCTAAGAGCTATGGGGGGCAATGACTTGGAGACAGGTGGGGGGCTTGGGGCTATCTTCCCCTCACTTGTCTCCATGTCAGGCCAGGGACAGGTCCGGATCGCCGTCACGGACCCGGCTCCTAACTTTTTTAGCTGGCGCCTAGATTCCAAGCAAATTTGTCAACCCCTGCCCTAGGGCATGGGTCTTCAAACTATGGCCCTCCAGTTGTTCAGAAACTACAATTCCCATCATGCCTAGTCATGTCTGTGACGGTCAGAGTTTTACAATGCCTCATGGGATGCGTAGTTCCGCAAAACAGCTGGAGGGCCATAGTTTGAGGGTCGCTGCCCTAGGGACACACTTAACCCTTTGATCGCACAAGATGTTAACCCCTTCCCTGCCAGTGTCATTAGTACAGTGATAGTGCATTTTATTAGCACCGATCACTGTATTGGTGTCTCTGGTCCCCGAAAAAGTGTCAGCGAGACTGCGACACAAATCTGACGCCTAAAGATCACTGTTCGCTGCTGATTACTACTAAAATAAATAAAAATTCCATAGTTTGGTTTGTGCAAAAGTTAAAGTCTACAATCAATATACGCTTATTAAGATTTTTTTTTTAACAAAAATTATGTAGCTATATATATATATATATATATATATATATATATATATATATATATATATATATATATATATATATATATATATATATTTTCTCTCTATTCCTTTTTTTTTGTTTTGTAACGCAAAAAATAAAAACTGCAGAGGTGATAAAAGGACGTCCATTTTTATTTGGGTGCAACGTCCCACGACCGCTCAATTGTCAGTTAAAGTAACGCAGTGGCATATTCCAAAAAAATGGCCTGGTCATGGGGGGGGGGGGGGGGTTAAAATCTTCCAGGGCTGAAGTGGTTAAGCTGCTTAGGTGTTTTTTCATTGTCTGGGCGGTAAGGATGTGGAACTCTCTTCCACAATTTGTGGTGTCCGCGGGAGGTATGGATAGTTTTAAAAGACTCTTGGACGTACATATTAGCGAAAACAATATAGGGGGATATGGGAAATGATTTTTACCAGGTTGAACTGGATGAATTATTCTACCTTACTAACTATGATAGTGTGGCAGAAAATCTGATGCTGGGGGGAGACTGGCTGCCACTGACCTCACCAGTGACACTAATACAGTGATCAGTGCTAATACTATACACTGTCGCTGTACTAATAGCACTGACTGGGAAGGGGTTAACATCTAGGACAAACAATGTGTGTAATGTGTGCTGATTTTTACGAATGCTTGTGGCTGGGGGAGTCGCATCTGTTCCTGCCTTCGCGATCACCTGCAGCCAAATCGCACCACTCTCGGGCTGCATTCACACCTTGAAGCTTTAAAAACGCTGGAGGGGAGAAAAAAAAAATCACAAAGAAAAAAAAAATCGATTCCCAATGGAGATGGTTAACCACTAGAGATCCGCACTATAGCCAAATGACGGCTACAGCGCGGACCTCCTTTGCCGGGACTACGTCTATTTACGTCGTCCCGTGCATGAGCGGCCTGCGCGCCGCCTGTGATCGGCGAGTCTATGAGACTCGCCTGATCACGGATCCGAGCAAGGGGTCGATCCCGACCCCTTACCACGTGATCAGCTGTCAGCCAATGACAGCTGATCATGTGATACAACGGAGTCGGTAATCGGCTATTCCTCCTCGTGCTGACAGCGCAAGGAGAAAAAAAACGAGCAGATCACTGGCAGCCGTGATCGGGACATCAGTCCCGATCACGGCCAGCTTACCTGTGCCCACGTGCCACCCATCAGTGCCCACAGTGCCATCCACAATCTGCCTCGACAACGGTGCTGCACCCCAGTGCCACATATCATAGAAATGAGTAAAGCGTGTGTTTTTTTTTTTTTTTTTTTTTTTAAATTTGTGCGTATTTGCACGTTTTCTCGCACTTTGCGTGATTTTCTTCTTAAAACGTAAAATAGTAATAATATGAATAAATGTAAAATGCACAAATAACTAAATACTAATATAATAATACTAATAACAACCATCATCGTAAATCAGAATATACATTTTAATATGTAATATATTCACCTCTAATCTGGAATATTAAAAACATTCTTATTATTAATAAAATAAAACACCTGGGGGAATACAGGATTTCAATAATTAGGAGCGTATTTCCGGCTCGTATGGCTTATAGCGCAAAGTTGGACATCACCATTTCCCCCTACAGTAGCAGAATGGAAAATACAAATAAGGGAAACCCTAGTTAAGATAAAAAATATATTTTTCTGCATAGAGGACGTCCGGGGAATTTTGAAAAGATATGGAGTAGATGGCTTGATATTTTGGATATATAATTGGAGGGCAAAATGGGGCGGGGGGGGGGGGGAGAGAAAAGTACAGAGGCAAGAGGGTTTTTTAATTTTATTTGTTAGGTGTTTTTATTACGTGCTGGGGTTGTATGTTGTTTCTGTTGCTGTTTGTATGAAAAAACAATAAAGAAAATTAAGTTATTTTAAAAAATAAAACACCCAAACTCAAAAAAATAAAATAAAAATACATTATTAATTGTTTTTTTTTTTTTGTTCGAGTATGGGTGTTTGTTGTTTTATTATTTTGTGTTAGGTTGTTCTTTAGTTATTATTTTTATTTATTTTTTAAGGGTTAATTTAATGTTGCTTAGTATTTATTTATTGAATTTTTTATTTGTGTATTTTGCATGAATTTTTTTTTTTTTTTTCATATAATAATAAATAACCCTAACCAACTGCTAACCTTAACTGAACTCAAACCCCTTGCCTTACGGAAAAAAAATTATAATAAATCAATAATAATAAAAGAAGAAATAAAAGCTAAACAAAATCTGAAATGCCTAGCAACAAATGATGCAACAGATAAGTTTTCTCCATTGGCTAATAAGAAAAACTCCAAAGCCCAAAAAATACTGCCTACAAATGGGGGGAAAAAAATAAATAAAAAATAAATAAAAAAAAAATTAAAAAAAAATAAAAAATAAACGCTCAGGTGTGAATGCAGCCTCTGGAAAAACCTGGGAGTTCATAAATTTTTCTTGTGTCTGACCCGCACAGCTCACATTGCTAGATATGTTTGCATAGGCGTGTGCTGACATGCTGTAGTCCCTGCAAATATTTAAGCACCATGCGGTTAGTCTGGCAGCGCCACATACATACATGCATACGACAAGCACAAAATCCGATATAATCGTGTAAATAGGAACTGGAGACTAGGCCGTCTCCTGATTGTGCCATACAATGTACACCGCCATCGGACACGCACTGGTTTAACGGTGATTGCATGCCGCTGGCGTCTGGGCTGCTCTAACCTCGGTGGACTCTGCGCCCCAAATTGCCAGTTTGGGACCTGAGTTGCCAATTTTGAATGTGTATTTATCGTAAGCTGTAAGGCCGTATAAAACGTATGCATCAGATTCCCAATCGTTGTTTTCTGCAGCCTTGGAAGACACTGTCCTTATCGGCAATTTTATGTAAATTTGCGTTGGAAGCTGCATTTCCACATTCACCAGTCATTGGTGTTCTTGTTGGGCCAAACGTTGCCGCGCCTGGCCATTGGTTTACGTTGCTTCCCCTGCTGAGGAGAGTATTGATAGTGCTGCCTAGACATAGGGACTAGAGCCTTATTGCAGATATACCGTATATTACCAAAAGTATTGGGACACCCGCCTTTACACGCACATGAACCTTAATGGCATCCCAGTCTTGGTCCGTAGGGTTCAATATTGAGTTGGCCCACCCTTTGCAGCTATAACAGCTTCAACTCTTCTGGGAAGGCCGTCCACAAGGTTTAGGAGTGTGTCTATGGCAATGTTTGACCATTCTTCCAGAAGAGAATTTCTGAGGTCAGGCACTGATTATGGGCGAGAAGGCCTGGCTCGCAATTTCCACCCAAAGGTCTTCTAGCGGGTTGAGGTCAGGACTCTGCGCATGCCAGTCAAGTTCTTCCTCCCCAACCACGCTCATCCATGTCTTTATGGACCTTGATATGTTCGCTGGTTCAAATAATTTTGGTGTGGGGGGATGATTTTCAGGAGTTGGGCCTGGCCCCTTAGTTCCAGTCAAGGGAACCTTTTCCCTTGACATCCAGGTCTTTACGCACCAGTGCACAAAGCAAGGTCCATAGTCATGTTGGAACAGGAAGGGGCCTTCCCCAAACTGTTCCCCCAAAGTTGGGAGCATAAAATTGTCCAAAATGTCTTGGTATAACGACACCTTAGGAGTTCCCTGCATTGGAACTAAGGGGCCAAGCCCAACCCTTGAGAAACAACCCGCACCATAATCCCCCCTCCACCAAATGATTTGGACCAGTGCACAAATCAAGGTCCAAAAAGACATGAATGAGCGAGTTTGGGGTGGAGTAACTTGACTGGCCTGCACAGGGTCCTGACCTCAACCCGACAGAACACCTTTGGGATGAATTAGAGCGGAGACTGGGAGCCAGGCCTTCTCATCCACCATCAGTGCCTGACCTCACAAATGCACTTCTGGAAGAATGATCAAACATTCCCATAGACACACTCCTAAACCTTGTGGACGGCCTTCCCAGAAGAGTTGAAGCTGTTATAGCTGCAAAGGGTGGGCCAACTCAATATTGAACCCTACGGACTTGGGCCCTATTCACACCTCAGTGTTTTGTAGCTTGAAGCTCCAAGAGGAGAAAAAGACAATTATTCCCATCTCCATTCGGTCGCCTGAAGCTCAAAAGTTCTGGAGCTTTTTTTTGTAGCTCAATTCGGGCAGATTTTGGCTTTTTTTTTTTTTTTTTTTTTTTTTTTTCTGCTTGGTGACCTTTGTGAATGCAGCCTAAGACTGGGGTGCCTTTAAAGTTCATGTAAAGGCAGGTGTCTCACAACTTTTGGTAATATAGTGTATACGAGATGAGAGAAGATCATGACCAGTAAAAAGTTTGTTAGCAAATTCAAAATGTACTGCACTGTTTCAGCTCCCCAACTCATAAACGTGCAGCTACAGTGAGCAATAACATGAAAACCGGAATCCTTCCTTTTTTTTTTTTTTTTATTTTTGCACAAAAAAAGTGAAAAGATTCCATTAAGAACAAAAAAGGGGAAAAAAAAATTGAAAAAACACAAAGGAACCATTTAGCAACATAAACCATGTGGTCAGCAAATCCTCCCTTGACTTGAGTTAGACCCCTTTCACACTGGAGGTGTTTTTTTTCGAGCGCTACAGCGCTAAAAATGGCGCCTGAAAACAGCAGCTCCATTCACTCCAGTGTGCAAGCCCGAGGGCATTGGAAGGGTGTCAAAAAAAAGTCCTGCCAGCAGCTACTTTGGAGCGGTGGACTCACCGCTCCTCCACCGCTGCTCCCCATTGAAATCAATGGGGCAGCGCTGCCGTACGGGGTTAAATCTGCCCGCAAAGCGCTGCCGCATCAGCGTTTTTGCGGGCAGATTTAACCCCTAGTGTCAGAAAAAGGCCTGGGCCCTTGGCTAAGAACATTTTTACACTTTTAGCATTTTGTGAACCTTTTTATTTTTTTTTTTTTTTTAACTGAGTTTTGCATAAGCGCACAAATTTTGTGTTTTTCCGCCATACGTATAGGGCTGCCCGTTGATTTTCTCTGAGCGCGTTTATTTTGCATTAGAGCCCTTTCACACTGAAACTGTTACCATGCGTTTTTAGCTCTAGAAATGGTGCCTGAAAACCGCCGCTCATGCCGCCCGAGTGCTTTAATACTGGGGGCGGTGCGCTTGCGAGACATTAGAAAAAGTCCTGCAAGCAGCATCTTTTGGGTGGTTTGGGGGCGCTCCCAGAACTCCCCTGCCCTTTGTAGTGAATGGACAGCGCTTCTCAAGTGCCTGAAAAGCATTTCGGAAGCACCACAACACATGAGTTTTTAACCCCTTCTTTGGGGTCAAAAGCACCCGATAGGGGCAAAAAAGCACCGCTTCAACAGTGGTAAAGTGCCACTAAAGCACGGGCGGCCCCAGTGTGAAAGGAATCTTAAAGCACAAGAAAAGTTGAAGAAAAAGAAAAGTGCATCCCTTTTAGATTCTATGTATGTCTTCACACCGGTCCTCCATTTTTCCTTTTTTGACGATAGAAAAATAAAAAATAAAAAATTGACCTAACCTTATTTTCGGGCGATAATTTTTGGCAGCAGTGCATCATATATACAGTATCTCACAAAAGTGAGTACACCCCTCACATTTTTATTCTATCTTTTCATGTGACAACACTGAAGAAATGACACTTGTCTGCAATGTAAAGTAGTGAGTGTACAGCTTGTATAACAGTGTAAATTTTCTGTCCCCTCAAAATAACTCAACACACAGCCATTAAGGTCTAAACCACTGGCAACAAAAGTGAGTACACCCCTAAGTGAAAATGTCCAAATTGGGCCCAAAGTGTCAATATTTTGTGTGGCCATCATTATTTCCCAGCACTGCCTTAACCCTCTTGGGCATGGAGATCACCAGAGCTTCACAGGTCGCCACCAGAGTCCTCTTCCCCTCCTCCATGATGACATCACAGAGCTGGTGGATGTTAGAGACCTTACGCTCCTCCACCTTCCATTTGAGGATGCCTCACAGATGATCAATAGGGTTTAGCTCTGGAGACATGCTTGGCCAGTCCATCACCTTTACCCTCAGCTTCTTTAGCAAGGCAGTGGTCGTCATTGTGTTGGAATACTGCTCTGTGGCCCAGTCTCTGAAGGGAGGGGGGGATCATGCTCTGCTTCAGTATGTCACATTGGTCCCCTCAATGAACTGTAGCTCCCCAGTGCCAGCAGCACTCATGCAGCCCCAGACCATGACGCTCCCACCACCATGCTTGACTGTAGGCAAGATACAATTTGTCTTTGTACTCCTCACCTGGTTGCCGCCACAAACGCTTCACACCATCTGAACCAAATAAGTTTATCTTGGTCTCATCAGACCACAGGACACGGTTCCAGTAATCCAATTTTTTTATTATGGAAAGAGAACATGTACAGAAATCTCAAATATCTTGTGTACATAAACAAGTGTTGGAACAACAAAACTGTCGTACAGAGGCAAATAATGTCACTTCAACATAAACCTAAGCGGAAGGTAAAAGAGGGGTGGGGGGAGAGAAGAAAAGGAAGAGAGAGGGGTGGGGGGAGAGAAGAAAAGGAAGAGAGAGGGGGGGGAGGGGGGAGGGGGGAGAGAAAAGGTGGGGGGGGGGGGGCTGAGTGCTTCTTTGACTGTCCACCTTAGGCTTTACAGGAGAGTGGGGACTTCCATTTATAGGTTTAGTATCCCTTGGGACTGGATAAGTTCAGGGGGTCGAGGGGTAACCAAGAGTGTGGGTTGGGGTTTGTGTATTGTTTTTATTTTCCCCATCCCGTTCTCCGTCTCAATTTCTTTCCCTTCTCTCCCTCCACCATCCCTCTCTTGCATATGGGATTAGATGGGCTTTGTCAAAGTAATCACTGCTACCTTGTGCTAGTGAGTCGAACTCTGGAGTAAGCTGGTGTTGTCTGAATGTGTATCCAGCGTGCCCATTTCTTACTAAATTTACAAGGCATGTCTCATGAAATGTGGATTAACTCTTCCATCTTAGCGGTTTTATGTATTCTGTGAAACCATTCTTTGGTTGTGGGTACTTGAGAGGAGCCCCAGTGTATGGGAATACATTGTTTTTCTGCATTGATCATGTGCATTGCCAGGGATTTGTGGTAGGCAGAGGTGGGGGACTTGAGTCACATGACTTGACTTAAGTCAGACTTGAGTCGGCTGTTTGAGGATTTTGCGACTTGCTTGACTGAATTCAATAAATGACTTGACTTTGACTTGTCACTACTGACTTTGCGACTTGACTGACTTGGGTTATATGACTTGCAATGACTTGGCAAGTTAGCACCATAACACTACCCCTAACCGTAACCACTACGAATACACTAACCGCAAGCCGCCGTCTGCCTACCTGATCAGCGTGTCATGCAGACAGACGGCGGACATTGCAGTGTTCAAAAGCCGCGCCTCCTTGTCTGTGATAGGCGGAACACACAATTTCACAGCAGGCAGTGTTCAGCCTATCATGGACATCCTCTCATGCTAGTCTGTGTTATGAGGATGAGCGGATGTTCGTGATAGGTGGAACACTGAATGCTGGGAAATTGAGTGTTCCACCTATCAGAGACTAACAGGGGGCGCGGCTTTTGAATACTGGAATGGCCGTCGGGACGCCGCCGATCAGGTACACAGCTGCCTGACCATAGACCATAAAGTTTATAATACACTGTATAATTTTATTACACATACATACATACATACATACATACATACATACATACATACACAATCAAAAAATAAAGCCCACATCTTTGGTTCAAAAAGAATCTCACTCAGAATTGTGCATTAGGTCACTTGTTTTACATATGTTAAAAATTGTGTTTTTATATGAAACTTGTACATAAGTGCTAGCCGATCAATCATAGTAATTATCACACTGACCTGCCCTGTAGTTAAATGTTATTTTATCAGGGCATAATGCAGAGGATACAACTACCACTGACTATAAATGTATAGAGTGCTATTTACAAAGTATATTAAAACCCTAAAACTGATCCATTGCACACCCCCATATCTGGCATTTTAAGTGGCTATTCTCATCACCATTCAAGTGTCCAGATGTTGGCATTGTGTCCACTGATTTAGATGTTAAAATACTTTATTAGTTTGAAGTTAAAACTTTGAACTTAGTTATTTTCCCGCTAAGCAAGGACTACATTTTTCAGCCTTGTTGGCCATTTAATTGCTGGGTGTTCTGCTCCTTGTCTGCTGTTTGGGCATTCAAAGTGTTTCTTTAATATGCCAAGAAAAAAGCACAAAGCAGTTTTGTTAATGTTGAAAATAAAACAAAACCTTTCCTGAACACTGACTTTTAACTCATTTTAAAGGTGTAAATGGGGTAGATCAGTATTTTGACTTGATTTGTGACTTGACCAAAAATAATGCTTGACTTGCTTGACTTCTAGCAGGGACTCGATTTGACTTGCTTGCTTTTCGCCACAGTAACTTGGGACTTGCTTGAGATTTGAAGGTTAAAGCGGGAGTCCACCGGGACTCCGCGTTTTTATTTATTTTTTATTTTTTTATTTTTTTTTTTATTTATTTTTTTTTTTAAAGCCAGCAGCTACAAATACTGCAGCTGCTGACTTTTAAAATAGTGACACTTACCTGTCCAGCGCGCCCGCGATGTCGGCACCCGAAGCCGATCGCTAGGTCGTCTGTCGGGTCCTGCCGCCGCCATCTTGGGTATGGGAATCAGGAAATGGAGCCTTTCGGCTTCATTTCCCGGTTCCCTACTGCGCATGCATGAATTGCGCTGCGCAATAAGGACGCTCCCCGCTGCCTCTGGGAGCTGTGTGTTTCCCAGCAGGCAGCGGGGCACGTGCGGGAAGGGGCGGGCACTTGCGGAAAGGGGCGTAAGTTACGCCCCTTTCCGCAGAGAGCTGTCCCGGAAGTGGGTGCAGTTACCTGGATTATCCAGGTAACTGCACCCCCCTCCCCCCTGAAAGGTGCCGATTGTGGCACCGGAGGGGGGGAGGGTTCCGATGAGCGGAAGGTCCACTTTAGGGTGGACCTCCGCTTTAAAGTGGTTGTAAACCCTTACAACACACTTTGACCTACAGGTAAGCCTAGATTAAGGCTTACCTGTAGGTCCAAGCAATATCTCCTAAACCTACATGGTTTAGGAGATATTTGCCGAAAGACAGGCACTGCTGTCTACGGCGCATGCGCCATAGACAGCGGCCTGCCGCCGTCAATGGTGATATGCCGCGCGTGGCAGCTCCCGTGCGCATGCGCGATGCATAGTAGTCCATTATGCTTTACCTTTGCAGGGAATGAAAGAGGAAGTAAACTCATCAGGGTTTACTTCCTCTTTAAGACTTGAGACTTGCTTGTGACTTGCACATGTGTGACTTACTCCCATGTCTGGCGGTAGGTGCTATGTGATCGGGGCGAGTGATGAAGGAGAACTTGGGCCGGCGATAGGTCTAGGTCTAGTTTATAAGAGGTTACTTGGAAGATGATTTGGCATACTTCTTTCCAAAAAGTTTGTAGTGGTTTGCAGGCCCACCAGATGTGTAATAGGGTCCCTTTTATCGTTGTGGCATCTCCAGCATGTATCTGGAGTAGAAGGGTAAAGTCTGTTTAGCAGAGCTGGCGTCCGATACCACCTAGATTGAATCTTATATCCATTTTCTTGCGTGCTGACGCTCAATGAGCCCTTATGGATCGTTAAAAAGATGTGTTCCCAGTGGTCATCTGAGAGCGAAAGGGAAAGATCTTCTTCCCAGTGTGTGCAAGCATTGCATGTACTGGGGCACAAGTCCGCAAAAAGGAGGTTGTGTGTGTTGGCTATAAGGTGCCGCTGGGGGGAGTTTTGGGTGCAATGGATTTCAAAGGGTGTTAATTGTCTCAAGCACTGTGAGTCCTTATCTAACGACTTGAAATAGTGGGTAATCATTGAGTATGTCCAAGGGGGAATGGGTGGTCTATCCATTTGGTCAGAAAGGAGTTTCCAGGCGTTAAAGAATTGGTATGTTCAGGTTTGATCCTGTGACCAGTTATCTGCGAGGAAGTGATGACACATTCTGGGAGGGAAGTCTAGGTTCAGTTTAACAGAAGTTAGTGGTCCTGGTATGGAGGATATGTCTGTTTGGGTGCAAAGTTTTCTGAAGCAGCGTAGGGTTGGCCCAATGAGTGGGTGTTGTCGAATTGTTATCGGGATGTGTTTTGGGTTCATCCATGGGAGGGAAGCTAGAGGAAGGGGGGGGTGAAAGAGGCTTCTAAGGGGACCCAATCTTTGTGGAGGGAATGAAGATTCCAGTCCACAATTCTGGAAAGGTGTGTGTGTGTGTGTGTGTGGCCGTGAAATAGATGTGGAGGTCGGGAAGACCAATCCCCCCCCCCCCCCCCCCCAATTGTTTTGGCCAGGTGAGTTGTTTAAGGCTAGTTCTAGGCCTCCGATCTCCCCCCAAAAAATCTGGAACATGCTTTTATGTGCCTTGAAAAAGGGAATAGGGATTGTTTGCAATATAAATAACAGTCTTGGTAACGCGTTCATTTTTAAGATTGCTGCTCTACCAAACCACGAGAATATAGGTTTGTTCCAATTTTGAGGTCGGAGGTAAGTGGGGTGTTTTTTTTTTTTTTTTTATATATGTAGATCGGAGAGTTTGGAGGGAATTTGTATGCCTAAATATGTGATCGGATCACTTTTCCAATAAAAAGGGAAGTTGTCTTTGCAAGGAGTCTTAATGTCTATCAGTCCCTCCCCTCACACCAGGGTACTAGGTGTAATCCTAGACTGACTTGTCATTTCAGCCCCAAGGCCAATCCTTGTCAAAAGCTTGGAGAATTCACCTCTTTTTAACAAATGAAACCACCCAAGCTCCTCATTCACTTCCTTGTTATATCTCGCCTTGACTATTGCAACTCCCTTCTCATTGGCCTGCCTCTCCATAGGCTATCCCCTCTTCAGTCTATCATGAATGCTGCTGCCAGACTTATCCACCTTACCAACCGCTCAGTGCCTGCCAACCCTCTCCTCCAATCCCTACACTGGCTCCCAATCACCCAGCAAATTCAAAATACTAACCTCAACATACAAAGCCATTCACAACTCTGCCCCAAACTACATCACCAATCTTGTCTCCAAACATCACCCAAATCGTCCCCTCCGCTCTTCTCAAGACCTCCTACTCTCAAGCTCTCTTGTCTTCTCCTCCCAGGCCCGTCACCAGGATTTATCCAGAGCCTCTCCCATCCTCTGGAACTCACTACCTCCACTGGTCTGGCTATCCCCTACTCTTGCTACATTCGGGTGATCCCTGAAAACTCATCTCTTCAGGAAAGCCTATCACGTATCCAACTAATCTTCTACTACTTCCATTAACTCATTCGCCACAGTTTCAACCTCTTGTACAACCTGCCCCACCCTATTAGATTGTAAGCGCTTCCGAGCAGGGCCCTCTTAATTCTCTTGTATTTTATTGTATTGGAACTGTATTGTTTCCTTTTTATATTGTAAAGCACTGCGTAATCTGTTGGTGCTATATAAATCCTGTAAATTGTGGGAGGGAAATGTTAAGGGCGAATGATTCATAAAAATGAATCTTGAGGTTGAAGTTTGGATAAGAGTTATAGGTATGGTGGTCAGGGGCTCCGTGAGAAATAATATATCCTCCACAAAAGTGGCATACTTTTACTCTTTATTAGAAGTTTGGATACCCTTGATGTCCTGGTTGAGTTGTAATTTTTGTAGGAAGGGTTCCAATGTGAGCATAAAAAGGATAGGGGATAGAGGGCATCCCTGCAGTCGTACCGTTGCTGTTGGGGAAGGCGTTTGACAGAGTGTTATTGACCATCACTTTGGCCGTTGGGTTTGAGTATAAGGATAGGATAAAGCTTAGCATGCAAGGTCACAAGCCCATGGCCTGTAACACTGCCTCCGTGTAGTCCCATGCCACTCTGCCAAACGCCTTCTCTGCATCTAGGGACAGGAAAAAGCCTTTTTTTTTTTCTGCTTTGTGTCATCAAGTGATGTAGTTTGATGGCCTTTGTAGTGTTGTCCCTGGCCTTGCGTCCAGGAACAAAACCTACTTGGTCTGAGGTGAGGAGAGAAAAGGGAGAAGTCTATTTGATAAATCGTGGAGAATATTTTGACATCAACCTTTAATAAAGAGATTGGTCTGTAGCTTCCCGTGTTGGTGGGGTCTTTGCCTTCTTTAGGAAAAACTGCTATGTGAGCTTCTAGCAACCCGTGTGAAAGGGTCTTTGAGCGGGAGAGGGAGTTACGGTAAAAGCTTTGAGAAAAGAGGATTGAGGTGTCTTTGCAAATAGTTTGTAATATACTGTGGATAGGCCATCTGGGCCTGGGCTCTTGCCGGATTTTAATTGCTTCACCGCTTGTATTCGTTCTGTGGGGGTGATCGAGGATTCAAATGTGTTTCGACGGTGTCTGTCGGAATTTTTCCTGTGGAGAAGTTTAGCAATGTATGGATTTCTTTTTCTTTGTTGAGAGGAGGGGGTGGTAGGATTGGTTTTGCTGAGATTATATAGGGATGAATAGTATTGTTCAAATTCATGCACAATATCCATGTTCCTCGTGTATCTTGCCTGTCGGGTAATGTATTTGGTGTATTGTATTCTTGCCTCTTTTCGAGCGGAGAGCCTGGGCTAGTAGATGACCTGATTTGTTCCCATGTCCGTAAAAGAGGTTCTGCGAGAGAATACATTTTTTTTTTTTTTTTTTTTTTTTTTTCAGATTGCGGCCTAGTTCTTCTTGTATACATATGCGATTTTCAGTACGTTCTATGTGGGTGTTTTGGGCTAATGTGCGCTTATGTTTTGCCTCTAGTGCTTTGATTTTTGTAAACGGGTCTGTAAGTTTGGCAGATTTCTCTTTTTTGATCGCTGCAGATAGGGAAATTAGTCTGCCTCTCACTACACACTTGGGTTCCTCCCATTGTGTCAGCTTTGAAATGTCAGGAGTGTCATTTTTCAATGGAATACTGAGTCAGGCATTTACGGATCTCTGTTTCTCTAGCTTTGTCCATCAGGATGTTCGAGTCAAGTCTCCAAATGCTTGTCTGTGCTATTTTGTCTGGAAAGGTGAATGTGGCTGAGATGGCGTGTTGGTCAGAGAATGCCATGGGTTCTATTGTCTTTGTCAAGCTTTAGAGGTCTTGTGTAACAGAGATAATCGAGACGGGAGTTTCTTCTCCTTCTCCTTCTTCTCCTTCTTCTCCTTCTTCTCCTTCTTCTCCTTCTTCTCCTTCTTCCTTCTTCCTTCTTCCTTCTTCCTTCTTCCTTCTTCCTTCTTCCTTCTTCCTTCTTCCTTCTTCCTTCTCCCTTCTCCCTTCTTCCTTCTCCCTTCTCCCTTCTCCCTTCTCCCTTCTTCCTTCTCCCTTCTCCCTTCTCCCTTCTCCCTTCTCCCTTCTTCCTTTCTTCCTTCTCCCTTCTTCCTTTCTTCCTTCTCCCTTCTTCCTTTCTTCCTTCTCCCTTCTTCCTTTCTTCCTTCTCCCTTCTCCTCCTCCCTTCTCTCCTTTTTTTTTTTTTTTTTTTTTTATATGCAGTATGGAGAAGGTAAAGTCCTTCTTCTCTCTTAGGGTGGAGTGTACGCCAAGTGTCAAGAAGTAATAGGTCTTGAATGCATTTCCTAATTTGTTTAATGGCTCTGCAAGGTAGGTGCCTGATGAAGTGTCTAGAAAGGGGTCTAGCAGGATGTTTAAGTCGCCTCCTAGGATCAGTGTCCCCTCTTGGAAGATGGATAAGCGTTGTGCGATATTGCGGAAAAAGGGGACCTGGGAGGAGTTGGGGCTGTATATATTTGCTAACGTTATCCGTTTGTTTTTGAAAACACCTTTTAAGAAAAAGGAACCTGCCCTGGTCATCTACGAGTATCTGATATGTGGATAGGAGTGTTTTTGGAAAGAAGTATGGAAACTCCCTTGGATTTTGTGGTAGGAGAGGTAGCGTGGAAGCTATGGGGGAAGGAATGGTTGGCCAGTTTGGGAATTCGACTTCGTACAGAAATGGGTTTCCTGTAGGAAAACACTATCCGCTCTCATGGATCGCATGCTGGATAGTACGTGTGAGCGTTTTTCGGGGTTGTTCAAGTCTTTTGTGTTCAGAGAGAGGAGCGTCAGAGAGGAATCGATGATTCGTGTTTTTGGCGGAGTCATGATAATGGCGGAAGGGAGTTGGGTTATGGTGATAATACCCTGAGGAGGAAATGGGGGGGTTGAAGAGGGAAAAGGGGGGAAAAAAAAAGGAGGGGGAGGGGTGGTAAAGTAAGAACTGGTGGGGTGATTATTTAGGTAGGACTGGGAGAAGGGAAAGGGGTCAGGTAGGTGTGAGGAGCTGAGTGGGGGAGGGTGAGCGTCCAAGGGGTAATACTGGCTGCAGGGTTGAGCCTGTCAACCCCCTATGTAAGAGGGGGGTCCAGTATGGTCAACGATGACTACCAGAGTCTATTGTGTGGGGGTATTACAAGAGGTGTGTGCTCTGTGTCCCTGTGAGGTCAAAGGGATCGTATGTTCGGCGTGTCGTAAGTGTCGTCAGGGGCTAGGGGAGGTGAAAGATAATCCTTTCTCCTCCTTTTGGTTCCATTCCGCAGTATTTGGGAATAGTGCTGGTTTAGGGTATAAATGGCCGTTAAATATCGGGTGGGAGATCAGTTTGTTGATTACTAATAATGTACTGTCATCCTAACAAAGAACATGTTTCTGGGTCAGCGTCAGTGATATGATAGGAGTGTATGTGTCAAGGAGGTGTAATCTTATTTGTTAGTATCGTGATAATGTATCATTGTGTGGGGATTGATCATGTTTGTGGTGCTGAGCGTGAGTATCGTAGGTAGCTTGGGTTTGCTTAACAACTTTAGAAATATTAATCTGGGGCCTTACTCTCTCTCGGAAAATATAGTGAAAACAAAGGGATTTTGACGGTGCTTAATATAATTTTTTTTTTTTTTTTTTTTTTTTTTTATAATGCCTAATTATACAAAAGAGATTTTATTTAAATATTTATTTAGCTCAAGGTTAAAAATGTCATATACACATGAAATATACAGACAATAGCAGTATAATGTTATACAATGCAGTGATGGTCTAAATAGTTGACTATACTGGATGAAAATTATCTTTTTGCACATTATCCCGACATGTTTCACAGAAATGCTTCCTCAGGGGATGTGCGAATATTCAAGCAGTAGAATCTCTAAATTAAAACAAGGAATATACAGAGATTACAGTCAAAACATCAATAAAGAAGAATTTATACAGAAAATACAAAAACACACTGAAAAGGAGCACCAATTGAATAGCGGACACCATTAGACCCCATGCCAAACAACCCACCTCCAAACACTACCAGTTGGAAAAACCGCTATTGATCCACCCCACAGATCAAATGTTACCAATAGACCATAGAGGGCTAAAAGTCCAGCTAAAAAAATGTAAAAAGAGAAAAGGAACAATAAATATGTATTTTCTACAAAGAAAACAAAATTAATATGTTGCAAAAAACATGCTGCAAATGGGGATAAAATTCCTCCAATTTTTGAACTCCCAATTATTGTTTAAGGGTTAATAATAGTTGGGTTATAAAGGATTTTTTTATTACTTACATAAAATCAATAAATTGGACCACATGGAAGCATGACTACAGTATGAAATGCCGATGAGCAGATATTGAGTATTCAAAAAAGCTATAAAAAAAAAGAATAGATTAATAATGAAAAATATGAACAAAATAATGAAATCACAAGAAAGAAGAAAAAATAAGAAAACTATAAAATGTTTAGTGCATATTATAGTGAACAAGCACATAAAAAAAAAAAGCCAGCTACATAATGGCTCAACCATGTGTATATCGCATGTAGAAATGGAGACAAATATGAGTACTGCGTATAAGAAATTAAACAAAATTTAAATAAAATGGAATAGAGTAGAATGAAGGCAGCAAGTAGGTCCAATATGTGATTACCAAAATATATTTGCATGGCATAAAAAAGGAGTTGATGGTAAACCACTCACCCAGAAAAATGCTCTGACACGCAAGGATTATGGTAATTTCCTCTGGCGTGCGCCACGAGGAATGACAAAACACTGGCTTTTATAATGCCCTGTCATCGAGCCGGCGTCTGACGTCACCGACTCAATGCGGACGAGTGAGTGCAAGTGCGCATGCTCTCATAAACTGAGAAGCCCTAGGCCTACAATCCCCAAAATCCTGAGGGAAGGGGAGGGTACAAGGCAGAACATGATCGCCGCTATAAACAAATAGACGGCGATACTGCATTAGTGCCAAAAGGTATAAAAACCGATCAAAGCCCGAAAATGTAGAGGGAAGGAAGGTTTGTATAGTAAACACTGCTAAAACAAGCCGTGAGGGGAACAAAGTGTCCAGGCACACCAGCCAGGGAGGATCGACGTGCTAAAGTGGGCAATGACATGAATTGCATGTCATGCCCTGGGTGTCTGTACAGTCAAAATGGTACAAAGACAGGGGGTGGAAAAATAAAAGGAACAGTGGGAAATAGGTGAAGGCATAAGAAAAGGGGGGGGGGGGGAAGGAGGCCACAATGGTGCATCCTATTCCTATGGGTGCTTATTCTGCTTAGTTGAACCAAATCTATTCTCTACTCTCTCTCAGAGCCCGTCTCGCTGTGCTTTCTGGGAGAGGGTATTTAAGATGCAGACATCACGTGGTTCGGGGTTCCGGTCCAGAATGATGTACTGACTTCATGGTCCTGGTCCTCCTGACCAGCCCCCAGGAAGACTATGGCTTGGGGTGCGGATCCACCCGATTTTGATGTCTCATGGCTGGCTAGCCCGAGGCAAGGAAACTAAAGAAGGATTCTGAGGTGGTTGGGTGCCGTCTCCGGTTTGAGAGAGACCCAGTGACTTCAAGCATTCCAGGGGAGGACTCTTCAGAAGACCACGTACGGGTTGGTTTCTTAGTCAGAGCCTGGAAGGGCTGAGGTACCCGAGAGAATTCGGTCTTGTGGATATTGCCAAGCTGGCTGAAAGTTGAGGTATCCTAAAAGTGTTTTCAAGCTTAAGTTTCCCTACGTGTTCTACAACAACGTCTGTGGCAAAGACATTATCTTGTATGTTCTACAACAACGTCTGTGGCAGAGACTTGTTCCTGAGTAACCACCTTGTTGACTGCTAGGCCTTGTGAGAGAGGGACTGTCCAACTTGAGTGAACATCCAGTTGTGAATGGCTATTCTCTGGATGCAGTCAAAGTAAGCAAGTTCTTCAACATTTTGATTTTGACACTAAGAATACCTGAATTTTCCTCTCCAACCCTCTGATCCCAATTTAAGGGACTGTTCATTGTCTATGTTTTTGCAAATAAAATCCATTCAAGTGGATCTGTTGTCGGTCTCTCAAGTTACTGGGCCGTTTACCACGGGACACCCCTAGACGTGCAATGAGGAAAACAGAAGGTAACGGTAAGCCCAAATCTAACCAGCAGCTCCTTCGGGGGTTAGTGCTGCATGTATAAAGTGGAGTGCCATTTTGATTATGTGTTTATGTATTTATATATTTCAGCCTGTTGTGTGTTTTGCGGAAATTGTGGAACCCTTACCTGGACATCTCCCTCTCAAATCACCTGGGACCGAGTGCGGGGTAGCGTGCACTTAGTAGAACCTCTTGGTCTGCGGTTAGCTAGAAAGCAAAAATACCTGTTACTAAATCATCTTATGATGCAGTACTTCTCAGGTCACAATCAAAAAGAGCAAAGTATAGTGGAATAGGTGTAAGGTGAAGTAGGTAGGGGAGAGGGGTAGTTAGAGTACAGCAGAGAGACAGTAAGGATGGTGTAGTAGATTTACAGAAGAAGGGGTGTAGTTAAGATGAAGGTGAGGGTTAGCGTATACTCGTCCTCTTATGCGGTAGCAGTGGGATCGACAGTTCGTTCTGAGGCAAAATAGAGAGAGGGGTCCTCGTCTCCCCCGGTCGTTCCACTTGTGCAAGGTTTTAAAAAGTCTTTGGACCTTAAGTGTGAGCATGCAGAAGGGGGTATAGTGAGGAGGAGGTTTCTGTTCCGGGTGTCTGATGTGGAGTCAGTGTGTTGAGGGGCCAGGGGAGTCTCAAGGGTGGAGTTTCCCTTACATGGCCATCTCCAGTGGGGTTACTTTGAATCGCGGATCATAGTTCGTGAGGCAGGAGTATAAGCTCATGTATAATGGAATAAAGTATGCAAGTGATTCTCCATCCTCTATTAGACTGTGCTACCAGCTACTTGGTTGATGAGAGGTTGAGCCGTGTTGCAGAGATGTGTTCTTCGGTCTTTCGATATAACATAGGCAAGATGTCTACATATAGATATATGGATGTTTAAACAATATTCTCGGGTTTTGTATCAGAGGTTTGATATGCATATAGGGCGAGTCATAATGTCCAGATTTCTGAGGTGGATCCTTGTCGTTTACACTTGCATATTGTAGAAGGGGGAAGTGTATTGTGATTTCGTTCTGCAGTCTCTTATTGATTGTGAGGTGGGGTATGTTTTGTGGTTCCCGATTCTATGGCAGCCTTATCAGAGGTATATGTGCCTTATGTAGGTTGGGAGTTGGAACCTTTTGTTGCATAGAAGCTGAGGTTCTAGTGTGGGTAGATACGGAGTGGTATATTTGCACTGGTGGCAATCATAATCAGGTACATTGGGACATACTATGGAAATAAAGTTCCTGCGTCATGTAAATAACGGGGTAAATGAGTTTTACCTGATCAATGGATATGTGCTCTGCGGTGCGCCAGAGAGGCTGTGGGACTGCCATTCCTTGGAACTTCTGAGGGGAATGGGGTGGAGGAGGATGATGGGTATGGTGGTGGTGGTGGCATCTTATGTTGAACTTGCCTGCCTCATCCACTCCACTCCGTCCATGGATGTTGCCCTGTTGAGTGGGGGTAGCCTGAAGTCTCTGTACCAATCGGGTAGGTCTACGAGTGGCACATCCAGAGTGGAGCAGAAGTGGTCTAAGTCCTACGGCACTCTAAGGTTCTCTGTGTGACCCTGGTGCGATACTGACAGGCAGAAGGGGAACTTCCAATGGTATAGTATGGATCTCGCCCGTAGGGTGTCAAGTAAGGCCCTCAGTTCCCTTCTGCGCTGTAGAGTGATGTTGGAGAGATCCTGGAAGATCTTAACTTCATAACCCCTGAAAGACCATTGATTTCTGCTCCTAGCTTTGTGAAGAATTTCCTCCTTCAGCGGGAAGTCTGTGAGACAACACATTGAATCCCTAGGGGGGTCTCTGTCTCTCCCCTTCAGACAGAGCGCTCTGTGTATGTGCTCAAAAACGGTGTGTCCGGGGTAGGGCTGCAACTAACGATTATTTTCATAATCGATTAGTTGGCCGATTGTTTTGATTAATCGGTTAATAACCTTAAAAAAAAAAAAAAAAAAAAAAAAGTCTAATTGACGTTCATTTTCAACCACAGTGACATGAAAATTTGGAAATGGAGAACTTCTTGATCAAAGGAATTTTCAGACAGTGTTTGTTTTTGTTCAGAAATTAAAGGGAAAATTTCAAACAAAATTCTTTCAGCGAATGTACAAAGATTTTTCATCTGAATATTCTCACCTGAAAATTGATCGGTGAGGCCAGCATAAGGCTCGGTACACACCTATGCAGTTTTTGCTTTTGATCTGTTTCTGCAGTGCTTTTTTGATTTTTGTGCACATGATTTTACTGCAATTTGCATTTTTTTTTTTTTTGCGGGCAGATTAACCACTTGCCGACCGCCGCACGACGATGTACGTCGACAGAATGGCACGGGCAGGCATAAGGGCTTACATGTACGTCCTTGCCTGCCCGCGGGTCGGGGGCCCGATCGGGCCCCCGCCTGGTGCCCGCGGCGGTCGGTATTCGTTCGGGAGCGATCCCGGACGAGGGGACGGCCATTCATTCATGGCCACCCCCTCGCGATCGCTCCCGACGAATGAAAATGTCCCGTGACATCACTTCCTCTCCTGTAATGTAAACACAGGAGAGGAAGTGATGTATTCTCTCCTCCGTGTCGGTATTTTTCGTTCCGGCACCGAGGAGAGAGCATCGGTGAGTTGCACAAGCACTACACTACACAGTAGAACATGTCAGGCACACTCACACCCCCCCTTTACCCTCCGATCACCCCCCAATTACCCCTGCCCCCCCAGTCACAGTGACACCAATTGCTTTTTTTTTTTTTTTTTTGCATTGGTGTCATTTGTGACTGTAATAACTGTTAGGGCAGTTAGGGTTAGCCCCCTTTAGTTCTAATGTGCCCCCCTAACCCCCCCAATAAAGGTTTAACCCCGTGATCACCCCCCCTCGCCAGTGTCACTAAGGCTGGGTTCACATTGCAGCGGTTTATGAGAACGAATGTGATTCGCACCGCACTGCAGTGCAAATCACATCCGATCTCTGTGCGATTCGAGTTCAGCCATACAAATAGTATGGCTGAATTCGTGCCGCACCCGCCGCAAATTCGCACGGGACCCTTTTTTTGGCCCGCAGCAGAATCGGATCGCATGGGTGTTCACACCATGCGATCCGAGTTTGCAGATCGCACTGCGATATGCGAACTGATCTGGGGGTGTCATTAACATTTCACTGACACTCCCAGCAGTTCGCATAGGGCAGTGTGAACTGCCGCCGGGAGGCATGTGATGCGGGAACCCGCCGCGGATTCGTGGCGTTCCCGCATCGCTCCAGTGTGAACCCAGCCTAATAAGCGATCATTTTTCTGATCGCTGTATTAGTGTCACAGGTGACGCTAGTTAGGCAGGTAGGTATTTAGGTTCGCCGCAGCTTTTTATAGCGCCAGGAACCCCCATATACTACCGCATAAAGCCCCCTGATTTCCCCCTAGTTAACCCTTTCACCAGTGATCACCATATAACTGTTACAGGTGACGCTGGTTGGTTAGTTATTTTTTTATAGTTTCAGGGCACCCGCCATTTATTACCTAATAAAGGTTTAACCCCCTGATCACCCGGCGGGTGTCATTTGTGACTGTAATAACTGTTAGGGCAGTTAGGGTTAGCCCCCTTTAGTTCTAAGGTACCCCCCTAACCCCCCCAATAAAGGTTTAACCCCGTGATCACCCCCCCGTCGCCAGTGTCACTAAGGCTGGGTTCACATTGCAGCGGTTTATGAGAACGGATGTGATTCGCACCGCACTGCAGTGCAAATCACATCCGATCTCTGTGCGATTCGAGTTCAGCCATACAGATAGTATGGCTGAATTCGTGTCGCACCCGCCGCAAACTCGCACGGGACCCTTTTTTTGGTCCGCAGCAGAATTGGATCGCATGGGTGTTCACACCATGCGATCAGAGTTTGCAGATCGCACTGCGATATGCGAACTGATCTGGGGGTGTCATTAACATTTCACTGACACTCCCAGCAGTTCGCATAGGGCAGTGTGAACTGCCGCCGGGAGGCATGTGATGCGGGAACCCGCCGCGCATTCGTGGCGTTCCCACATCGCTCCAGTGTGAACCCAGCCTAATAAGCTATCGTTTTTCTGATCACTGTATTAGTGTCACAGGTGACGCTAGTTAGGCAGGTAGGTATTTAGGTTCGCCGCAGCTTTTTATAGCGCCAGGGACCCCCATATACTACTGCATAAAGCCCCCTGATTGCCCCCTAGTTAACCCTTTCACCAGTGATCACCATATAACTGTTACAGGTGACGCTGGTTGGTTAGTTATTTTTTTTATAGTTTCAGGGCACCCGCCATGTATTACCTAGTCTCACTAGTGTACCCCTAAATTTAGGGGTGTCTACTTTCCAAAATGGGGTCATTTGGGGGGGGTTTGTGCCATCTTGGCATTTTATGGCCTTCAAAACTATAACGCCCTTAGAAAGCCTGAAGGCGGTGCTTGGTTTTCGGGGCCCCGTACGCGGCTAGGCTCCCAAAAAGTCCCACATATGTGGTATCCCCGTACTCAGGAGAAGCAGCAGAATTTATTTTGGGGTGTCATTTCACATATGCCCATGGCATGCGTGAGCAATATATAATTTAGTGACAACTTTGTGAAAAAAAAAAAAAAGTTTGTAATTTTCCCGCAACTTGTGGCAAAATATAAAATATTCCATGGACTCAACATGCCTCTCAGCAAATAGCTTGGGGTGTCTACTTTCTAAAATGGGGTCATTTGTGGGGGTTTGTGCCATCTTGGCATTTTATGGCCTTCAAAACTGTAATAGGTAGTGAGAAGTGAAATCAAAAATTTACGCCCTTAGAAAGCCTGAAGGCGGTGCTTGGTTTTCGGGGCCCCGTACGCGGCTAGGCTCCCAAAAAGTCCCACATATGTGGTATCCCCGTACTCAGGAGAAGCAGCAGAATTTATTTTGGGGTGTCATTTCACATATGCCCATAGCATGTGTGAGCAATATATCATTTAGTGACAGCTTTGTGTAAAAAAAAAAAAAAAAAAAAATTATTTTTTGTCATTATTCAATCGCTTGAGGCAAAAAAATTTAATATTCAATGGGCTCAACATGCCACTTATCAATTTCCTTAGGGTGTCTACTTTCCAAAATGGGGTCATTTGGGGGGGTTTTGTACTGCCCTGCCATTTTAGCACCTCAAGAAATGAGATAGGCAGTCGTAAACTAAAAGCTGCGTAAATTCCAGAAAACGTACCTTAGTTTGTAGATGTGACAACTTTTGCGCAAACCAATAAATATACAATTATTGACTTTTTTTTTACCAAAGACATGTGGCTGAATACATTTTGGCCTAAATGTATGACTAAAATTGAGTTTATTGGATTTTTCTAATAACAAAAAGTAGAAAATATCATTTTTTTTTTCAAAATTTGCGGTCTTTTTACGTTTATATCGCAAAAAATAAAAATCGCAGAGGCAATCAAATACCATCAAAAGAAAGCTCTATTTGTGGGAAGAAAAGGACGCAAATTTTGTTTGGGTACAACATTGCATGACCGCGCAATTACCAGTTAAAGCAGCGCAGTGCCAAATTGTAAAAAGACCTCTGGTCATTTACCAGCAAAATGGTCCGGTCTGAAGGTGGTTAAAAAAACACAAATTGCTGCAAGAACGCATTACATTCTTTTTTCTGCAGCTTCTCCATTGAAGTATATTGAACCAAATAAGCACCATTTTGCGTTAAAAGTCCCTAACCCTTTCCAAATATGCAGCGGCTGAAAAAAGCATAGATGTGAACATGTCCAATAGGAAACCATGTAAATGAACTGTAGAGCGTTTCTGCAAAAAGCACCAATAAACATATAGATGTGAACCAGGCCTAAGATGTGTAGTAACATAATGGGGTTAAAACTAAAATTGGGCCTTTATAGTACAAAAAAAGCAGATAATTACTACTGGAAGGGGTTCATTTTTTTTTAAACAAGAACAGTGAAAGTAATATTTACAGTTTGATTTATATTTTTGTACTATAAAGGGCTCATTTTAGTTTTTTTTTTAACCCCCTTATGTTACTGGCCGATCGATTTACTATTTTCATAATCGATTTAAATTTCCTCGATTTAGTTGTCGATTAGTTGTTTCAGCCCTAGTCCGGGGGTCTTTCCAGGAGATCATTAAAGAGCTTAGTAACTGCTTGTGAGAGATGGCTGGGGTCTATGGATTCAAGGATCCCTCTTACCCTAATGTTGCGGCGTCTCTCTCTTCTGTCCAAATCTTCCATGTGGTGGTGATCTCTCTCATGTGCATGGCGTGTGACTCGGTCTCTTGTTGCACATGTTAGAGAGAGACATCATGGCAGGCCTGTGTTATTTTGGCCTCCTCTACCCTTGAAGCTATGGCTTGTATGTCCGCTCTTAAATCGGAGATGGCAACAGAGAGAGTGTTCTTTATATCTGAGGCAACACTACGGAGATGGTCTGGGCTCAGTGCTGGAGGACTTCTGCTAGGGGAGCGAGACTCATGGGAGAAGGCAGCTTGTGAGGCTTGCGTCCTGCCTCTAGGCCTTGTCCGAAATATATTGGGGATTTGTCGGCTGAGCTATGTGTCCTGCTCCTGAGGGGAGTGGGACCTCGTTGCTGACACACTCCAGGATGTTCTCTCCATATTTCAGCGGTGGGGGATCCATATGCTCCAGAACTACTTGTCCATCTTGGTACAGTGCCAGGCCACGCCCCTGGCACGTCCTTAGTCTGCTTATCTTCAGCAAACTGTTTGGGGGCTTTCTTGTGCATCATCTTTAGAAGAGGCTTCCTTCTGGGATGACAGCTATGTAGACCAATTTGATGCAGTGTGCAGTGTATGGTCTGAACACTGACAGACTGACCCACCACCCCTTCACCCTCTGTAGCAATGCTCTCAGCACTCGTACGTCTATTTCCCGAAGGCAACCTCTGGATATGATGCTGAGCACATGCACTCAACTTCTTTGTTTGACCATGATGAGGCCTGTTCTGAATGGAACCTGTCTTGGCCACCATGCTGCAGCTCAGTTTTCAGGGTCTTGGCAAAGTGTAATTTCTTCAGTGTTGTCACATGAAAAGATATAATAAAATATTTACAAAAATGTGAGAGGTGTACTCACTTTTGTGAGCTTGTGTGTGTGTGTGTGTGTGTGTGTGTGTGTATGTATATAGAGATATATAGTTATATATTTTAGTGTGTGTATATGTAACGGCCTTAGCGAAACGTCCGCTTTAATGCACAGCTGAATGCATTTTTTTTAAATACAAGCAGTGTAAGTACCGGAATTTGACCTATTGCTCTCCCTGTACAGCAGGGCTCGAGTGTAGGAGGAAGAAGCAGCACGGGGGTCCAATCAGTTTATGTGCTGACAAGTACACCGATGGGAGAGAGAGCAGAGGAGCGCGTCGCTATGCTACTTCTCTTTTCACTGTCCATTCACAGGCTGGGGGAGTGTGTTCAAGAGGACCTGAGTTCTGATGAAGTAAGTTGAATGATGCTGGCCATGAGACTGAGGCCCTCTAGTGGCAGACAAGAAGTTCTGCTGGGGAAAATCTCTGGATTGAAGCTGAATATTGCAGCCAGAGCCATGTGTTTATTTTTTCTCAGGCTATCTATTCTTTGCCCAATTGCTTTACTGCACACAGGGCACTTCCCCTCCTGCCCACCCATTGTCCTGGCCCTGGTTAAGTTTTATACAATTAAATGAGATTGTTTGTACAGTGTTGCAACACGTGCTGTAATTTATGCCTACATACCAGTGCGAGTTCATAGTGAGACATAAACCCGGGTGTGTCATTTCCTACCTTTTTTTTAAAATTGGCCTGTGCACTGTAAATTGGTCTCTAAATTGATCTGCACTAAGCTACTGATGACATCTATCTGTATGCAACTCGTACTCCAAGAACCTTTTTTATGAGGCTGTAAATATATAATTATATGTTTAAGCTGCCACACCCACCTTTTTAAAGGAGATGTTTACTGGGCGCTTGGGTTCGGCACATCACGGATCAGGTGGACCGATTACTGGGAAGGACCCAGCTGTCATGGTACACGTTGGTACCAATGACCAAGTGAGAGGAAAGTGGAGAGTCCTAAAAAATCAGATTTCAGGGACTTGGGGGGGGGGGGGGGGAGAAACGACCTCCAAGGTAGTTTTCTCTGAAATACATTTACCTCGAGCCACTCTAGGGAGGCAGCAGGAGCTCAGAGAACTGAACAAGTGTCTGAGGAACTGGTGTAGGAGACAGGGTTTTGGGTTCCTGGAGAACTGGGCTGACTTCTCCAATTGCCAATAAATAGAAGTGCGAAAATTAAACCTGCGTGGCTAAACCGTAATGAGAATGGCTTCATCGAGGAGAAAAGTATAGCCTTTAAGAAATATAAAGGGAATTCATCACCATCAGCATTCCAACCCTACAAGCAATGCAATAAGAAATGTAAAATCTCAGTTGGGTCGGCTAAAAATTGAGAGACACATGGCGGAAGAGAGTAAAAATAACCCAAATGTTTTTTTGTTTTTTTTTTAGATATGTTAACGGTAAAAAGACAAAATTGTTGCACATTGCACACTTAAAAAGATGAGGATGGGGAGATGGTTACAGACGAGACAAAGAAGGCAACTGTACTAAATGCCTTCTTCTCCAGTGTTTGCACAGGAAAAGTAAGGGTTTACCGACAATGACTGTAGTGTTAGTGACACAACACATGACATACCCACGTGGCTAACGGAGGCCAGAGTCAGTGAAAGACTTAACAAACTTAACACATATAAATCACCAGGACCAGATGGCTTACACCTGAGAGTCCTCAAAGAACTCAGTCAAGTTATAGCCAGGTCATTTATTCCTGATCTTTGTGGGCAGCGTAATGACAGGATTAGTACCAGCTGATTGGAGAAAAGCGAAGGTGGTAAGAATATTCAAAGAAGGACATTTTCCTGGGAATTATAGGCCTGCCTAACATCAATAGTGGGTAAATTATTGGAGGGGATGATTTGGGGACTATATCCAAAGATTTAGCGAGGAGAAAAATATCATTAGTGGTAATCAGCATGGGTTTATGAGAGGAAGTTCCTACAAGACCACCAATCTGCTAACATTCTACGAGGAAGTGAACTGCCACCTAGATAGGGGAAGGCCTGTGGGAGAATCAAGGATGGAGAAGGGTCTAGGGGTGCTAATAGATGACAGATTGAGTAATAGAATGCAATGTCAAGCTGCAGCTACCCAAGCAGGCAGAATGTTGGCATGCATAAAAAAAGGCAATATACTCCAGAGATAGAACGATAATCCTGCCACTTTATAAAACTCTGGTCTGGCCACATCTGGAGTTTTCCATCCAGTTCTGGTCACCAGTCCTCCGAAGGCATGTGCTGGAGAGAGTCCAAAGGACGACAACAAAACTAATAAGGGGGCTACTGAAAACGCTAAATTTATTTTCGTTGATGAGATGCTTGAGGGGACATGGTGGTGACCTACAAATATCTCAATGTGGATCCCAGGATAAGAAATAAACTATTCAGTCCTAGGAGGATGTAAAAGGACATGGGGGGATGGGGGACACAATGAGATTGGAGGAGAATCGGTTTAACCTTAAACTCTGTAGGAGGTTTCCTCACTGTCAGGGCAATAAGGATGTGGAACTCTCTCCCACAATTGGTGGGGAGTATGAATATTTTTTAAAGTATTTTTAAGACTCTTGGATGTGCATCTTAAAGGATACAACATACAGGGATATGGGAAATAATTCTAGACACTGACACACTGTTAGAAGTTTTTGAGTTAATTAATATTTTAAGTGATACGTTTCTGAAAATATATGTAAGTTTTATATATACGGTAATAGGTATGGTTTCTGAAGGTCACAGAACAAGAGTATAGGGAGGAGTGGTTTTGCTGAGTAGGTATTTCTATTTTTGAGTTACTATGTCAGGACAATGGGTGGAGTTGTGCTACTTATCTATAGACTGAACCATATTAAGTATATATGCAAATATGGGAGTTATTAGGATATGCCGACATAACATCATGAAACAGTATAAAGGCCCGTACACACGATCAGACTTTTTGACCACAAACATGCAAATTAGCTGTTTTGGAGCAACATCCGACCGTGTGTACGCTCCATCGGACAAACTGTTTTTGGTTTTCATCAGACTTTTGTTGGCTGTGCGTACGGACAAACTTTCTAGCAACAAAAGTCCGATGGAGCAAAGTCTGATCGTGTGTACAGAAAACCATAGGACTTTTGTACAAAATACAAACAGGCATGCTCAGAACCAATGCAAAAGATCAGACAACAATACAGAAGTTGACCAAAGGTGGCGGTAAAGAGCAGAAAAACCACGTGATTTGGTGAAAGTTGGCTGAAAAAGTCCTGCCGTGTGTATGCAATACAAGTTCAGGGCCGACGCCCTTTGTACAAAAATCCAAGGGAAAGTTTGTACAAAGTCCGATCATGTGTATGAGGCTTAAAGCGGGAGTCCGCCGTTTTTTTTTTAATTTTAATATTTTTTTAAAAGCCAGCAGCTACAAATACTGCAGCTGCTGACTTTTAAAATAATGACACTTACCCACCCAGCGCGCCCGTGATGCCGGCACCCCGAAGCCGATCTCTCGATCGTCTCTCGGGTGCTGCTGCCACCATCTTGGGTATGGGAATCAGGAAGTGGAGCCTTTGCGGCTTCATTTCCCGGTTCCCTACTGCGCATGCGCGAGTCACGCTGCGCAATAAGGATGGTCCCGCTGTCTCTGGGATCCATATGTTTCCCAGCAGGCAGCGGGGGACCTTCGGAAAGAGGCGTAGATTCTGCAGAATCTACGCCGGAAGTGGGTGCAGATACCTGTACTGTACAGGTACCTGCACCCCCCCCCTCCCCCCTGAAAGGTGCCAATTGTGGCGCCGGAGGGGGGGAGGGTTCCAATGAGGGGAGGTTCCACTTTAGGGTGGACCTCCGCTTTAAGAATGGAATAAGATTATGAGAGTGAGGGGAGATCGGTGGGAAGAGAAGGAACTCTATACTTTGAAAATGTAACACCAGAAGTGCCACCTTTAGAAGCCAACACCATGCCATATGTTACCAGATGTCAATCTTGTCTTTGCTTATCTTTCTGAAAAATAAACCAACTATTGAACGAACGAAGGATTCTTCAATTTGTACTCCTGAAAGTACGTTGGAAATGCGGCTTTGGATGAAGACATACATATCTCCACTACACACCCTTTAGGAGAAGGGATACTGATTCACATATTACACAAAGACTTTGCTAGTTATTAAGAAACGCCCCTGTGAGTATAGTAGAATACTAGAGTAATATGTATTTTACTAAGAAGAGTAGAGTATGAAGAGTTTCTACTACCTACTCACTTTCTTTCACACACGTACACCTACACAGGTTGAACTGGATGGACTATTGTGTTTTTTCAGCCTTACCTACTATGTAACCATAACTGAGTGGCATTTGGTTTTCTAAACTACTGTATATTGTTAGACTATTGCCATTTATTTTTTTTTTTTATAAAAATATGATGTATGACTTTATTTTTATCCTTTGTTGCACCTCAGCCCCTTTTATATTTATCCTTTGCACCTCGCCCTTTTTAACAAATGAAACCACCAAGCTCCTCATTCACTCCCTTGTTATCTCTCGCCTTGACTATTGCAACTCCTTTCTCATTGGCCTGCCTCTCCATCTCCTCTTAAGTCTGGCAGCAGCATTCATGATAGACTGATCCACCTTACCAACCACTCAGTGTCTGCCAACCCTCTCCTCCAATCCCTACACTGGCTCCCAATCACCCAGCAAATTAAATTTGAAATACTAACCACAACATACAAAGCCATTCACAACTCTTCCCCGAGCTACATCACCAATCTTGTCTCCAAATATCACCCAAGTCGTCCCCTCCGCTCTTCTCAAGACCTCCTACTCTCAAGCTCTCTCGTCTCCTCCTCCTATGCTCATCTCCAGGATTTCTCCAGAGCCTCTCCCATCCTCTGGAACTCGCTACCTCCACTGGTCCGGTTATCCCCTACTCTTGTTACCTTCAGGCGATCCCTGAAAGATGGGAAGCCTATCACGTCTCAACTAATCTTCTACCACTTCCATCAGCTCATTCCCCACAGTTATAACCTAAATGTGCCACTTGCCCCACTCTATCAGATTGCAAGCTCTTCTGAGCAGGGCCCTCTTAATCCTCTTGTATTTTATTGTATTGTAACTGTATTGTCTCCTTTTTATATTGTAAAGAACTGCGTAAATTGCTGGCGCAATATAAATCCTGAATAATAACCTCAGCACTGCTGGTCACCTGCAGCCTCTTTCCTATTTAATGTCAGTGGGAGAAATAGTGCCTCAACATTGGTATCAGAGGAAGGAATAGTGCCCCACCGTTGGTGTCGGTGGGAGGAATAGTGCCCCACCGTTGGTGTCGGTGGGAGGAATAGTGCCCCACCGTTGGTGTCGGTGGGAGGAATAGTGCCCCACCGTTGGTGTCGGTGGGAGGAATAGTGCCCCACCGTTGGTGTCGGTGGGAGGAATAGTGCCCCACCGTTGGTGTCGGTGGGAGGAATAGTGCCCCACCGTTGGTGTCGGTGGGAGGAATAGTGCCCCACCGTTGGTGTCGGTGGGTGGAATAGTGCCCCACCGTAGGTGTCGGTGGGAGGAATAGTGCCCCCAGGGCCGCATAAAGACAAGCAAAGGGTTGCAGTTTGGCGACCACTGCTCTGCACTGACTCTCAGCTTTTCCCAGAAGTCTGCGCAGAGCTTGAGTTCACATTGTAGCCCCATCCTCTGTAGTGTTGCCGGGTTCATTGCAGCAAGCCCTTCATTAGTGTTAATATACTGGGAATACGGGGATGCTGGGCTTGTTGTAATTCCTTGGTACAACACCGGGACTGATCGGGTGATTATGGAAGGCTGCAGTCCCTTCCATTTGTATTGAAGAGGTTAGTGCAGTGCTCTCTCTATCTATAGGACAGAAGCAGGTAAGACTCCACACAGAACGTTGCACAGGTGTCCCGCACATTCCGCATGTAGGCAGTCCTATTCATGCCAGTTGGGACAGAGGCTCTTCTCCTGTGTGGGTGCATGGCTCCGGACCCAGACCGTGTGCATTTAGGGCCGTGCACACATATGAATGTCAGATTGGGAGCACAAGGCTGTTTGTTGTGCAGTTGCTGCATCCCAATTGGCATGAATGGGACTTCCTGCGTACAGAGCCATATCCTTTGCCAGGAAGACGTGTATGGATTTCACGTGTATACTTCGCTCTTGTTCCTCTTGAATGCATTCAGCGTGTGGATCAAGTTCCCGGTCTATTGTAATTGCACCCGAGACTAACTGTGGTGGGAATTGCTGCTTGTTTTGTTTTCCGGTGTCGTATCTCCACTGGCAGGTCCTCATCTTGCCTACCCGGCCAAGTCTGTCGCTTTTTTTTTTTTTTTTTTTTTTTTTTTTTCCATATACAGTAATACCTTAGATTACGATCATAAATAGTTCCAGAAGCATGCTTGTAATCCAAAGCACTCGTATATCAAAGCGAGTTTCCCCATAAGATATTGAAACATGGATGAATAGTTCCACAACCACTGCTGGTGTATGCAGTACTGTATGTGGACAGGTGTGGGGCTGCTGGTGTATGCAGTACTGTATGTGGACAGGTGCGGGGATGCTGGTGTATGCAGTACTGTATGTGGACAGGTGCGGGGATGCTGGTGTATGCAGTACTGTATGTGGCCAGAGGTGTGGGGGCGCTGGTGTATGCAGGTACTGTATGTGGCCAGAGGTGCGGGGGCACTGGTGTATGCAGTACTGTATGTGGCCAGAGATGTGGGGGTGCTGGTGTATGCAGTACTGTATGTGGCCAGAGGTGTGGGGGCGCTGGTGTATGCAGGTACTGTATGTGGCCAAAGGTGCGTCGATGCTGGTGTATGCAGGTACTGTATGTGGCCAGAGATGTGGGGGGGCTGGTGTATGCAGTACTGTATGTGGCCAGAGGTGCGGGGGCACTGGTGTATGCAGTACTATATGTGGCCAGCCAGAGGTTCGGGGGCTCCCATCGCTTCGTGGGGGACTGTTGACACTTCCGGGTGCCCCGACACAAGTTGCGCCCATCCCACCCAACTGGAAGGGTCTGAGTTTTCCCCGAAGCTCTGGGAGCCACTAGCGCCCCCCCGGACCTCTGGCCACATGCAGTACTGCATACACCAGCAGCTTTACTACATAATTAATTAACCAGTTGCCGACCGCCGCACGACGATGTACGTCGACAGCATGGCACGGGCAGGCATATGGGCGTACCTGTACGTCCCTGCCTTCCCGCGGGTCGGGGGCCCGATCGGGCCCCCGCCCGGTGCCTGCGGCGGTCGGTTTTCGTCCGGGACGAGGGGGTGGCCATGAATGATCGCGATCGCTCCCGACGAATAGAAATCCCCCGTGACATCACTTCCTCTCCTGTAATGTAAACACAGGAGAGGAAGTGATGTATTCTCTCCTCCGTGTCGGTATTTTTCGTTCCGACACGGAGGAGAGCGGATCGGTGAGTTGCACCAACACTCTACACACACAGTAGAACATGCCAGGCACACTCACACCCCCCCGATCACCCCCCCAATTACCCCTGCCCCCCAGTCACAGTGACACCAATGTCATTTTTTTTTTTTTTGCATTGGTGTCATTTGTGACTGTAATAACTTGTTAGGGCAGTTAGGGTTAGCCCCCTTTAGTTCTAATGTACCCCCCTAACCCCCCCAATAAAGGTTTAACCCCGTGATCACCCCCCGTCGCCAGTGTCGCTAAGGCTGGGTTCACATTGCAGCGGTTTATGAGAACGAATGTGATTCGCACTGCAGTGCAAATCACATCCGATCTCTGTGCGATTCGAGTTCAGCCATTCGCCGCACCCGCCGCACCCGCCGCAAATTCGCACGGGACCCTTTTTTTGGCCCGCAGCAGAATCGGATCGCATGGGTGTTCACACTATGCGATCCGAGTTTGCAGATCGCACTGCGATATGCGAACTGATCTGGGGGTGTCATTAACATTTCACTGACACTCCCAGCAGTTCGCATAGGGCAGTGTGAACTGCCGCCGGGAGGCATGTGATGCGGGAACCCGCCGCGGATTCATGGCGTTCCCGCATCGCTCCAGTGTGAACCCAGCCTAATAAGCGATCATTTTTCTGATCGCCGTATTAGTGTCACAGGTGACGCTAGTTAGGCAGGTAGGTATTTAGGTTCGCCGCAGCTTTTTATAGAGCCAGGGACCCCCATATACTACCGCATAAAGCCCCCTGATTGCCCCCTAGTTAACCCTTTCACCAGTGATCACCATATAACTGTTACAGGTGACGCTGGTTGGTTAGTTATTTTTTTATAGTTTCAGGGCACCCGCCATTTATTACCTAGTCTCACTAGTGTACCTCTAAATTTAGGGGTGTCTACTTTCCAAAATGGGGTCATTTGGGGGGGGTTTGTGCCATCTTGGCATTTTATGGCCTTCAAAACTGTAACGCCCTTAGAAAGCCTGAAGGCGGTGCTTGGTTTTCGGGGCCCCGTACGCGGCTAGGCTCCCAAAAAGTCCCACATATGTGGTATCCCCGTACTCAGGAGAAGCAGCAGAATTTATTTTGGGGTGTTATTTCACATATGCCCATGGCATGCGTGAGCAATATATCATTTAGTGACAACTTTGTGAAAAAAAAAAAAAAAAAAAGTTTGTAATTTTCCCGCAACTTGTGGCAAAATATAAAATATTCCATGAACTCAACATGCCTCTCAGCAAATAGCTTGGGGTGTCTACTTTCTAAAATGGGGTCATTTGTGGGGGTTTTGTGCCATCTTGGCATTTTATGGCCTTCAAAACTGTAATAGGTAGTGAGAAGTGAACTCAAAAATTTACGCCCTTAGAAAGCCTGAAGGCGGTTCTTGGTTTTCGGGGCCCCGTACGCGGCTAGGCTCCCAAAAAGTCCCACATATGTGGTATCCCCGTACTCAGGAGAAGCAGCAGAATTTATTTTGGGGTGTCATTTCACATATGCCCATAGCATGTGTGAGCAATATATCATTTAGTGACAACTTTGTGTAAAAAAAAAATATATATATATTTTTTTGTCATTATTCAATCGCTTGAGGCAAAAAAATAAAATATTCAATGGGCTCAACATGCCTCTTATCAATTTCCTTAGGGGGTCTACTTTCCAAAATGGGGTCATTTGGGGGGGTTTTGTACTGCCCTGCCAATTTAGCACCTCAAGAAATGAGATAGGCAGTCGTAAACTAAAAGCTGTGTAAATTCCAGAAAACGTACCTTAGTTTGTAGATGTGACAACTTTTGCGCAAACCAATAAATATACAATTATTGACTTTTTTTTTTTACCAAAGACATGTGGCTGAATACATTTTGGCCTAAATGTATGACTAAAATTGAGTTTATTGGATTTTTCTAATAACAAAAAGTAGAAAATATCATTTTTTTTCAAAATTTTCGGTCTTTTTACGTTTATATCGCAAAAAATAAAAATCGCAGAGGCAATCAAATACCATCAAAAGAAAGCTCTATTTGTGGGAAGAAAAGGACGCAAATTTTGTTTGGGTACAACATTGCATGACCGCGCAATTACCAGTTAAAGCAGCGCAGTGCCAAAGTGTAAAAAGACCTCTGGTCATTTACCAGCAAAATGGTCCGGTCTGAAAGTGGTTAATAAATAAATGTTGCTTGTCTTTCAAAAAGCTCATATACAGCATTTACTTGTAATCAAAGGTATTAATGTACATGTAAAAATCTATTTTTTATTTTTTGCTAGAAAATTACCTAAAACCCCCAAACATTCTATATATTTTTTAGCAGAGGTATTTGTGCTGCGTTTTTTCAAAAGTTTACTGTTGGGAAGTGGCTAAATATGTTTCACAATAGCCACAAAGGCTATAAATCCACTTTGTATGCCTTTACAAACCAAGATATTACCTTGTAAAAGTAGCGCTATCGTCTTCACCCTCGCCTTCACCATCCATCCACATAGCCTGTGCAGAGAGTAGAGATGTGGGAGGAGCCCAGCAGGCTCCACTCACGACATGCAGAAAACTACAGAAAGAGGCGGAGACGAGACCAATCACCCTGCACAAGGAGAGAGAGCAGCAGTGAGCGGTCTTTATTACAGTAAGTCTCATACTGGATTACAGCACAGATCTTGAAGAAATACTGCTCCTGGAGTTCAGCTTTAACTGTTTTCGCTCCTTTTCCTTTTCTTGTAAAGCCTGGTTAGTGAGAGTTATGAGAGGCGTTTAGAGGAAGGAAATGTCTGAAGTGTTTCACTTCTTCATTCTCCATTATTTTTATTATATCAAAAATGACAACGGCTACAAAAGAAGCAAGATTAACTACCTCCCAACCGGCCTATAGACAGATGACGACTGGGTGCGAGCGCTGCTGTCCTGAGTGGATGTCCTACGACATCCACGACCACGCCTCGCACGCAATCTGTTACACGGATCCTGTGGAAACAGCGGGTATCGGGCCGGTACCATGTTATAACTGTGACCAATCACAGCAGATCACATGGCAATTGCACACAATGAATGGCTTCCATTCATTGTGCACTATGGTGTTGATCTCTGTGATCACATGGTACCGATAGGGCCATTCACAGCCCATCTGTATTATGTGATTGGCTGCGGCCAATCGCAATAGTTCACACTGAATGGAGGTCATTCGTTCAAAAAAATTAAAAAAATGGTTGCTTATAACACTGATTGTCACTATTGTAAGCAGCCATAGTGTGTGTGAATAAAAACAAAAAAACTTGATCACTTCCCAGAGTAGTACAGTGTTACTCTGTTTAAAAAAATAAACATTTTTTTTATAAAAAAGGAAAAAATGTTTAACCATTTCTTCAGATCCATGCTATAGCCAAAAGCATTGCCTATGGAGATTTTTAAGTACTTAATTAGTAGTTTGTCACCATTTCACGAGTGTGCACAATTTTGAAGCTTGACATGTTAAGTATCTATTTATTTACTTGGCGTAACATCATCTTTCATAGTATACAAAAAAATTGGGCTAACTTTTACTATTTTTTTTTTTTTTTTTTTTTTTTATTCATGAAAGTTTTTTTTTTTTTTTTTTTTTTTTCTCAAAGAAATTGCACTTGTCAGAGCGCTGCGCAAATACAGTGTGACATAAAATATTGCAAAGGCTGACATTTTATTCTCTAGGGTCTCTGATTTTATATATATATATATATATATATATATATATCTATATATATATATATATATATATATATATATCTCTCATCTCAATTTATTAATATATATATATATATATATATATATATATATATATATATGTATAATTTTTTTCTAGAAAGAAATACTCATTTAATCTTGTGAACAACCACTGTCAGAAAAAGGCTGGGTCTTCAAGTGGTTGGCTTGAAAGTTATTAACCACTTGCCGCCAACCGCAGTAGCTGTACGTTGGTACTTTGACTCTAAATACCATTGTTATGGCAGCAGCTAGCTGCCATAACCCCAGTATTTTCAGAAACTGTGCTCTTTAGGATAAAAGTGGTCTCTGCGGCAGATTCGCCGCAAGATCACTTTTATCGGGGGCGCCCCCTCCTGCCACACTCCGATTGTCTGCGTTGCTTACCGGAGTCGTCGGTAGCGGTGAAGACCATCGGGTCCTCTCCCCTGACAGGCCTGGAACCAACTGAGGGCCCCCCCCCCCCCCCGCTCGGCTTCATAAAGTTGGATAGCGCAGACCTCCTCTGTAACTCAAAGCTGGTAACCTGTAGAAATTTTAAAACAATGCTTTATGGAGATTTTTAAGGGTCAAAGTTTATCGCCATTCCACGAGCGGCACAATTTTGAAGCGTGACATGTTTTCTATCAATTTACTTGGCGTAACATCATCTTCCTCAATATAAAGAGAATTGGGCTAACTTTACTGTTGTCTTATTTTTTGTCAAGGTGTATTTTTTTTTTCTTTTATAAAAAAATGTGAAAAAAAATCTGTATGGGGGTTCTAAGTAATTTTATAGCAAAAAAAAAGTTTTGTTTTCAAAGAGTCTCGGTCCATAAGTGGTTAAAATACATTTTGAAATGATATGCATAAATTTTTTTCGTTATTGGGCTTACATCAACTTCTCTCCCCCCCCCCCCTTCTAAAACCTGCTTCCCTTTTTTACATCCATTTGCCTATTTGGGTTTGTGAATGAAGAGCGGGACACAGTGCTTTGTGTTTTGAATGGTATGTGTACATTGTAAATATTTGTATACATTGTTTTCTTATTATTGTACTGCTCCTTTTTTGTTGCTACATCGTTTCCCTTTTACGATGAATGCTGGTGTAATGGGTAGCTGGAATCTTCACGGTGCTATTATTATGGCACTGTACAATGATGTGTAGGAAAGAAAAGTGGAGGATATGACATTTGGTAGTATGTGGGGTGCGGAATTTATGGTGGTGGGTAGTATGACATGAGAGGGGTGCTGAGTGTATGGTGGGGGGTTGTATGACACGAGAGGGGTGCGGAGTGTGTGGTGGGGGGGGGGGGTAGTATGACATGAGAGGGGTGCGGAGTGTATGGTGGGGGGGGGTAGTATGACATGAGAGGGTTGTTGAGTGTATGGTGGGGGGGCAGTATGACAGGAGAGGGGTGCGCAGTGTATGGTGGGGGGTAGTATGATATGAGAGGGGTGCTGAGTGTATGGTGGTGGGTAGTAAGACACGAGAGGGGTGCGGATTGTATGGTGGGGGGTAGTATGATATGAGAGGGGTGCGCAGTGTATGGTGGGGGTAGTATGATACGAGAGGGGTGCGGATTGTATGGTGGGGGGTAGTATGATATGAGAGGGGTGCGCAGTGTATGGTGGGGGGTAGTATGATACGAGAGGGGTGCGGATTGTATGGTGGGGGGTAGTATGATACGAGAGGGGTGCGGATTGTATGGTGGGGGGTAGTATGATATGAGAGGGGTAGGGGGTAGTATGACACGAGAGGGGTGCGGAGTGTATGGTGGGAGGGGCAGTATGACACGAGAGGGGTGCGGAGTGTGTGATGGGGGGGTAGTATGCCATGAGAGGGGTGCGGAGTGTATGGTAGGGGGGAGGTAGTAGAGTTGTACGATTCTGGCCAAAATAAGAATCCTGATAAAGATCACAATTCTCTCACGATTCTCACTACATAAAATTTTTCACATTATACAAAAAAAAATGGGCTAACTTTACTTGTTAGGTTTCTTTTTTTTTTTTTTTTTAATTCATTAGTAATTTTTCCCCCAAAAATTGCATTTGAAAGACCGCTGCGTAAATACCGTGTGACCTAAAATATTGCAACAACCACCATTTGGGTTTGGATGTGGTTTACACAGCGAGACTTGCGCATGCATCTGTGTGCGAGCTCGCTGGGGTAGAGGGCACTTTAATTTTTAATTTTTTTTGTTAGAGGGATTGAGAGTGGGGGGGGAAGATTGCGAGAGTGGGGGGGGGGAGATTGCGAGAGTGGGGGGGGGGAGATTGCGAGAGTGGGGGGGGGGGGAGATTGCGAGAGTGGGGGGGGGGGAGATTGCGAGAGTGGGGGGGGGGGGAGATTGCGAGAGTGGGGGGGGGGGGAGATTGCGAGAGTGGGGGGGGGGGGAGATTGCGAGAGTGGGGGGGGGGGGGAGATTGCGAGAGTGGGGGGGGGGGGAGATTGCGAGAGTGGGGGGGGGGGGGAGATTGCGAGAGTGGGGGGGGGGGGGAGATTGCGAGAGTGGGGGGGGGGGGAAGATTGCGAGAGTGGGGGGGGGGGGAAGATTGCGAGAGTGGGGGGGGGGGGAAGATTGCGAGAGTGGGGGGGGAAGATTGCGAGAGTGGGGGGGAAGATTGCGAGAGTGGGGGGGGAAGATTGCGAGAGTGGGGGGGGAGGGGAGATTGCGAGAGTGGGGGGGGGGGGGAGGGGAGATTGCGAGAGTGGGGGGGGGGGAGGGAAGATTGCGAGAGTGGGGGGGGGGAGGGAAGATTGCGAGAGTGGGGGGGGGGGGGAGGGAAGATTGCGAGAGTGGGGGGGGGGGGGAGGGAAGATTGCGAGAGTGGGGGGGGGGGGAGGGAAGATTGCGAGAGTGGGGGGGGGGGAGGGAAGATTGCGAGAGTGGGGGGGGGGGGAGGGAAGATTGCGAGAGTGGGGGGGGGGGGAGGGAAGATTGCGAGAGTGGGGGGGGGGGGAGGGAAGATTGCGAGAGTGGGGGGGGGGGGAGGGAAGATTGCGAGAGTGGGGGGGGGGGGAGGGAAGATTGCGAGAGTGGGGGGGGGGGAGGGAAGATTGCGAGAGTGGGGGGGGGGGGAGGGAAGATTGCGAGAGTGGGGGGGGGGGGAGGGAAGATTGCGAGAGTGGGGGGGGGGGGAGGGAAGATTGCGAGAGTGGGGGGGGGGGGAGGGAAGATTGCGAGAGTGGGGGGGGGGGGAGGGAAGATTGCGAGAGTGGGGGGGGGGGGAGGGAAGATTGCGAGAGTGGGGGGGGGGGGAGGGAAGATTGCGAGAGTGGGGGGGGGGGGAGGGAAGATTGCGAGAGTGGGGGGGGGGGGAGGGAAGATTGCGAGAGTGGGGGGGGGGAGGGAAGATTGCGAGAGTGGGGGGGGGGAGGGAGATTGCGAGAGAGAGATTGCGAGAGTGGGGGGGGGGGGAGATAAATGGAAAAAGTGAAATGCGAGTCGCTATACTGCTTTTTTTATTTATTTATTTTTTTTTTTTTCCCCAAGTGCCACTCGGTGCCGCGGTCACGCTTGTGGTGGTAAGCTGTTCCTGAGACCTCTGGGATGAAGAAACATACTGACTAATCACGTTCTTTGCTGATGTTGGTTCCGGTATCTCCGCCATTTGCGTTTCGCGCTGGCTCCGACGGCTTCCCCTCCGCTCCGAAACAGGCAACCTCACGCCACGGCCATGATAGTGAGCATCCTGGGGACACCATTGATCGCTGCACAGCATGCGCTTTTAAGCTGACCACAATTAGTTTAATGGTCAGAATCCAGGATTGCAATCGCGGTGGGCGGAGAATCGCGATAACTATTCTCAGCGATTGATCATGCAGCTCGAGTGGGAGGTAGTATGCATATGAGAGGGATGCACATGGTAGAAAAGTGGTATATGGTGTGAATGAGCCCTGAGTTATTGCTACATCACTGCAGAGGCCACCTGCAGTGGCATGCATAGAGAAATTGAAGCTGCACAGCACCAGAACTGGCCTCCCAGCCTGCTGCAAACACTGCTCTCACAGTCCCTGCCCGCCGAGTCCCTGCCCACAGCCTGCCAGCTCACCTTCCTCCACACGGCAGAAAGAAAGCCTCTCCTGCATGCATCGCATCCCTCCTGGGGTCAGCAACGGCCGGCAGCTCTGCCTCCACCTCTATAATCTGTCTGCAGGTGGCGCTGCCTGGCAGACACAGAGGGGGGGCGCTGGAGAGAGCCGAGAGTGGCAGAGGGAAGAAGCTTCTGGTTGGAGTGGCGCTGATCTAGCAGCGCTGTGGCTGCATACTAGGAGCGACCCTTGCTCATCCATCTGGCCCGCTTAGTGGTGACACTGACAGAGTCACAGGAGGACATTCCCTCCCACTCCTGCACACACTTCAGGCAAATTAGGCGGCCATGAGGCCCCCGGGAGTGCGAGGCCTAAGGCAACCGGCATCCCTAAGGCAACTGGCCTGTTAGTGGGCCCTGAGGACAGGAGTTGATGACCACTGCTCTACTGGATGGGGATGTGGTGAGTGTGGAGGCCATTGGAGGACAGGGACCTCATTGTCCAGTGGTGAGATGATTGGAGCTTTGTGACATGGTGCATTATCGTGCTGGAAGGAGCCATCAGAAGATGGGGACACTGTAGTCATAAAGGGATGGACATGGTCAGCAACAATACTCAGGTAGGCCGGGGGGGTTTAAATGATACTCAATTGGTACTAAGGGGGCCAAAGTGTGCCAAGAAAATATCCCCCATATCATTACACCACCACCACCAGCCTGAACCGGTGATACAAGGCAGGATGGATCCTTGTTTTCATGTTGTTTATGCCAAATTCTGACCCGACCATCTGAATGTTGCGTCTAAAATCGAGACTCGTCAGAGGAGGCAATGTTTTTTCCAATCTTCTATTGTCCAATTTTGGTGATCCTGTGTGAATTGTAGCCTCAGTTTCCTGTTAGCTGACAGCAGTGGCTCACCGGTGTGGTTTTCTGCTGCTGTAGCCCATCTGCTTCAAGATTCAATGTGTTGCGCGTTCACAGATGGTATTCTGCATACCTTGGGTATAACGAGGGGTTATTTGACTTACTGTTGCCTTTCTATTACCTGGAACCATTCTCCTCTGACATCAACAAGGCATTTTCCTCCACACAACTGCCGATCACTGGATATTTTCTCTTTTTCCCACCATTCTCTATAAACCCGAGAGATGGTTGTATGTGTGAAAATCCCAGTAGATCAGCAGTTTTTGAAATACTAACAATCACCATGCCACATTCAAAGTCACTTAAATCTTCTTTCTTCCCCCATTCTCGGTTTGAACTTCAGCAAGTCATCTTTGCCACATCTAGATGCCTAAATGCATTGAGTTGCTGCCATGTGATTGGCTGATTATCAATTTGTGTTGCCAAGCAATTGAACAGGTGTACCTAATAAAGTGGCCAGTGAGTGTATATGGACTAACTTGTGTGTTTTTTTTTTTCCCCCAGTTACAATTCAGTGTTGAAGAGGAATCGCAGGGGGCGGGATGTTGACTAGGATAAAAAGAGAGCAAAGGTGAAGTCCAGGGTTAGGCAGGATGAGCTTGTTCGGCAGGTCTAGCTAGACCATCCCAATTCTTGTCTTTGACCTGCTGAAATGCTGGAAGCAGCGATCCCTCTGCTGCAGCCCCAGCCCTCCCCTCTGCATAGAACGTCTACATTGTTGCACACAGTGTGCGCCTGTGTACGTCGGACATTGACACGTTTTTTGGGAAGCGTTTTTAAATTGTTTACAAAAGAATTCTTTGCAAACCCCCACATGCTTAAATCGTATGTCCAACCCCACCCTGCCTGGTTTTTACTTCTATATTGGGCTCCATTGGAGAGATTTCCCCTCGCTTCTTGTCTTGCTGACGTTTTGCTCAGATGGAAGGTGTGGGGAAATCTCCCAACAGCAGCACAGACAGTAATAAAACTGTTTTTCTTTTTAGTAGAGTACGGACATGCTGGAACTTCTGCAGATTTTTTTCTCTGTCCATTGGGGATTTTTTAGCAACAGAAAGACACTAAGTGGCAAAAACTGCCCTAGCAACAGAAGGACACTAGGTGGTGGAATATTTCTGTGCCCTAGCAACAGAACGACACTGGGTGACGGAATATTCCTGCGCCCTAGCAACAGAACGACACTGGGTGACGGAATATTCCTGCGCCCTAGCAACAGAACGACACTGGGCGGCGGAATATTCCTGCGCCCTAGCAACAGGATACTAGGTGGCAAAATATTCAGGATGCTAGGTGGCAGAATAGTCCCTGGACGTCCTCCTGTTTACTTCCGCAATGCACGCTCCCTCGAGCGTGCATCGGGGGGAAGTTCTGTGCTGGCCATGTCCCTTGGACACAGCCAGTCACAGATCGCTGTAAATGGCCAACCACAGCGGCCGTTTACAGCGTGATCGGCGTGTCCAATGAGAGATGATCTCATATATGAGATCATCTCTCATCACTGGCTCTCCCTCCTCACACACAGGCAGCGTGTGAGGAATAGAGAGATGAATGGCTGCAGCGGCCGTGAGTAAAAAAAAAAAAAAAAAAACGGAAAATAAAGTGCCCAAAGTAAATGTCAGTGCCACCTGTGCCCACTGCCACGTATTAGTGCCCACTTCCACGTATCGGTGCCACCTGTCCCCGTTGCCGCGTATCGGTGCCACCTGTCCCCGTTGCCGCGTATCGGTGCCACCTGTCCCCGTTGCCGCGTATCGGTGCCACCTGTCCCCGTTGCCGCGTATCGGTGCCACCTGTCCCCGGTGCCGCGTATCGGTGCCACCTGTCCCCGGTGCCGCGTATCGGTGCCACCTGTCCCCGGTGCTGCGTATCGGTGCCACGTGTCATTGTCCTGGTGCTCCAGGGCCTTCAAAAGTGTAATAGGTAGTCAAGAAGTTAGATGTGTAATGTATGCTCCTAGAACACCTGATGGCGCTCCCTGCATGTTGGGCCTCTCTGAGTGGCCAGGCTCTGGAAAAGCCCCACACATGTGGTATCATAATACTCAGGAGGATTAGCAGAATGTATTTTGGGGTGTCATTTGTGGTATACACATGCCATGTGAGAGAAATAACCTATGACAATTTTGTGAAAAAAAATAAATCTTCATTTGCAAAGAATTGTGGGAAAAAATTACATCAAAAACCTCACCATGCCTCTTACTAAATACCTTGGACTGTCTACTTTCAAAAAAGGGGTCATTTGGGGGGTATTTGTACTTTCCTGACTTGTTCGGGTCGCAAGAAATGAGATCGGCCACCAGTACATCAGGTGTGATCAATTTTGTATGATTTGCACCACAGCTTGTAGACTCTCTAACTTTCACAAAGACCAAATAATATCCACTAATTTGGGTTATTTTTACCAAAGATATGTAGCAGTATAAATTGTGGCCAAAATTTATAAGGAAAAATAATCATTTGCAAAATTTTATCACAGAAACAAAGAAAAATGTGTTTTTTTTTTTTTTTTTTTTTTGTTTTTTTTGTCGGTCTTTTTTCATTTATAGCGCAAGAATAAAAAAAACAGAGGTGGTCAAATACCACCAAAAGAAAGTTCTATTTGTATGAAAACAAGGGCAAAAAAATCATTTGGGTACAGTGTTACATGACTAATTGTCATTCAAAGTGTGAGAGCACCGAAAGCTGAAAATTGGTCTGGGCAGGAGGGGGAATTAAGTGCCCAGTTGCCAAGTGGTTAAAGGCTCAGGAAAAAAAAAAGTAAATTCACATATTTTTGGAAGTAAAAAAAGTGCATTTATTCCTTTTTCTCAGGAGGTGCAGAGCATTGTAAATGCATTCAGTGGATCGTGGGTGAAATGTCAGACTCCTGCTAGTAACATGTTAATGTTATACCCCAGATACAGGTGTAACATGTTACTAACGGTGAGCCTATCCTTTACATTGGATAATATGGAAGCAGCATTAACCACTTGCCGACCGGCTCCTGTACATACACGTCGGCAGTTTGAAGATGGATATCTCGGTAACGGCAGCAGTTGCTGCCACAACCGAGGTATCCATCTTTAGAGGCGGCGGTTCAGTTAACGATAATGGTGGTCTCTGCAGCAGATTCGCAGCGAGATCACATATCCTCTGCCGCTTACCAGAGCTGTCGGCGGAGGCGATCGGAACCGGTCCATGGCTGAGTATGGAGACGAGTGAGGCCAAGATGGCCCCCACCAATCTCCATACCATAACCGGGCGGAAGCGACGTCAAAACATCACTTCCGCCCATACGTCTTAAAGGCACATTTTTCTGTTGTCATTTTTCCAAATTACAAATTTTATTTTTATTTAAAAATTTAAAATTGTTTGTATTTTAAGTCCAAATATGAGATCTGAGGACTCTTTGACCCCAGATCTCATATTTAGGAGGTCTTGTCATGCTTTATTTTTTCTATTGCAAGGGATGTTTACATTCCCTGTAATAGGAATAAAAGTGACCTATAAACAGTGAAAAAATAAATAAAATCAAGTAAAAAAAAAAAAAAAAAAAAATTTTATTTTAAAGGGCCCCGTCCCGCCGAGCTCACGCGCAGAAGCAAACGCATATGTGAGTAGCGCCCGCATATGATAACGGTAGTCAAACCACACATGTGAGGTATCACCACAATCGGTAGAGCGAGAGCAATAATTCTAGCTCTAGACCTCCTCTGTAACTCAAAACATGCAACCTGTAGAATGTTTAAACTTCGCCTATGGAGATTAACACTGCGGGCGATGCGAGGCGACACTACTTGCCTCGCCGCAATCTGACAAGTCGCCCCCGTTCTGTACAATGGAACCGTTCTGAGAGGAGCGACTCGAGTCGCTCCGACTCAGAAAAAAGGTTCCTGTACTACTTTTGGGCGACCTCGGGGCAACTTGCATTGACTTCTATACAGAAGTCATTTGCAAATCGCCCCCAGTGTGAACCGGCCCTAAGGGTAAAAGTTTGACGCCGTTCCACGAGCGGGCACAATTTTGAAGCGTGACATGTTGGGTATCAGTTTACTCGGCATAACATTTATCTTTCACAATATAAAAAAAAAAGAAATGGGCTAACTTCACTGTTGTCTTATTTTTTTTTATTATTCAAAAAAGTGATTTTTTTTTCCAAAAAAAAGCACGCTTGTAAGACCGCTGCGCAAATACGGTGTGACAAAAAGTATTGCAATTACAGCCATTTTAGTCTCTTGGGTGTTAGAAAAAAAAATGTATAATGTTTGGGGGTTCAAAGTAATTTTCTAGGCCTGGTCTTTAACTGATATATGTCGACAGAAGGGCTCGTACAGGCAAACGTACCTGTATCTTGCCCTTTAAGAAGCGGCCAGCAGGCTCCGTGAGTCGGGTCGAGGGTCCAGCGGACTCGATCGCCGCGGGGATACCAGTGATCCTCTCATGGAGAGGAAGAACGGGGAGGTGCTAATGTAAACAAGCATCTCCCTGTTCTGCCCAGTGACAGTGTTGCTGATCTCTGCTCCTTGTGATCTGGAGCTGAGATCAGTGACACATAGCCACGCCCCCCCCCCACAGTTAGAAACACTCCCTAGGACATACTTAACCCCTACACTACCACCTAGTGGTTAACCCCTTCACTGCCAGTGTCGTTTACACAGGAATCGCTTCATTTGTATAGCACTGATTGCTGTATAATGTCCCAAAAATGTGTCATAATTGTCCGATTATGTTCGCCATAATGTCGCAGTCATGTTAAAAATCGCTGATCCCTGCCATTACTAGTAAAAAAAAAAAATATATATATATTATATATATATATATATATATATATATATATATATATATATATATATATATATATATATATATATATATATATATATATATATATATATATATATATATACCATAAAATTATCTCCTATTTTGTAGATGCTATAACTTTTGTGCAAACTTTTTTTTCTTTTTTTCTTTTTTTTCTTATGTAGAAGAGTACGTATCGGCCTAAACTGAAGGGAAAAAGATTTTTTTTTGGGGGATATTATAGCAATGGAGAATGTATGGATAGATGGCCGCGCTGAGGGGGGGGGGGGGGGGGGGGGAGTTAAGGTTGCTGCCACCCTTTAATTCCTCAGCCTCTGTTAGGAGTCTGTGGTCTATAGCTATTTTGTAATGTTGGTATGGGCTGTTGGCGCTACCTCTGCTAAATTACTTATTGCCTCTATCAGATGACCCAGAAATGTTTAACAGGTGCTTATTATAGAAAAAAGTAAAGTCAATAAAAAATACACCTCTATGCTAACCATATATGTATTAGTTATTACGATAGGATAGTAACCCTCGGGGGGGAAAAAATGACAGATAAATATAGAACGAAAAACAAGGTAAACCTATACCTGTGTGTAGCGTACCTTCCTATAGAATAAAAACCCAAAGGTGTTCCCTCATACACAGTTCCGCTCTGCTGTATACGGAAGGAGGTTTCAGGTCTCAATCTTAGTGCTGCTAATTTAACTTTAGCATATATGTGCAAGGTTATAAACGAATGTATAAGCTGTAAACTAATAAGGTGCATGAATGCTACAATAAAATGTTATAAAGTGCAAAACAGTGCAAAAAAAGTTTATGCAAAAAAGCCCTACAGCTGTCAGTCCAAATCCTCACATATAAATAGAATGTACCATACAGAAACCACACAATATATGTAAAGATAACTGTAAACCAAACCAAATGGTCATATATATATATATATATATAATTATACACTCAATAGTCCTCAGCCATCCTATATATGCTCAATAGTCCTCAGCCATCAGGGTTGTAAACATTGTGGAAAAAATGCAAACAAAACAAGTGTATAATTCCAAAAAAATGCTCAATGTGATGTTATAAAGTTCAAATGATGTCTTGTAAAGTTCAGCGATATTCAAAATCCCAACTCAAAAGAAGAAAAAAGTAAAAAGTGACTTTCGTGATCACATGTATCCAGTGACTTCTGTGCTCGTGCCCCTTTGGGTCCCCACTCACCAGATTCCTATCCCCCCTAAGGGGTTATGGGCATATAGACTCTCCACCACTGTGTGCCTTGCGTTTGATGGTTCCACCTGCCAGCTGTATACTTGATACTCTGATGGTACTCCTTTTTTTTTTTTTTTTTTCTCCGACGGTGGTACTCCTTTTATCAAAATATTAGGCGAACAGGATCGTTCCTCAGAGGGAAGAGAGATCAATTCTCATAGTGTAGTATATCGATCACCACGGAGTATATTTTAATAAAAAAACTTGAACACATATTCCCAAAAGCTTAGTATAGCTTATTGTGGAATGTATAATGCTAGGGAGAGCTCACAGAAGGTGACTCTTTAAAAATGATGAGAGGAAGTTAATCCTTGCTTAGGCCAATATTTTATTGAAAAAATGCCATAACAGCAGAAAAATTTATAATAAAAAATGGAAAATAAAATTAAAATTAAAACCTAATAATGTATAAAAAGCAATTACATATGCCTCACAGGCTGGTATATGTCATAAAACCTGCTGGGCAAAACTAAAAAAAGGACCATTAGGTGCGGCCACACTGGTATAGCGTCGTCCTCAAACTAGGAGCTGGATGGTTAATGCCACCTTTTCCCAGATCGCTGTGGAGACTAATAGTCCTTAGTTCTAAGGTTGAAAGTCCAGGAAAGAAACAAAAATGTGTTAAAAAATTGGTCTATAAAAAAATATATATATATATATATATATATATATATATATATATATATATATATATATATATATATATATATATATATATATATATATATATATATATATATATATATATATATATATATATATATATATATATATATATATATATATATATATATATATATAGAACGCCGTAGCGTTTGCTTGAGTTATTCCCGCCTCTGTCTAATGAAATCGCGGGCGAGCAGCGTGCGTTCCAGCTGCGCTCCACGGACTCGACAGACCGGAAGTGACGTAGTGTGCGTGGCTCCGTTGTGCGCGTTTCGGTCATAGACGTACTCAGCAACGGTGGTATTTATTATAGCAAGATTGTGTTTGTTTTTTCAAAATTGTCGCTCTTTATTTTTTGTTTATAGCGCAAAAAAATAAAAACCGTAGAGGTGATCAAATGCCACCAACAGAAAGCTCTATTTGTGGGAGGGGAAGGACGTCAATTTTGTTTGGGAGCCACGTCGCATGACTGCGCAATTGTCAGTTAAAACGATGCAGTCCCGAATCTCAAAAAGTGCTCTGGTCTTTGGCCAGCCAAATTGTCCGGGGCTGAAGCGGTTAAAGTAGACCTACATTCTAACTAAATGGCATTTCGTTTTCTAAAGCCCTTTGTAATATAAACTGTGTGAGTGTATTCACTTTTCTTCTTTTTTTATTTTTTTGTTTGTTGCATTTCAGTCCTGCAGCCACTTGCTGTCTACATGTGTTCTAGCAATGGTGAATTTCCCAAAGGTGACAACTGTGGACCATGTCTGTGACATTGGCGTTAAAATGACTACTTGTAGCCTCCATTGGAGGTCTCTGTGATGATGCAGGAGCACAACAGGGATAGAGCGGTATTTCTCTACTGGATTATAACCGATCCAGATTTGAATTTCATGCAAACAATTTTTTTTCGTTATTTCAACTCGTTACTATTGCCATTCAGAACGAAGCGAACCACATGTGTCTAGTCCTAGGCTCACATAGGAGACACGGGATTGGTAGTGGAGGAGTGGCGAGCTCTATAGGAGACCTTGAAAAAAAGTAAAAAAACAAATCTGGCTAAAGAGAGCCTAGTAAGAACACCACTCTTATACAAGCACACAATGCATGTGAAGGCAGGGTGAGCACCTGAACCAATTGGGGCTTGTGCACATGGATACCAGGCACAAAAATCAGAGGCAAGTCAAATGCAGCATTCAGGGGCCGGGACAAGGGGTGGGCAGGAAGGGGCAGATGTCCCAGGTCCAGAGAAACATTGGGGGCAAAGAAAAGACGTAGGGTGGTACACCCATTCTACAGCATGTAGTAACAATGGGGGAAGGGACGCAATTTTGGTTCCTTTGCCCTGGGCACTGGATGACCCTTTCTCAGTACTGGCAGCAATGGGAAAATGGAATGCATGGTAGATGCCGGTACCATAAATATCTATGTGGAATTTCCATTTAATTGTGCAGAGGCATTTAATCCATTAAATGTTGTTCTCATAACAGAGGGAGCTAGAAGAAGCCACGCACACTCGGACACGTCCCTTATACAAACACTTCTCATAATCTTACAATAGCGTGACAGGTTTGTTGGACCTGTGTAGCTTGGCATCTTTCCTGCTGAAATAACTCTACCACCTTCTCTGGGAGTGTATCCAAACTTTAAACTGCATCTGTTTACATAAGTAAGGTATTGATGGGGTGGAGTGCGGTGAATGTTGCTCTGCTGTTTTTTGGTTGCAGTTCCTGGGGGACACCTCAGGACCCCATCTCTCTGTATTCACATGGTTTTCCACCAACCAAAGTGTTACCTTGTACTGGCAGCCAGTTGAGCTGTTGTGATGTACGCTCTAGGGACATCTATTAGACCTGCGGATTTAGAATTGCTCTACTTTATTTTGCGATTTCAAAGGCACAGATCAAACTCACTCATCCATGTCTTTATGGACCTTGCTTTGTGCACTGGTGCGCAGTCATGTTGCAGCAGGAAGGGGTCATCTCCAAACTGTTCGCACAAAGTTAGGAGCATGAAATTGTCCAAAATGTCTTGGTATTCTGACGTCTTAAGAGTTCCCTTCACTGGAACTAAGGGGCCAAGCCCAACCCCTGAAAAACAACCCCCACATCATAATCCCACCTCCATCAAATGATTTGGAGCAGACAATTTTATGCTTTCATTTTTGTGGGGACAGTTTGGGGTTGTCCCCTTCCTGTTTCTACATAACTGCGCACCAGTGCACAAAGCAAGGTCCATAAAGACATGGATGAGCGAGTTTGGGGTTGAGGAACTTGACTGGCCTGCACAAAGTCCTGACCTCAACCCGATAGAACATCTTTGGGAGGAATTGGAGCAGACACTGCAAGCCAGACCTTCTCGTGCCTGACCTCATAAATGCGCTTCTAGAAGAATGGTCACATATTCCCATAGACACCCTCCTAAACCTTGTGGACGGCCTTCCCAGAAGAGTTGAAGCTGTTATAGATGCAATGGGTGGGCCAACTCAATATTGAACCCTACAGACTAAGACTGGGATGCCATTAAAGTTCATGTGTGTGAAAGGCAGGTGTCTTCATACTTTTGATAATATAGTGTATGTGGCACCACTCCATGGCCCAATGGGGCCTGCCTAAGGACCTTCTATATATGCGATGCACCTCTAGACAGGGACGTAAATGCCTCTACTTGGTGTAGAAGCCAATTGTAGAGATACAGTGCCTTGCAAAAGTGTTCACCCTCTTGGCATTTTTTTTTTTGTTTTGTTGCCTCACAACCTGGAATTAACATGGATTGTTTGAGGATTTGCATAATTTAATTTACAGAACACGCCAACAACTTTAAAGATGGGTGTTTTATTTTTTTATTTATTTTCTATTGTGAAGCAAACAACAAATAGGACAAAATAACAGAAACCATCAATGTGAATAACTATTCCCCCCCCCCCCCCCCTTAAGTCAATACTTTGTAGAGTCACCTTTTGTGGCTATCACAGCTCCAAGTCACTTTGGATAAGTCTCTATGAGCTTGTCGCATCTTACCACTGGGATTTTTGCCCATTCCTCTTTGCCAAACTGCTCCAGCTCCTTCAAGTTGGATGGTTTGCGCTTGTGAACAGCAATTTTTAAGCCTGACCACAGATTTTCTATTGGATTGAGGTCTGGGCTTTGACTAGGCCATTCCAACACATTTACATGTTTCCTCTTAAACCACTTAAAGAGGAAGTAAACCCTTCCAAACAACTTGGACCTATAGGTAAGCCTAGATTAAGGCTTACCTGTAGGTCCAAGCAATATCTCCTAAACCTATATGGTTTAGGAGATATTTGCCCGAAAATGGGCACCGCTGTCTACGGCGCATGCGCCGTAGACAGCGGCGCGCATGCGCACTAAATGCGGCAAATCCAAGAATGGATTTGCCAAATTTGTCGACTCCCGTGCGCATGCGCGGGAGTGACGTCATCGCGGCTTCGCCGTATGACAGCGTCGGAGCTGCGAGGCGCGACTCCCGTGCGCATGCGCGGGAGTGACGTCATCGCGGCTTCGCCGCTGTCATTGGTCGGAGCTGCGAGACGCCACCAGCAAGATGGACGCGGCGGACTACAGGGATCAGCGGCGACTTCGCTGGCTCCTGTGTCAGGTAAGTGACACATAATGAGCTACTATGCGATGCATAGTAGTCCATTATGCTTTACCTTTGCAGGGAAAAAAAGAGGAAGTAAACCCATCAGGGTTTACTTCCTCTTTAAGTGTTGCTTTAGCAGTGTGTTTGGGGTCATTATCCTGTTGGAAGGTGAACCTCCATCCTAGCCTCAAATCGCACACAGAGTGCTACAGGTTTTGCTCAAGAATATCCCTGTATTTAGCACCATCCATCTTTCCCTCAACTCTGAACAATTTTCCAGTCCTGACTGCTAAAAACATCCCCACAGCATGATGCTGCCACCACCATGTTTCACTGTGGGGCAGGTTGTTCTTTGGGTGATGTGATGTTTTGGGTTTGAGCCAGACATAGTGTTTTCTTTGATGGCCAAAAAGTTCAATGTTAGACTCATCAGACCAGAGCACCTTCCTCCATACATTTTGGGAGTCTCCCACATGCCTTTTCGCAAACGCAAAACGTGCCATTTTGTTTTTTGCTGAAAGTAATGGCTTTCTTCTGGCCACTCTGCCATAAAGCCCAACTCTATGGAGCATACGGCTTATTGTGGTCCTATGTAGGGATACTCCAGTCTCTGCTGTGGAACTCTGCAGCTCCTCCAAGGTTACCTTAGGTCTCTGTGCTGCCTCTGATTAATGCCCTCCTTGCCCGGTCTGTGAGTTTTGGTGTGCGCCCGTTTCTTGACAGGTTTGCTGTTGTGCCATGTTCTTTCCATTTGGTTATGATAGATTTGATGGTGCTCCTAGGGATCATCAAAGATTTGGATAATTTTTTTTTATAACCTAACCATGACTTGTACTTCTCAACATTGTCCCTTACTTGTTTGGAGAGTTCCTTGGTCTTCATGGCAGTGTTTGGTTAGTGGTGCCTCTTGCTTAGGTGTTGCAGCCTCTGGGGCCTTTCAAAAAGGTGTGTATATGTAATGACAGGTCATGTGACACTTAGATTGCACACAGGTGGACATCATTTCACTAATTATGTGACTTCTGAAGGTAATTGGTTGCACCAAAGCTTTTTATGGGCTTCATAACAAAGTGGGTGAATGCATATGGACACGCCAATTATCAGTTTTTTTATTTATTTTTTCTGAAAAATTAGTTTTATGTATATATTTTACTTCACCAACTTAGACTATTGTGTTCTGATTCATCACATATAATTCAGATTAAAAAAAACATTGAACTAAAGGCTGTAATGTAACAAAATAGGTAAAAACCCAAAGGGGGAGAATACTTTTTCAAGGCACTGTACTCCTATATAAAAATGTGCCACCTTATCTACATCAATGGATCCATGAAGGAAGTTCTTTAATCTTGTCAAACTTTGACATTAGAGCTTTTTTCCTTTATGATCGCATAAAATGGAAGAACTTTCCTTGATGGATCCATTGCCTCACTTGGTTGCTGTAGAGGCCAGTTGTTCGGAATTCATATACAAAAGGTGCCAGCTTCAATACATCAATGGATCCACTATCGAAGGTTCTTCAATCTTATGAAACCTTTACATTAGAGCATTTTGCTTTGTGATGGCATAAAATGCAAGAACTTTCATTGACGGATCTGTTGATTGTATACAATATTGCACCCTTGTCTATGAAAATCTATACAATTGGCTTCTACAGTAACCAAGTGAGGCAATGGATCCATCAAGGAAAGCTTTCTTTTTATCAATCACAAGGCAAAAAGCTCAATGTAATGGTTTTATAAATTGAATGAACATTCATTGATGTATATGCAGTGGCAAACAAAGCCAGTCCATATATTCCATATACAGTACATAATGGTATTGATACTTCACCCATCACAATGCAATATATTTTGATGTAGAGGTTATGGCGAACAAAATCATGTCCATTTATTCCATGTATGCATATGGTAATATAGTCACTTCACCTATTGTGGACTCCATTGCATCTTTGAATATTAGTCCTTCATAGCAGATAAGAGGGAGAAAGGATGAAGATGCCACCTTGCATACATCAGTGGATCAATCAAGGAAAATTAATCAATATACGCGATCATGAAGCAAAATGCTCCAATGTAGAGGTAGTAGCAAACAGAGGCTGCTTCTGCTTGAGGAAGTTGTAGCAGTATCCTCCAGCAGAGTATTTCAGGAGAGGATGAGTTATGCCCCCTACACACGAGCGCAATTTCCATCGGAAAAATCTTGCATGGTTTTTCTGATGGAATTCCGCTCAAGCTTGGCTTACATACACTGTCACAAGTTCTCTGAACTTTTCGTCCTTCAAGAACGCGTTGACGCACAGCACTACGACGAGCCGAGAAAATGAAGTTCAATGCTTCCGAGCATACGTAGGAATTTTGCGCGTCAGAATTGTTGCTGCAGACGATCGGAAATTTTTCAGACCGAAAAATAGAGAACCTGCTCTGTCTTTTGCTGGCAGGAATTCCGCCAGCAAAAGTCTGATGGCGCATACACACGGTCGTAATTTCCAACCAAAAGCTCTCATCGGTCTTTTGCCAGCCGAATTTCCGATCGTGTATACGGGGTATAAGAGGAAGGAGCAGAGTCCTCCAGCACTGCAAACAATTTTAGGAGAGGAGAGTTGTAGGGAGGAGAAGCGTCCTCCAGCAGAGAAGAGTATTTCAGGAGAGTTGGAGGAAGGAGCAGAGCCTTTTAGCAGTACAGAGTATTTCGGGAGAGGAGAGTTGGAGGAAGGAGCCAGAGTCCTCCAGCAATGAAAAGTATTTCAGGAAAGGAGAGTCGGATAAAAGAAAGAGGAGAGTCCTCGAGTAGAGCAGGATATTTAAAGAGAGGGGCATTGGAGGAAAAAGCAGAGTCCCCCACAGGGGCGGACTGACAACTCATGGGGCCCCTGGACAATAGGAGAAGATTATAGGGCAATAGAAGATTATGGGGACCCCAGGCAATAGATTATATAGGGCCACAAAGTATATACACACACAGACACACAATATACACGCACACACCTGGTTTTATTGAGGCTGGCAACCCAGATGGGGGGGCCCTTAGTGGCATGGGGCCCTTGGGCGGTGCCCTCCAGTACTGCAGAGAATTTTAGGAGAGGAGAGTTGGAGGAAGGAGAAGCATCCTCCAACAGAGGAGTATTTCAGGAGAGGACTTAGATGCAGTTTTGCTAATTGAATTGGTAAATGTAATTTTCTTTTGCTCAATTGCCTCTCTGCTTCTTCTGTTTTTCAGACATGTGAAGAAGGAATGTCCTGCAGTGATCTCTCTAGAACATTGTGCCCCCCCTGCATGAACGCAGACACATGAGGATGCCCGCCCGTCTCCCTGGATCCCTGCCCAGGGCCGAACCCTTCCAAGCCCTCTGTATCCTGTTCACATGATCTGGCAGAGTCTGTGCATGACCGAGGCTGGACAATGTTCCTGGCACGGACAGAAAAGCCATATTTCCTCTTGTGTTTGGTCTTCTCACAGCTGCTTTTTGTTTTGCTGCTGTACCGCCGCGGAGCTTCCAGCGTCTTCCAGGGGATATTCGGGTCCAGCCCCACCTGGGACTATTCCAGAACGCACGACGTGTACACCAACCTCAGTTCCTTCATACCCGACCCTAAGGCCGTGAGGACCCTCTACTGTCCTGTAAGGTCCCCTATTCTCGGTACGTGACATGCTTCAGGGATGAAGGGGGATAACTTGAGTAACCATGCAAAAAAGTTTTTTGTTTTGGCATTTTAAAATGCATATAGGTGAGCAATCCTGCCTGACAAGCAATGTGTTATTCTGTTTAAACAGTATTGTGAACCAGACACTCCTGACGCACTGCATAGCCTGTTCATCACTCAAGCTTTGCAGCTTCATATCTTTTGTTAATGGGGGGCCATAGCTCTACTGTAACAAGAAGATAATCAGATATATTTATTAATAAAAAGAAAAGTTGTGCAAGGTACACAAAAGGTAGTTGGGTTAAGTGTTTTTTTTTGCTTTTTTTTTTTAAGGGTGTACTTTGTAGGCCCAGGGTTCACAACTGGTTAAAATACAATCCTAATTGTACAGTACAGGACACAGGCCGAGTATTCATAGACTTTGGGTTATAGGCTGGTGCCTTAAGTTTATTGGACACTGGAAAGCTTTTGAGGACACGCGCCCTGGGCATCCACTCAAGAACTCCACCCCACACCACGAGTCCTCTGATGTCCTGTGGTGTTTGACCTCTTCTTCTCCCTCATGGAGAATTCACTCTTGGCTAACTCATTTGTTATATTACTTTGCATCTTCAATGAACTCCGCAATCGGCCACAATAAAAGCAGTGCATTTGGATCGGTGTAACCTCTGTCTAACCTTGAGAACCGTATGCAGACCCCACGCAGTGGAGATGACCCGTAATATTGTTTCAGGCACTGGGTCCTGCGTGGGTACTCGCTTCTGCACTTTGTGCAACCCATGTAGGAGGCTGCAGGGTACTATAGAGGTCCAGAAATACTTTCCTCTCCCTATTCTTTACTCTGGTCATTCTTAACAAGGGTTCTGTGGATTCCCAAAGTTCCCCCAGTGGTTACTAGAGGTTCTTTGAGTAGTATGAAATTTCTGCGCCTCAGATATGTAACCACTGACACCACTAACCACTGACACCACTGATCTTTATAGCGATTGTCAAGTGGAGAATTTTTCTCATTGACCGCCAATGTAAGGACCATTATTCCTTCTTCCCACCGATCACCAATGTAAGGAACATTCTTCCCACTGATCACCAATGTAAGGAACATTCTTCCCACTGATCACCAATGTAAGGAACATTCTTCTCACTGATCACCAATGTAAGGAACATTCTTCCCACTGATCACCAATGTAAGGAACATTCTTCTCACTGATCACCAATGTAAGGAACATTCTTCCCACTGATCACCAATGTAAGGAACATTCTTCTCACTGATCACCAATGTAAGGAACATTCTTCTCACTGATCACCAATGTAAGGAACATTCTTCTCACTGATCACCAATGTAAGGAACATTCTTCTCACTGATCACCAATGTAAGGAACGTTCTTCCCACTGATCACCAATGTAAGGAACATTCTTCCCACTGACCACCAATGTAAGGAACATTCTTCCCACTGATCACCAATGTAAGGAACATTCTTCCCACTGATCACCAATGTAAGGAACATTCTTCTCACTGATCACCAATGTAAGGAACATTCTTCTCACTGATCACCAATGTAAGGAACATTCTTCTCACTGATCACCAATGTAAGGAACATTCTTCTCACTGATCACCAATGTAAGGAACATTCTTCCCACTGATCACTCTTCCCCCCTGATCACCAATGTAAGGGGCATTCTTCCCACTGATCACCAATGTAAGGGGCATTCTTCCCCCTGACCACCAATGTAAGGGGCATTCTTCTGAAACAAATAGGCCGAAAATTGTGTTTTTGTTTTGTTTTCCATTCGGCCAAAGAAAAAGGTGCCGACAATGGCACCGAAATGGTTCGCCCAGGGTGCCACACATTGTCATTCTAACGCGTTTCAGTACTCTCCTCCTCCTCCCCTCCTTTACTCCTCTCCTTGCAGAACGGCAATCTCCCTGTGTCACGGAGCTGAATTGTCCGGGTGGCCGCAGTAACAAGGTCCCGCCTCCTTTGATAAACCGCACACTGATCCAATGCCGGGAAATTGAATCAGTGTGACATATATCATAGGAGGGGGACTTTGTTACAATTCAAATCCAGCTTTGTGACACAGCGGGAGATCGCCGCTCTGTGTGATCTGGGCACTGGTGAGGCTGCATTGGTCTCTTGTATCATGTCTGCAGTCTCTGACCATCTCCTGTATCATGTCTGCTAGAGGTGGACCAAATGGAAATTTTGTTAATACTATTAGGGCTGTTTAAGAGATTGCAGACATGATACAGGAGATGGTTGGAGACTGAGGACATGATACAAGAGATGGTCGGAGACTGCATTTTTCTTGAGCTTGCACTAAGGTGGCAATAATTGGCAACAATAAATTCATATTCATTTAAATTGATATTAACCGCTTCCGGCCTAGCCGCCGCAGTTATACTGCAGCAGGTTGGCACTGCTGCGCGAGCCGTCATAGCTGTATGTCTGCTCTTTAAGAGGCACCTGCAATCGCTTGTGACAGAGCGAGAACTGGGATCTGTGTGTGTAAACGCACAAATCCTACTTCTCTCAGGGGAGAGGAGACCGATCGTGTGTTCCTACTAAGTATGAACACCGATCGATCTCCTCTCCTAGTCAGTCCCATCCCCTCCACAGTTGGAACACACTTAACCCTTTGATCGCCTCCTAGTGTTAACCTCTTCCCTGCCAGTTGCATTTATACAGTAATCAGTGGCTGTTTTTAGCTCTGATCACTGTATAATTGTCACTGGTCCAAGAATGTGTAAAACGTGTCTGTCGCAATGTTGCAGTCCCAAAAAAAATCGCAGATCACCACTGCTACTAGTAAAAATAAAAAATAAAATAATAAAAATCTATATATCTATCCCCTATTTTGTAGACACTATAACTTTTGCACAAACCAATTGATATACACTTCCTGCAATATTTTTGGTAAAAAAAAGAAAGAAATGTAGAAGAATACATATTGGCCTAAACCTTCTTCTTTTTTTTTTTTTTTTTTTCAAAATTGTCACTCTTTTTTTTGTTTATAGCACAAAAAATAAAAACCACCAAGGTAATCAAATACCACCAAAAGAAAGCTTTATTTGTGGGGGGGACCAGTGGGTCCCAGAAGATCTTGATTTACCAAGATCATAAAGATGGCAGTAGGAGTTCTTCGGGCTCTGCCAATTATTATAGCCAGACCTTCTTGCACAAGGTCCGGTATTTCATCCTACCTTACGGACAAAAATTTTAACAGGTTTGACTGTTGAATTCCACTTTATAAAAGATCGTGGGTGATCTCTTTTGGTAGTGTTTACTTTGATTAATGCCAGGAAGCCAGCTTCCAGAATCATTTTACTATAGAGTCTGGAAGGCATATGTTTCTTGGTGTTGATCCAGGGGTTGGCACCCCAGGAAGTATGTCATAGGCAGGATGCCTGATTTCCTGCATAAGGGATCTAAAATGAAGCTGGCCTTGACTTCTATCAAAAGCCAGATCCCGGCCTTGTCGGTGTTTTTTTTTTTTTTTTTTTTTCCCAATGGCCTCTTCCCACTCTTGGTGCGTAGCTTATTCAGGGGGTAACACGGATTAATCCCCCTATCAAGGCACCTCTAAATCCTTGGGATTTAAAATTGGTCTTATCGGCTTTACAGAATCAGCCGTTTGAGCCTTTACGAGAAATTCCCTTGGTTCTTTTTGACAAGAAAGATAATCTTTTTGGTTGTCATTTCTTCTGCTAGAAGAGTATTGGAAATAGCAGCTCTGTCTTGTACAGAGCCATATTTGATCATGCATAAGGATGATGTGGTTTTATGTCTTCATCCTGAATTCCTACCAAAAGTGACAACAGGTTTTCATTTAAACCAAGATTATTATTCTTCCTTCTTTCTCCCCAGAGCCTCAATCTAGGGAAGAGAAGACACTACATTTCCTTGATGTAGTAAGAGCGATCAGAGTCTATTTAACCTCCCTGGCGGTATGATTATGTCAGAAATTTTGTACCAAAAGCGGTACAATTTTTTTGCATGGAAATTTGGTGTTGTGTATTATAGGCCTGCAATTCTTAGTAATTACTTACTTAAACCTGACCAAACAAGACTCTAGTAGACATCCCAGATGTGATAAAGTTTGAAACACAAAATCATGAATTATAATCTAATAAATATAATTTTATTCAATAATGTAATACAAAATAATGAAATTTATCAAACAAAGAAAATTCAATAAACATCCTGAGTGTGATAAATTTTGAAACAAGGTCTGACGTCACAGTCCAGACAATGGAACCTGCTTTCTTTTTGGACTTTCTTTCCATTGCTCTCTCTTTGAACAGCAAACCAAGCACATCCTGGTAGGTACTGCCTTTTTTGCATTTGGCGGTATGTAGTCCATAAAGTGACGACCTGTTAGGTGTTCTGGGTTGGCAATGTCAACAGCACGTCGTCCAGGTCCGTTCACAGCTACTTGATGGCGCCTGGTGTTTGATACAAGTCTGCTCAGCCACCTTCCAGATAAAATCAGTATGAAAAAAAGGCTTGTCACTCTTTGCTCTGTACAGGATATATGCATTCCAAATGCATTGTTCCAGAAGATGCCTGAAAATCTTTAAATTTTTTTTTTTTGGTGTTTTGCACAGCCGGATAAAATTTCATTGCCTGATCGGCTCTGTCGACACGTCCCATAGTGTTATTATAGTCAATCACAACTTGCGGCTTAAAGCGGAGGTCCACCCTAAAATGGACCTTCCGCTCATCGGAATCCTCCCCCCCTCCGGCGCCACAATTGGCACCTTTCAGGGGGGAGGGGGGTGCAGTTACCTGGATAATCCAGGTAACTGCACCCACTTCCGGGACAGCTCTCTGCGGAAAGGGGCGTAGATTACGCCCCTTTCCGCAAGTGCCCGCCCCTTTCCGCAAGTGCCCCGCTGCCTGCTGGGAAAACACACAGATCCCAGAGGCAGCGGGGACCGTCCTTATTGCGCAGCGCGGCTCGCGCATGCGCAGTAGGGAACCGGGAAATGAAGCCGAAAGGCTCCATTTCCTGATTCCCATACCCAAGATGGCGGCGGCAGCACCCGAGAAACGATCTACAGATCGGCTTCGGGTGCCGACATCGCGGGCGTGCTGGACAGGTAAGTGTCACTATTTTAAAAGTCAGCAGCTGCAGTATTTGTAGCTGCTGGCTTTAAAAAAAAAAAAAACGCGGAGTCCCGGCGGACTCCCGCTTTAAGCACATTTTCCCCACCTTTTGTGTGGACCATGGCAGTGGAGGTATTGTGCACAGTACTCATGAGACACACGTCCTCCTTGTCTCGCCATCGCATTACCATCACCTTACCCTTCTGCCAGGCAACCATTTTTCCGGTTTTTAGTTTTTTTTTTTTTCTTGGCAAACATAGATGGCATGTCACGTCGGTGAGGCCTAACGGTACCTTAGGCATCAGTCTTGTTTTGTAGCAAAACCTCAAACCGTTCCGGAGACATGTAGAAATTGTCCATGGTCACACAATATCCCTGGTTCAGCAATGGCTCCAGCAGTGTAAGGACAGATGATGTGGCCATCCCATAGCCGCTGTACCTGAAGTTGAACTTCGTGCCTTTACCGGTGTAATTGACCAAGAGAGAAGGCATGGATCCTCCATTCCTGCAAAGCAGGGCCTAGGGTCCATGTATTCCCCTAGTAAAAGCGCCCCTCCCCCCCCCCCCCGCCACTGTAGACAAAAGCACTGGATAGACACACACTTAACCCTTTGATCGTCCCCTAATGTTAACCCCATCCCAGCCATTGTCGTCAGACAGTGACAGTGCACATATTTAACACTGATCACTGTATTAGTGTCATTGGTTCCCACAAAAGTGTCAGGTGTCCAATTTGTCCGCCGCAATATTGCAGTCCCGCTATAAGTCACTGATCGCTGCCATTTGCTGGTAAAAACAAATTAAATATGAATACCAGTATACTGTATGCCATAGTTTGTAGATGCTCTAACTTTTGCGTAAATCAGTCAATATAGGCTTATTGTTGGTTTTTTTGTTTACCAAAAATATGTAGCAGAATACATAATATCATTGAAGACATTTTATTTTTATTTTTTTTTATTATTGGATTATTTTTTTATTATTGGATATGTTTTACAGCAGAGAGTAAAATAAACGTATAATATATATATATTACTTTTTTTTTTTACTTTCTGCTATAAAACATATCCAATAATATAAAAAAAAATTCTAAATAAATGATGTCCTGTTTACACAAGCTTTACACTGATGTCCTGTTTGCACAAGCTGGTAATTGCGTGGTTTTTATTTTTTCCCTTCCCCGCACTGTCAGCGCGAGGGGGGGGGGGGAAAAGCTGATTTAAGGGTTCTGTTTACATCATGTGATCAGCTGTCACTGGCTGACAGCTGATCGTATGGTAAGGGGCCGGGATCGATCGATCATTGACTCTCCAATCACAGATCGCCCCGCAAGGAGGTACATGGATGCCCTCCCAGCAATTTTGGCCCATGCTCTAGCCGTATTTGGCCTAAAGCGTGGTCGGGAAGAGATTTAAATTGTATTTTCTGCTGAAAATTTGCATTTGATAAACTGCCGTGCCAATATCGTGGGGGGGGGGGGTTAAAAATAATTTTCTAGCAAAAAAAAAAAAATCCTGAATTTTATAGGTGAGAAATGTCAGAATTGATCCGGGCTGCAAGTGGTCGGTTGGAGTATTTTTTATTTATTTTTTATCTCTGCCTTGAATTTTTCGTTAAGGGGCGCAGCTGGTGTGGTGTGTTTGGTTTGTCACGGCTCCAGATTCTCTTCTCTTCCCTTATGTGAGATGAATAGCGAAGCCGAGCACAGCGCTGATCATTAGATAAGCATTACTCCGCAAGCCCCCCCCCCACCCAAGGAAACGCAGCAATTAAGACCACACCAAGTTCTGTGTAAGAGGTTCTGACAACATTTCACCCCCCCCCCCCCCCCCCCCCCAGACCAGGGGATAATCTCCGGCCCAGGCTACCTAAAGGTCACACCTGACACCACCATTCCCAGCAGACGGAGGATGTTGGGTGGAGAAAGGTCAGAGGGAAGACAGGAGAGAGCGCACCCGACTCTCTGTAATGTCAGCAAAGGGTAAGTGCAGTTAGTCCGATGCTGCTTGGACCGAGAACTTGAGAACACCGCCAGAGCTTTTTCGGAAAATGTAACTTTTTGGTGTTATTTAACCACTTGCTTACCGGGCACCTAGACCCCTCACCTGCCCAGACCAATTTTCAGCTTTTAGCGCTGTCACTCTTTGAACGACAATTGCGCGGTCATACAACACTGTACACAAATGACATTTTTTTAGGGCAAGGAAAATGAAAGATTAGTTCCTCAATTAATTGTTAATTTTTTTTTTTTATTTGATCAATCAAAATTCTTTTTATCAGTACTCGCCTCTCTGCCAGCTTCTGGGTCTTCAGGGAGTTCCGTCAGAGATCCAGCGACGTCACGGACATTAATGTCACCAAACTCCCCCCCCCCCCCCCCCCTTACCCAAGTGCCTCTGTCCCCTAACGAAGGGAAGGGGGGAGGGTTCTGGTGACGTCACCAGACTCCTCCCCCCTCTTCCTCAAGTGCCTCTGCTAACGAAGGGAAGGGGAGGAGTCCGGTGACGTCAATGTGCGTGACATCGCTGGACTCCTCCCCCTTCCCCAAGTACCTCCATCTGCTAGGGAAGGGAAGGGGAGGAGGAGTCCGGTGACGTCACCGGACAGCCTGGACAGTGATGGTAAATATGGATGTGGTTAACTGGGATCATTCGGCGAGCTAAGTGTAGGCAAATTTGATAACCTCCGTTTTTAACATTGTTGTAAAAAAAAAAAAAACGACAAAATGTAAACACTCTGGTATGTCTGCGTGACTGGCTAAAGTGATGCTTACTATAAAGTGACTGACAGTCAATATACTAGATACGTTTTATAATTAAAGTTAAACTAACTTTCTACGTTTTTCTTAAAGATTAATAAAATCATATATGTAATATAAATTACTTTGGTGCTACAGTTTGAATTTAAAACGTATTTGTGTGAACTGTGAAGTTGAGTCATGGATTGTGGAAACTAACTAGTGTCGGGTGATTGTATATAGTGTTTACCACTTACTAATGCAGAGTTGCAATGCAAGGAGATCAGCTAAAAGTAGTTGGCTCTGTATGTGCGTTATAATTAATCAAAATTAATCGATGAAAAAAAAAATCGATCACGAAAATTTTAATCAGTAACAGCCCTAAAATTTTTATCCGGTGGTGGTACTGGTTGGCACTGATAGGTGGCATTGGGCACTGATGGGTGACACTGAAGGTCACTAATGGGCACTGAAGGGTGGCAGTGATTGGCACTGGTAAGTGACACTGATGGGCAGCACTGCTAGGTGGCACTGATGGGGCATTGATAGCTGGCACTGATCACTGGCTCTGTGGGTACTGGCAGGTGGCACTGATTGCCACAGATGAGGCGGCTTCATCTCTACCTCTTCGGGACCAATGTCCCTTCGACGGAAGCCAGTGATGGGCTTTTTTTTTATTTTTTATTTATTTTTATTTTTTTCACGTCACGCTGAGCATGAGGAGAAAAAAAAATTACCGATCTTCTGTTTACATCACATGATCAGCTGATCATGTGGTAAGGGGCCAGGATC